>NW_024100861.1:0-300000 GCF_016161935.1 Mauremys reevesii
TTCGCTCTAATTTCAAGCCTAAATTTCCTGACTGACAATTTATATCCGTTTGTCCTGGTGTCCACATTAGCACTGAGCTGAAATAATTCCTCTCCTTCCCTGGTATTTATCCCTCTGATATATTTAAAGAGTGCAATCATATCTCCTCTTATCCTTCTTTTGGTTAAGGAAAACAAACCGAGCTCCTCAAGTCTCCTTTCATACGACAGGCTTTCCATTCCTCGGATCATTCTAGTGGCCCTTCTTTGTACCTGTTCTAGTTTGAATTCATCCTTCTTAAACATGGGAGACCAAAACTGCACACAATACTCCAAATGAGGTCTTACCAACGCCTTATATAATGGGACTAGCACCTCCTTATCCCTACTAGAAATACCTCGCCTAATGCATCCCAAGACCGCATTAGCTTTTTTAATGGCCACATCACATTGCCTACTCATAGTCATCCTGCGATCAACCAGGACTCCTAGGTCCTTCTCCTTCTCCGTTACTTCTAACTGGTGCGTCCCCAGCTTATAACTAATGTTCTTGTTAGTCATCCCTAAATGCATAACCTTACACTTCTCACTATTGAATTTCATCCTGTTACTAATACTCCAGTTTACAAGGTCATCCAAATCTCCCTGGAGGATATCCCGCTCCTTTTCCGAATTTGCAATACCTCCCAACTTGGTGTCATCCGCAAGGAGTAACAACCAGGACTGTTGGGTTTTATTCCCAGCTCCGGGAAGGGAAGTGGGGCCAGTGGCTACAGCAGCAGGCCTGGGAGTCAGGACTCCTGGGTTTCATTCCCAGCTCTGCCACTGATTGACTGTATGTCCTTGGCCCTCTCTCTCGGCACACCTGTAAAATAGGCTCCCCAAAGTGACCTGCTTTTGTAAAGTGACAGGGAGGAAATGCTCCTTTTAAAAGCTAAGTATCATTTGTCAGACTGGTCTGGAAGAGGGAGGCGTGGACAATGAGATGACACTATTTACCAACAACACACATTGGTTTGTTGGGTGTAGAGAAGATTGTGAGGAACTTCAGAAGGAGCTAACGAAGGTATGTGATTGGTCAAAAAGTGGTGGACTTTCCATCTCTCGAGAGACCTGGTGGATTCTCCAGCATGTGGAAGTCTTTAAATCAAGACTGGGTCCCTTTGCAAACGATCTGCTCTAGTGCAAACAGAACTTACTGGCTTGATACAGGAATTATTGGGTGAGGTTCTCTGGCCTCTGTCATGCAGGAGGTCAGACTGCATGATCATAAGGGTCCCGTCTGCTGTTCAAATCTTGTTCTGCCAGGTGCTGCCCAGACACACAGCGAGAGACAGTCCCTGCCCCAGCTGAGACAAGAGCCCTGTTGTGCCAGATGCTGCCCAGACACAGCGAGACACACACACTTCACTGGCATCAACGGGCCAGATCTGCAGCTGTTGTAAATTGGCATTGCTCTAGTGGAGTGAATGGAGAGGCGCTGGTTTACACCCATTAAAGATCTGGTCTAATCACCAGACATGGCTGCCTTTTTCAATGTGCAATGAGGGTTTGCACCATCTAATAAATCTGCATGGGATTTATTAGATGGTGCAAAGGTCTTTGTGCCAACCCTAAACACTGGCATTACTCTCGCCTTGAGTGAATTCCCAAATTAACTCCCTGGGCCAGATACTCTATGGCTGAAAGAGTGTTACGAGCCCTGGAATTATGCCAGCTCTGCTCTGCCCTCCTTGACTCCGCTGAAGGATACACACTCCCTGGAGAGCTGGCTCACTGACTCCAGTGGAGCGATAGCTGATTTACACCAGCTGGGAATCTGGGCCTGAACATTTATTTGCCGAAGTAACAGCATGATCTAGGCAACAGCCATTGGCTTCACAGGCTGGAGAGCTACGTTCTCCTGCTGGCTCTAGCACAGCTCTGTGACGTGACTTTGAGAAGGGCTTGTCCACACAGAGCTGAATGCATGGCAAGCCGGCGTAAACATCTAGAGCACACTAGCTTGCTGGGCACAAAGTGGCCGTGCGGACCCTGCTACTGTGCTCTAACACTTCTGCAGGGCACTTTGACGTCCTGGTGTTTCCAATGTCAGAGAGCCCAGGGCAGCAGGGTCCACACAGGCAAGACAGTGCTCTGCAGCTTACACCCCAGCTTGCTATGCACCGAGCCTCCATGTGGATCAGCAAGACGTTATTTCCCCCTCTGTTTCCAGCCCTTTGCCTGCCCTGGTCTTTGAGCCTGTAAGCTCTTGCTCATTGTGAAAGGCACGTGCTGACACCAGCCAGGAAGCTGGGCCTCTGAATTTCATGGACCCCTGCCAAGGTGCGTCTCTTGGGCATCTTGCCTGACTTCAGCTTTCCTCCCAGAATGGGTCTGATGTCCTGGTTCCAACCTACCCCAGAAACGTAGGGGACAGACCCTCACCTGGGGCCAATTGGCATTGAGTCCAGTGGGGTGACCCTGATTTACACCAGCCACTGAGAAGCTGGGCCCTACCACTCAACGGGCAAGTGCTTATGGTTTGTTAGACGCCTCTTGTGAGAAGCTTTATCAAAGTGCAGGCGCCGTCTGGCCCCAGCTGTCCTTTACTAGCTGTTTTGCTGACTTCTTGGGAGAACTGTCCGGCAGAGCCGTCCTTCCCCTGTTCACTGCTCCAGTTCTCTCGCCACCCAGTAGTTGATAAGGTCTTTATCAATATGGCAGGCCAAATCCTGCCTGCAGATGAGCACCCATAAAACCTACTGGGCCAGATCCTCAGGGGGTGCAAATAGGTGTTGATGTCAATAGAGCTGGGGCTGATTCACCCCAGATGGGGATAACACCCCACTGACCCCAGGGGAATGTGGCTGATTCTCACCAGCTGGGATATCACCCCACTGACCCCAGGGGACTGTGGCTGATTCTCACCAGACGGGGACATCACCCCACTGACCCCAGGGGACTGTGGCTGATTCACCCCAGATGGGGATAACACCCCACTGACCCCAGGGGACTGTGGCTGATTCACCCCAGATGGGATATCACCCCACTGACCCCAGGGGACTGTGGCTGATTCTCACCAGCTGGGATATCACCCAACTGACCCCAGGGGACTGTGGCTGATTCTCACCAGCTGGGCTCTGATCTGTTCACTTTAAAGGTGCTACAGTCAACTTACACCAGCTGAAATCTTGCCTACTAATGCTAATGGAGTGACACTGATTTACACCATCTGGGATCTGTCCCTACTGCCTAAAACGTAGCTACGCTGATTTCCACTGCCTGGCGATCTGGCTCTGTGACTTCAGTGCAAGTTGCTGGGGACCTGATCTGGCAACTGTCCACAAACAACAATTTCAGCCTATCAAAGATAAACATTTAGTGTAAATATTGAACATTGCACCTTCCCTTCTGCTCGCTGAGTCAGTGCCAGAGGCTTCCCTCAGATTTGTGGATTAACGGACACACCCAACTTGTTTGTGAAACCGCTAGGACAGTCGGGCTCCATAGCTCTGGCCTGTGCCTATCATAGGAGTAAGGGGAGCTCCCGTCCCACCCTCAGACCGGGAGACAGTGGGAAGTCAGGCCATCCCAGGTGGGGCTACTTAGAAATTTTGCACCAAAGAAGTTTCCTGTTGAAAAACCTGATTTCATCTACTTCAATTTTTTTCCATGGCCAAAGGCTGATTTCAAAACAAAAATATCATTTCAAATCGACATTTTCATTTTTGAATCAAAATTTCATTTTCTTTCTAAATGTGGACTCGAAATGAAAAATTCCATTTCAACCCATCAGAATGTTTCATTTCAACCCCAAACGTCAGCATTTTCCTTCTGATACATCAGCATAAAAAAAACACTCCCACTGCATAAGCTGCGTCGGGAGGAAAAACTCTCCCACTGACATAGCACTGTGCACACTAGCGCTTATGTCAGTGTAACGTATGTCACTCGGGGGTGGAATATTCACACCCTTGAGTGACATACGTTTTGCCGACGTAGGCAGTAATGTAGACACAGCTTACATAATAATCCCATATGGTAATAAGCAATAGCATTAGGAGAGTTGTACCACTTCAATTATATCAACACAAAGTGCCTGGGTGACTTAGGAACCTACTTCCCATTTTCAGATGTGTGCTCCAGGCCAACGACCACTCGGGTTGTGACCTGTTTCCTGCGGCCTGACCTCGCTCAGCCTCTTCTGAGTCTCAAAAACCTGGGGCTGCTGCAGAATGAGAAAGTGAGTATGAAAGTCTGGGCTACAGCAAGATGTGGTGGAGGAAAGATTAAGAGGGAATGAGGGTGTGACGGGGGAAGGAGGAATGGGAGGGACTAGGGGAGGAGAAGGAAGCAATTGGCTCTCACGGCAATCACGTTATCAGGGGTTGGAACAATGAGGTGTGCAGTGCCCAGCCCAGCATACAGTATAAATACAGTGCTCAGCCCTGCCATCTCCCACTCAGCGTGCCAGGCCAGAAACAACCCCGCTCCAGAGAGAGGAAAGACGCAAAGATGAAGGTGTCGTACGTGGCCGCTTTCCTCATCGGGCTCCTCTCCCTGGAGAGCCCCACAGCAGCTCCATTGGTGAGATGATGTACCTATTATTTGTATTACAGTAGCACTTAGAGGGCCCATCTGAAATCAGGACCCCGTTTTGCTGGGCGCTGCCCTGACACAGGAGAGACAGTCCCTGCCCACACTCTGGTGAGGATTTATTGTGCCGGGTGTTCAACAGACAGAGAGTGAGGGACAGACGTGGACCCAACTGGAATCAGGGACCCTTATGCCAGGTGCTGCACAGACACACCATGAGGGCAGCACTGCAAAACGGGCCCATGTAGGAGGCAGGATACCAGACTAGAGGGGCCCATTCCTCTGTTTCAGCCCCGGCAGGATATCAGGCTATGCTGGCCCATCGGTCTCATCGGGAGCAGCAGTTCTTAAGTTACTGCATGACGTGACCTCTGGTAGCCTGGTGAGGGGCTGAACAGCATGCACTCCTAACTTTTCTTTCTCTTGTTGCAGAAAAAGCAGTTGTGGTCGGTGGTGAGTACCAGCTGTCCTCTTTGCTATCAGACTTTCATGCTTTGCCTCGGCAGTATCCTACATCGCTGCTCACTAACAGCACAGCCGTATTCCGGGAAAACCTTCTGGCAACTGCCTTCCTGCCCTGCTTTATCCATTAATCTGGCTTGGTGAAACAAATCATGCAGCCTTGGGATGTCTGGGTTTATTCTGAGGATTATCTATAGGTTTCCAGGATGGGGTAGAATGATGTTGGGAGCAGAGCCAAGCTGTTGGAAATGCCCCGTAGATCTACTGGAGTCAAGGAGGCCAGTTCCCCCAGATGATGTAAATTGTCTGTAGCTCCATTTGGTCAATGGATAATCAGGTGGGGGCCTCTAGAAGTTACCGTAATACACATAATAAATACCCCTCATCTTACAGGGCTCTGGTAGCCTCAATAATGACAAAGTTGGGGATAGCAGCTTTAATGACAACAGCATAAATATCAGTGATTCCCTCCTCCCGTCATGTAGCTTTATACATATCAGGTCAATCAACCCTGCTCCAGCTGGTTTCTTGTCTGATAAAGGTTACCAAGCAAGGAGCATTTCCTGCAGTTTTTCCATGGTACAGAGGCAATTTAGAAATGCCACCTGCTGCAGGAGGCTTATGAAAATCTCCGCAGGCCTATGGCAGGTTGACCACCTCTGCCACAATTCCCCTGCTCTGCTATAAATACGCCACAAGCGAATTTCCAATATCACCCAGAAGACACTGCTGCTTGGAGCAGGTCCCCATCCCATGTGAACACAGAGTAGGTTACAGGAGGCTTATGGGAGATTGCTAGGGGCTGATGGGAGTTTGACAACCCCCAGTTCCCTTGGGAACCCATCAAATATCTCAAGAGGGGGGATTTCTGTAATCACACACACTGCACTGCAGCTAGAAACCAGGCTAGATGGACTCATTTCTCTGCCCCGGCTTAGGCAGGGATGTAAAGATAGACTGGCCCATTGTTCTGATCAGGTGTGGAAATTCTTTAATTACTCAGTGATACAACCCCCGATACCCTGGTCGGGAGTTGAACAGTACGCTTTGCTAACTTTCCCTTCTGTTGGAGGAGAACAACCAGTTCTGGTCAGTGGTGACTCAGTCATCCTTGCTATCGGGCTATCATACTTTGCCTCAATGGTTCTCTTCACCACTGCTAACTAAGAGCTGAATCCTTTTCTGGAAAAATTATCTATGCAAGGGACTTCTTTACAGTATTGGGATGTCACAGCTTTACCAAGGATTATCTCTTGGTTTCCAGCATGTTGGAGCCATATCCCCAGTTGATGTAAATTTCTCATAGCATCATTGGAATCAACAGCATGTCGGAGCTTTACTAAGGATTATTCCTTAGTTTCCACCAGTGGATGAGAATGATGTTGTGGCCAGATCCGCAGTTGATGTAAATTTGCCATAGCTTCAGGGTAATCAACTGGGATAGGTTCCCACTTGTGTAAATTGTCAAGAGAAAGACTGGAATGACTATGCCACATCCCCAGATGCTATAAATTATCCAAGGCCCCAGAGGATGATGGAAAATCCGTTGGAGCCCTATAGGTGTTACCACAATACACATAATAAATATTCCCCATCTTGCAGGGCTCCGGTAGCGTAAACACCGGCAATGTGGGAGATGGCAGCTTTGACGACAACAGCGTAAGTAGCAGAGATTACCTCTCCATGCCATGTAGCTTCACACACATCGATGAATGGACCCCGTTTCAGCTAGTTTGATGTCTGGTAACATTTGCCTGCGAGGAGCAATGGCTGCGTTTGCCCATGTTGCGAAGGCAGCATGGAAAGTCCTCCCACTCCACAGCGCTTATGAAAATCTCCAGAGGCTTATAGCAGGTTGACCTCCTCTCCCACATTCCCCGGGGTAGCAATGAGACAGGCCAGAAGAAGCTTCTGCTGGGAGCTGCCTCAGAGGGTCTCCAGATAAACAGATATTTGGGAGGCTTATATGAGATTGCTAGGGTTGATGGGAGGTTGTCCTCCCCACAATTCCTTTGGGCACCCATGAATTATGTTGCAAGATGGTCTTTGACATCACCCACAAGGCATTGCACCTTGGAGATATCCCAAGAGTTTTGGGATACATCCCCATCCCAACTGGGGGGCCTCATGAGAATTTCCCATGCTCTCGTGGGAGGATGATCTCTTCTCCTACAAGTCCATTGGACAGGCATGAAGTATCCCACAGTTCCTTTGGGCACCCACTAAATCTCTCACAAGAGATCCTTCCGAAATCACACGGAATACACTGCTCTTGGCAACAGTCCTAAGAACTGAGGGTAAATTGTGTCTTCTGAGTGGGAATTACATGTGGCTTGTTTCTTGAGGAATAATAAAGGACACCAAGAGATCTGTGCATAAGAAACCGACTTAGCTGTGAGGAGATCTCGGCATAGAATAAGAGCTAAAATGTTGCCATGAGCACCATGTAGTACTTTCAGAAACGCAACAGAGAGCTGTTACCTATATCTATGGCATTAGTGATTCCAGCACCAGAATACTGGGCCTTTTTAGGAGAGAGGAGTAGGGGTGCCCATTCCTCTGCTTCAATCAGGGTAGATTGGCCTATTGGTCAGATCTGGTGTGGCTGTTCTGAAACTACTGCTTGGTACAACCTCTGCTACCCGGGTGGGGAGTTGAACAGTGTGAATTCCTAACTTCTCTTTCTGTTGCAGCAAAACAACCAATTCTGGTCAGTGGTGAGTATCAGTTATTCTCTTTGCTATTGGACCTTCATTCTTTGCCTCAATAGTATTCTGTACCGCTGCTCACTAACAGTCTAACCCTTTGTTAGAAAAATCCTCTAGGCTACTGCCGTCCAGACCCCTTTTATTTCATCAGTCGGGCTTGGTATAACGAATTTGCAGCCTTGGCATGTCAGCGCTTTACCAAGGATTATTCCTTGGGTTCCATGAGTGGATGACAGTGATGTTGCAGCCAGATCCCCAGTTCATGTAAATTTGCAGTAGCTTCAGTGGAATCAATGGGGCCAGATTTCCACTGGTGTAAATTGTCCAGAGAAGCACTAGAATCAATACGCCACATCCCCAGGTGCTATAAATTATCTAAGGCCTCACAGGATCAATGCAATATCTGTTGGAGACCTACAGGTGTTACCACAATACACATAATAAACATTCCCCATCTTGCAGGACTCCGGTAGTGTAAACACCGGCAACGTGGGAGATGGCAGCTTTGACGACAACAGCGTAAGTAGCAGAGATTAACTCTCCATGCTGTGTAGCTTCACACACGTCAGAGAATGGATCCCATTTCCAGGTGAACCCATATTTTGGAGGCTTTTATGAGATTGCCAGGGTTGATGGGAGGTTGTCCTCTCCACATTTCCTTTGGGAACCTATGAATTATCTTGCAAGAAGGTCTTTCACATCATCCACAATGCATTGCACCTGGGAGATATCCCAAATTTTTAGGTTACATCCTCATCCCAACTGGGAGCCTCATGAGAATTTCCCATGGCCTCATGGGATGATGACCCAAGGGTTTTAGGATACAGCCTCATCCCAACTGAGAATTTTCCATGGCCTCATGGGAGGATGATCTCTTCTCCTACAAGTCCCCTAGACAGCCACAGTTTCTTTCGGCACCCACTAAATCCCTAACAAGAGACCCTTCCAAAATACACTGCTTTTGGCAACAGTCCTAGGAATTAACGGTAAGTTGTGATCTATCCAAGGTATCTTGGCCACCTCCTTTGCTATTAGATTAAATTTGCATCATGTCAACAGAGTGGGAGCAACATGTGGGTTTTTTCTTGCAGAATAATAAAGGCGACCCAGGTATCTGTGAATAAGGAACCTACTTAGCTGTGAGGGGATCTCAGCATAGCATAAGAGCTAAAATGTTAGAGTAGCAATGAGGAAGCTATGACCTATGGCTAGGGCATTGATAAGGCCAGAACTGGAATACTGGGCCTTTTTGGGAAAGAGGACTAGAGGTGCCCATTCCTCTCCTGCAGCCCCGGGAGGGACATCAGGGTAGACTGGCCTATTGGTCTGAGCTGGTGTGGCTATTCTGAAAGTACTACATGGTACCACCTCTGCTACCCTGGTGGGGAGTTGAACAGTGTGCATTCCTAACTTCTCTTTCTTTTGTAGCAAAACAACCAATTCTGGTCAGTGGTGAGTATCAGCAGTTACTTTTGCTATCGGACTATCATGTTTTGCCTCAAGAGTATTCTGTATCGCTGCTAACAGCCCAACCTTTGTTAGCAAAACTCTCTAGGCTACAGCCGTTCTGAAACCTTTTATCCCAGAGGTTAGGCTTGGTATTAAAAATTAGCAGCCTTGGCATGTCGGCGCTTTACCACGGATTATCTTTTGGTTTCCACCAGTGGATGAGAATGATTTTGTGGCCAGATCCCCAGTTTATGTAAGTTTCCCGTAGCTTCACTGGAATCAACAGGCAGGGCCGTCCTTACCCATACGCCAAGTACACAGCTGCGTAGAGCACCAGGAAATGTGGGGCAACACGCTGCTCCAGGCTCTGCTCTGGCTCTTCCCCAGAGTCCCTGCCCCTGCTCTGCCCCAGCCCCACCTCTTCTCTCCCCTGCCCAGCCCTGCCCCCCTGCCCTGAGTTTTGCAGCCGGGCTGGGCCTGCATTCACCAGCAGCAGGAATGTAACAATCCGGTCCCAGCTGCCCCACTGGTGAGTGCTGGGGTGTGGTTCCCCTCTGCCCTCTAAGCCAGCCCCACCCTCTGCCCCCGCTGGAGGCCTGGGCCCTGCTCCCCCCCACAGAGGACGGGGCCCCACCACCCTTCCCCTCCATGAGGGGGCTGCATAGGGCCGCAGAATTGCTAGGGACGGCCCTGCCAATGGGCCAGGGTTCCACGGCTGTAAAGTGTCTAGAGAAACTTGGAATCAATACGCCACATCTCCAAATGCATTAAATTCTCCGTGGCCCCACCGGGTCGATGGAATATCTAGTGGAGACCTACAGGTGTTACCACAATAACACAATAAACATTCCCCGTCTTGCAGGGCTCCGGTAGCGTAAAGACCGGCAATGTGGGCGACGGCAGCTTTGATGACAGCAGCGTAAGTAGCAGAGATTCCCTCTCCATGCCATGTAGCTTCACACACATCAGTGAATGGACGCTGTCTCAGATAGTTTGATGTCTGGTAACATTTCCCTGCAAGAAGCATTAGTTGTGTTTTCATATGTTGTGAAGGCAGCATGGAAAGTCCTCCCACTCCACCGGGCTTATGAAAATCTCCAGAGGTTTATAGCAGGTTGACCTCATCTCCCACAGTCCCCGAGGTAGCAATGAGACAGGCCAGAAGAGGCATTTTGGCATCACTCAGCAGGCACTTATACTGGGAGCTGCCTCAGAGGGTCGTCAGCTGAACACATATTTGGGAAGCTTAGATGAGATTGCCAGGGTTGACGGGAGGTTGTCCTCTCCACAATTCCTTTGGGCACCAATGAATTATCTTGCAAGAAGGTCTTTGACATCACCCACAAGGCATTGAACATGGGAGCTAACTCAAGAGTTTTGGGATACATGCCCATCCCCACTGGGGGCCTCATGAGAATTTCCCATGGCCTCATGGGAGGATGATCTCTTCTCCTACAAGTCCACTGGACAGGCATGAAGTGTCCCACAATTCCTTTGGGCACCCACTAAATCTCTCACAAAAGAGCCTTCCAAAATCACACGGAATGCACTGCTCTTGGCAACAGTCCTGGGAACGGATGGTCAATTGTATCCGATCAAGGGTATCTTGCTTGCCTCCTTTGCTATTAGATTAAATTTGCCTCATGTCATCTGAGTGGGAATAATATCTGGCTTCTTTCTTGCGGAATAATAGAGGAGACCCAGAGATCTGTGAATAAGAAACCTACTTAGATGTGAGGAGATCTCAGCATAGCATAAGGGCTAAAATGTTACTATGAGTACCATGTGGTACTTCCAGAATAGCAACAAGGAGATAGTACCCATGTCTACGTCATTAATGAGGCCAGCACTGGAATACTGGGCCTTTTTGCAGAGAGGACTAGTGTCACTCATCCCTCTGCTCCACTCCTGGGAGGATCATCAGGGTAGATTGGCCTACTGGTCAGATCTGGTGTGGCTGTTCTGAAAGTACTAGATGGTATAACCTCAGCTACCCTGGTGGGGAGTTGAACAGTGCGCATTCCTAACTTCTCTTTTCGTTGTAGCAAAACAACCAGTTCTGGTCAGTGGTGAGTATCAACAGTTATCTTTGCTATCGGAATGTTATGCTTTGCCTCAAGAGTATTCTGTATCGCTGCTCGCTAACAGCCCAACCCTTTGCTGGCAAATCTCTCTAGGCTACAGCCGTTCTGAACCCTTTTATCCCAGAGATCAGGCTTTGTACAACAAATTTGCAGCCTTTGCATGTCGACGCTTTACCAAGGATTATTCCTTGGGTTCCACGAGTGGCTGAGAATGATGTTGTGGCCAGATCCCCAGTTCATGTAAATTTGCCATAGCTTCAGTGGAATCAATGGGGTTCTCACTGGTGTAAATTTTCTAGAGAAGGACTGGAATCAGTAGCCACATCCCCAGATGCTATAAATTATCTAAGTCCTCACAGGGTCGATGGAATATCCATTGGAGATTTACAGGTGTTACCATAATTCACATAATAAACATTCCCCATCTTACAGGACTCGGGTAGCGTAAACACCGGCAATGTGGGAGACGGCAGCTTTGACGACAACAGCGTAAGTAGCAGAGATTACCTCTCCATGCTGTGTAGCTTCACACACATCAGTGAATGGACCCCGTGGCCAGGAGAACCCATATCTGGGAGAGTTATATGAGATTGCCAGGGTTGACGGGAGGTTGTCCTCTGCACAATTCCTTTGGGCACCTATGCATTATCTTGCAAGAAGGTCTTTCACATCATCCACAGGGCACTGCACCTGGGAGATATCCCAAGGGTTTTAGGATACAGCCCCATCCCAACTGAGAATTTTCCATGGCCTCATGTGAGGATGATCTCTTCTCCTACAAGTCCCCTGGACAGGCATGAAGTGTCCCACAATTCCTTTGGTCACCCACTAAATCCCTAAGAAGTGATCCTTCCAAAATGCACTGCTTTTGGCAACAGTCCTAGGAACTGAGGGTAAATTGTGTCCTATCCAGGGTACCTTGGCAAACTACTTAGCTTTTAGATTACATTTGCATCATGTCATCGAAGTGGCGCAAGATGTGGGTTTTTTCTTACAGAATAATAAAGGTGACCCAGATATCTGTGAGTAAGGAACCTACTTAGCTGTGAGGAGATCTCGCATAGCATAAGAGCTAAAATGTTAGAGTAGCAACAAGGAGCTATTACTATGTCTAGGGCATTGATGAGGCCAGCACTGGAATACTGGGCCTTTTAGGAGAGAGGACTAATGGCACTCATTCCTCTGCTCCACCCCTGGGAGGATCATCAGGGTAGATTTGCCTATTGGTCAGATCTGGTGTTGCTATTCTGAAAGTACTACATGGTACAACCTCTGCTACCCTGGTGGGGAGTAGAACAGTGTGGATTCCTAACCTCTCTTTCTGTTGTAGCAAAACAACCAATTCTGGTCAGTGGTGAGTATCGGCAGTTATCTTTGCTATCAGACTATCATGCTTTGACTCAATAGTATTCTGCATCGCTGCTCGCTAACAGCCCAATCCTTTGTTAGCAAAACTCTCTAGGCTATAGCCGTCCTGACCCCTTTTATCCCAGAGGTCAGGCTTGGAATTACAAATTTGCAGCCTTCAGCTGTCAGTGCTTTACCAAGGATTCTCTCTTGGTTTTCACCAGTGGATGAGAATGATTTTGTGGCCGGATCCCCAGTTGATGTAAATTTCCCGTAGCTGCACTGGAATCAATGGGCAGGGCTGTCCTTACCCATATGCAAAGTACACAACTGCATAGGGCACCAGGAAATTTGGGGCTATGCAGCTGCACGCTGCTCCAGGCCCTGCTCTGGCTCTTCCCCAGGGCCCCTGCTCCTGCTCTGCCCCAGCCCCTCCTCTTCTCTCCCCTGACCAGCCCTGCCCCCACTCCCCTGAGTTTTGCCGCCGGCTGGGCCTGCATTCACCAGCAGGAGGAGTCCAAGGATCCAGTCCCAGCTGCGATGCTGATGAGTGCTGGGGTGGGGTTCCCCTCTGTGCACCATTGTGACTGCTCTGGACAGCAATCTGAACTTGGATGCACTGGCCAGGTAGACAGGAAAAGCCCTGCGAACTTTTGAATTTCATTTCCTGTTGGCCCAGCGTGGAGCGCTGATCAGCACAGGTGACCATGCAGTCCCAGAATCCAAAAAGAGCTCCAGCAGGGACCCTACGGGAGATACTGAAGCTTATCTCTGTATGGGGAGATGAATCTGTTCTATCAGAACTCCATTCCAAAAGACGAAATGCCAAAGCATTTGAAAAAATCTCTATGGCTATGATAGACAGAGGCCACAATAGGGACTCAGCACAGTGCTGCGTGAAACTTAAGGAGCTGAGACAAGCATAATGGAAAGCCAAAGAATCAAATGGACCCTCACGGAGGGGGGAGTGAGTGACAACTGTAGCTATGCCACAGTTCCCGCACTCTCCGAAAACCATTTGAATTCTTGGCTGAGCTCCCAAATCCTGAAGGGTCAAAAACATTGTCGCGGGCAGTTTAGGGTATATGTCGTCAGCCCCCTCCCCCCGACCCCCGTGAAAGAAAAGGGAAAAAAATAGTTTCTCGTTTTTTTTCCAATGTCACCGTATGGCTACTGGCTGCTGCTGGCAGACACGGTGCTGCAGTGCTACAGAGCAGCATCCCCTGGCCGTTGCAAGTTAGCAGAGACGGTTACCAGTCATATTGTACCGTCTGCTGCTGTCATGGATGCTCCTGGCAGGCCTCGGTGAGGTCGGCCAGGGGCGCCTGGGCAAAAATGGGAGTGACTCCCGGTCATTCCCTTCTTTAAGCTTTGTCTCCTGGAGATTCAGTCCTGCCTGGAATATCATAGCAGCTGGAGGCTGCCTCCCCTCCCTCCTTTTATCTCTACTTGCAGAGGCAATAAAGTCAGTGCTGTTTCTTCATGCACGCTTTATTACTTCATCACACAAATGGGGGGACACTGCCACGGTAGCCCAGGAGGGAAGCAACGTGTGGGGTTGTTGCAGGGGCACCCCCTAGAATGGCATGCAGCTCATCATTTCTGCGGGATCTCTGGGGCTCTTTAGTAGGCTTGCCTGATATTCTAGGCATTCCATTAGACAAAACTTAAAGAAGGGAATGACCTGGGGAGTCATTCCCATTTTTGTCCATGCGCCCCCGGCCAACCTCACCGAGGCCTGCCAGGAGCACCCATGACAGCAGCAGACGGTACAATATGACTGGTAATCGTCTCTGCTAACTTGCAACGGCCAGGGGATGCTGCTGTGTAGCACTGCAGTACCGCGTCTGTCAGCAGCATCCAGTAGACATACGGTGACAGTGAAAAAAGGCAAAACAGCCTCCATGGTTGCTGTGCTATGGCGCCTGCCAGGGCAATCCAGGGAAAAGGGTGCCAAATGATTGTCTGCCTTTGCTTTCACGGCAGGAGGATTGACTGACGACATTTATCCAGAATCACCTGCAACACTGTTTTTGCCCCATCATGCATTGTGATCTCAACCCAGAATTCCAATGCATGGGGGAGACTGCGGGAACTATTGGATAGCTATGGGATAGCTTCCCACAGTGCAATGCTCCGGAAATCGACATTAGCCTTGGTCTGTGTACGCACACCACCAAATTAATGTGCTTAGTGTGGCTGCGTGCACTTGACTTTATACAATCTGTTTCCAAAAACCGGTTTCTGTAAAATTGGAATAATCCTGTAGTGTAGACATTCCCTTACAGGTGTTACCACAATACACATAATAAACATTCGCCATCTTGCAGGAATCCGGTAGCGTAAACACCGGCAACGTGGGAGATGGCAGCTTTGACGACAACAGCGTAAGTAGCAGAGATTACCTCTCCATGCTATGTAGTTTCACACACATCAGTGAATGGACCCCGTGTCCAGGTGAACCCATATTTGGGAGGTTATATGAGATTGCCAGGGTTGATGGGAGGTTGTCCTCTGCACAATTCCTTTGGGCACCTATGAATTATCTTGCAAAAGGTCTTTCACATCATCCACAGGGCATTGCACCTGGGAGATATCCCAAGAGTTTTGTGATACATCTCCATCCGAACTCAGGGCCTTATGAGAATTTTCCATGGCCTTATGGGAGGATGATCTCTTCTTCTACAAGTCCCTTGGACAGGCATGAAGTGTCCCACAATTCCCTTGGGCACTCTGTAAATCCCTAACAAGAGATCCTTCCAAAATGCACTGCTTTTGGCAAGAGTCCTAAGAACTGAGGGTAAATTGTGTCCTATCCACGGTACTCTTCTCCTACAAGTCCACTGGACAGGCATGAAGTATCCCACAGTGCCTTTGGTTGCCCACTAAATCTTTCACAAGAGATCCTTCCGAAATCACACGGAATGCACTGCTCTTGGCAACAGTCCCAGGAAGGGAGGGTCAAATGTGTTATGTGAGTGGGAATTACATGTGGCTTGTTTCTTGTGGAATAATAAAAGACACCCAGAGATCTGTGAATAAGAAACCGACTTATATGTGAGGATCTCAGCATGGCATAAGAGCTAAAATGTTACCATGAGCACTATGTAGTACTTTCAGAAACGCAACAGAGAGCTTTTACCTATATCTATGGCAATAATGAGGCCAGCACTGTAATACTGGGCCTTTTAGGAGAGAGGACTAGTGTTGCTCACCCCTCTGCTCCTCCCCTGGGAGGGACATCAGGGTAGATTGGCCTATTGGTCAGATCTGGTGTGGCTATTCTGAAGTTACTAGATGGTACAACCTCTGCTACCCTGGTGGGGAGTTGAACAGTGTGCATTCCTAACTCCTCTTTCTGTTGTAGCAAAACAACCAGTTCTGGTCAGTGGTGAGTATCAGCAGTAATCTCTCCTATCGGACTATCATGCTTTGCCTCAAGAGTATTCTGTATCCCTGGTCACTAACAGCCCAACCCTTTGTTAGCAAAACCCTTTAGGCTACTGCCGTCCTGACCCCTTTTATCCCAGAGGTCAGGCTTGGTATTACAAATTTGTAGCCTTTGGATGTCAGTGCTTTACCAAGGATTCTCTCTTGGTTTCCACCAGTGGATGAGAATGATGTTGTGGCCAGATCCCCAGTTGACGTAAATTTCCCGTAGCTGCACTGGAATCAACGGGCAGGGCCGTCCTTACCCATACGCAAAGAACACAGCTGTGTAGGGCACCACGAAATTTGGGGCTATGCAGCTGCGAGCTGCTCCAGGCCCTGCTCTGGCTCTTCCCAAGAGTCCCTGCCCCTGCTCTGCCCCAACCCCACCTCTTCTCTCCCATGACCAGCCCTGCCCCCACTCCCCTGAGTTTTGCAGCCGGTTGGGTCTGAATTTACCAGTAGCAGGAGTACAATGATCCGGTCCCAGCCGCCCCACTGGTGAATGCAGGGGTGTGGTTCCCCTCTGCTCCCCAAACCAGCCCCCCTCATGGAGGCCTGGGACTCACTCCCCCTCATGGAGGCCTGGGGTCCCACAACCCCAACCCCCGTCGGGGGGTTGCGTAGGGCCGCAGAATTGCTAGGGACGGCCCTGCCAATGGGCCAGGTTCCCACTGGTGTAAATTGTCTAGAGAAGCACTGGAATCAATACACCATATCCCCAAATGCATTAATTTCTCCGTGGCCACACCGGGTAGATGGAATATCTGCTGGAGCCCCACAGGTGTTTCCACAATACACATAACAAACAATCCCCATCTTGCAGGGCTCCGGTAGCGTAAACACCGGCAACGTGGGCGATGGCAGCTTTGATGACAACAGCGTAAGTAGCAGAGACTACCTCTCCATGCTATGTAGCTTCACACACATCAGCGAATGGACCCCGTCTCAGCTAGTTTGACGTCTGGTAACGTTTGCCTGTGAGGAGCATTGGCTACATTTGCCCATGTTGCGAAGGCAGCATGGAAAGTCCTCCCACTCCACAGGGCTTATGAAAATCTCCAGAGGCTTATAGCAGGTTGACCTCCCTCTCCCACAGTCCCTGGGGTAGCAATGAAGCATGCCAGATGAGGTTTTATGATATCACTCAGAAGGCACTTCTGCTGGGAGCTACCTCAGAGGGTCTCCAGGAGAACACTTATTTGGGAGGCTTAAATGAGATTCCCAGGGTTGATGGGAGGTTGTCCTCTCCACAATTCCTTTGGGCACCCATGAATTATCTTGCAAGAAGGTCTTTGACATCACCCACAAGGCATTGCATGTGGCAGATATCCCAAGAGTTTTGGGATACAACCGCATCCCAACTGGGGGGCCTCATGAGAATTTCCCATGGCCTTATGGGAGGATGATCTCTTCTTTTACAAGTCCCTTGGACAGGCATGAAGTGTCCCACAATTCCCTTGGGCACTCTGTAAATCCCTAACAAGAGATCCTTCCAAAATGCACTGCTTTTGGCAATAGTCCTAAGAACTGAGGGTAAATAGTGTCCTATCCACAGTAATTTGGCCAACTCCTTAGCTAGTAGATTAAATATGCACCTTGACAACCGAATGAGAGCAACATGTGGGTTGTTTCTTGCACAAGAATAAAGGACATTTGTTGAGAAAGTGGATAAGGAAAAGTTATTTACTTATTCCCATAATACAAGAACTAGGGGTCACCAAATGAAATTAATAGGCAGCAGGTTTAAAACAAATAAAAGGAAGTTCTTCTTCACGCAGCGCACAGTCAACTTGTGGAACTCCTTACCTGAGGAGGTTGTGAAGGCTAGGACTATAACAATGTTTAAAAGGGGACTGGATAAATTCATGGTGGCTAAGTCCATAAATGGCTATTAGCCAGGATGGGTAAGAATGGTGTCCCTAGCCTCTGTTCATCAGAGGATGGAGATGGATGGCAGGAGAGAGATCACTTGATCATTGCCTGTTAGGTTCACTCCCTCAGGGGCACCTGGCATTGGCCACTGTCGGTAGACAGATACTGGGCTAGATGGACCTTTGGTCTGACCCTGTACGGCCTTTCTTATGTTCTTATGTTCTTATGTACTCATATATTTGTGAATAAGAAACCTACTCAACTGTGTGGGGATTTCAGCAAAGTAGAAGAGTTAAAATGTTACCATGCACACCATGTAGTACTTTCAGAACAGCAACAAGGAAGCTATGACCTATGTCTACGGCATTGATGAGGCTAGCGCTGGAATACTGGGCCTTTTAGGAGAGAGGAGTAGTATCATTCATCCCTCTGCTCCACCCCTGGGAGGATCATCAGGGTAGATCGGCCTATTGGTCAGATCTGCTGTGGTTATTCTGAAAGTACTACATGGTACAACTGCAGCTACCCTGGTGGGGAGTGGAACAGTGTGCATTCCTAACCTCTCTTTCTGTTGTAGCAAAACAACCAGTTCTGGTCAGTGGTGAGTATCAGCAGTCAAATTTCCCATAACTTCACTGGAATCAAAGGGCAGGGCCGTCGTTACCCATACGCAAAGTACACAGCTGTGTAGGGCACCAGGAAATTTGGGGCTATGCAGCTGCGAGCTGCTCCAGGCCCTGCTCTGGCTCTTCCCAAGAGTCCCTGCCCCTGCTCTGCCCCAGCCCCACCTCTTCTCTCCCATGACCAGCCCTGCCCCCACTCCCCTGAGTTTTGCACCGGTTGGGTCTGAATTTACCAGTAGCAGGAGTGCAATGATCCGGTCCCAGCCGCCCCACTGGTGAATGCAGGGGTGTGGTTCCCCTCTGCTCCCCAAACCAGCCCCCCTCATGGAGGCCTGGGACTTGCTCCCCCTCATGGAGGCCTGGGGCCCCACAACCCCACCCCCCCGTGGGGGGGTTGAGTTGGGCCGCAGGATTGCTAGGGACGGCCCTGCCAATGGGCCAGGTTCCCACTGGTGTAAATTGTCTAGAGAAGCACTGGAATCAATACACCATATCCCCAAATGCATTAATTTCTCCGTGGCCACACCGGGTAGATGGAATATCTGCTGGAGCCCCACAGGTGTTTCCACAATACACATAATAAACAATCCCCATCTTGCAGGGCTCCGGTAGCGTAAAGACCGGCAATGTGGGCGATGGCAGCTTTGACGACAACAGCGTAAGTAGCAGAGATTACCTCTCCATGCTATGTAGCTTCACACACATCAGCGAATGGACCCCGTCTCAGCTAGTTTGACGTCTGGTAACGGTTGCCTGTGAGGAGCATTGGCTACATTTGCCCATGTTGCGAAGGCAGCATGGAAAGTCCACCCACTCCACAGGGCTTCTGAAAATCTCCAGAGGCTTATAGCAGGTTGACCTCCTCTCCCACAGTCCCAGGGGTAGCAATGAGACAGGCCAGATGAGGTTTTATGATATCACTCAGAAGGCACTTCTGCTGGGAGCTACCTCAGAGGGTCTCCAGGTGAACACTTATTTGGGAGGCTTAAATGAGATTGCCAGGGTTGATGGGAGGTTGTCCTCTCCACAATTCCTTTGGGCACCCATGAATTATCTTGCAAGAAGGTCTTTGACATCACCCACAAGGCACTGCACGTGGCAGATATCCCAAGAGTTTTGGGATACATCCCCATCCCAACTGGGGGGCCTCATGAGAATTTCCCATGGCCTCATGGGAGGATGATCTCTTCTCCTACAAGTCCACTGGACAGGCATGAAGTATCCCACAGTGCCTTTGGTTGCCCACTAAATCTCTAACAAGAGATCCTTCCGAAATCACACGGAATGCACTGCACTTGGCAACAGTCCTAGGAAGGGAGGGTCAAATGTGTTATGTGAGTGGGAATTACATGTGGCTTGTTTCTTGTGGAATAATAAAAGACACCCAGAGATCTGTGAATAAGAAACCAACTTATATGTGAGGGGATATCAGCATGGCATAAGAGCTAAAATGTTACCATGAGCACTATGTAGTACTTTCAGAAACGCAACAGAGAGCTTTTACCTATATCTATGGCAATAATGAGGCCAGCACTGTAATACTGGGCCTTTTAGGAGAGAGGACTAGTGTCGCTCACCCCTCTGCTCCTCCCCTGGGAGGGACATCAGGGTAGATCGGCCTATTGGTCAGATCTGGTGTGGCTATTCTGAAGTTACTAGATGGTACAACCTGTGCTACCCTGGTGGGGAGTGGAACAGTGTGCATTCCTAACTCTTCTTTCTGTTGTAGCAAAACAACCAGTTCTGGTCAGTGGTGAGTATCAGCAATAATCTCTCTTATCGGACTATCATGCTTTGCCTCAAGAGTATTCTGTATCCTGCTCACTAACAGCCCAACCCTTTGTTAGCAAAACCCTGTAGGCTACTGCCGTCCTGACCCCTTTTATCCCAGAGGTCAGGCTTGGTATTACAAATTTGTAGCCTTTGGATGTCAATGCTTTACCAAGGATTCTCTCTTGGTTTCCACCAGTGGATAAGAATGATGTTGTGGCCAGATCCCCAGTTGACGTAAATTTCCCGTAGCTGCACTGGAATCAATGGGCAGGGCCGTCCTTACCCATACGCAAAGTACACAGCTGTGTAGGGCACCAGGAAATTTGGGGCTATGCAGCTGCGAGCTGCTCCAGGCCCTGCTCTGGCTCTTCCCAAGAGTCCCTGCCCCTGCTCTGCCCCAGCCCCACCTCTTCTCTCCCATGACCAGCCCTGCCCCCACTCCCCTGAGTTTTGCAGCCGGTTGGGTCTGAATTTACCAGTAGCAGGAGTGCAATGATCCGGTCCCAGCCGCCCCACTGGTGAATGCAGGGGTGTGGTTCCCCTCTGCTCCCCAAACCAGCCCCCCTCATGGAGGCCTGGGACTCGCTCCCCCTCATGGAGGCCTGGGGCCCCACAACCCCACCCTCCATGAGGGGGGGTTGCGTAGGGCCGCAGAATTGCTAGGGACGGCCCTGCCAATGGGCCAGGTTCCCACTGGTGTAAATTGTCTAGAGAGGCACTGGAATCAATACACCATATCCCCAAATGCATTAATTTCTCCGTGGCCACACCGGGTTGATGGAATATCTGATGGAGCCCCACAGGTGTTTCCACAATACACATAATAAACAATCCCCATCTTGCAGGGCTCCGGTAGCGTAAACACTGGCAACGTGGGCGACGGCAGCTTTGACGACAACAGTGTAAGTAGCAGAGATTACCTCTCCATGCTATGTAGCTTCACACACATCAGCGAATGGACCCTGTCTCAGCTAGTTTGACGTCTGGTAACGTTTGCCTGTGAGGAGCATTGGCTACATTTGCCCATGTTGCGAAGGCAGCATGGAAAGTCCTCCACTCCACAGGGCTTATGAAAATCTCCAGAGGCTTATAGCAGGTTGACCTCCCTCTCCCACAGTCCCTGGGGTAGCAATGAAGCATGCCAGATGAGGTTTTATGATATCACACAGAAGGCACTTCTGCTGGGAGCTACCTCAGAGGGTCTCCAGGAGAACACTTATTTGGGAGGCATAAATGAGATTGCCAGGGTTGATGGGAGGTTGTCCTCTCCACAATTCCTTTGGGCACCCATGAATTATCTTGCAAGAAGGTCTCTGACATCACCCACAAGGCATTGCATGTGGCAGATATCCCAAGAGTTTTGGGATACAACCGCATCCCAACTGGGGGGCCTCATGAGAATTTCCCATGGCCTTATGGGAGGATGATCTCTTCTTTTACAAGTCCCTTGGACAGGCATGAAGTGTCCCACAATTCCCTTGGGCACTCTGTAAATCCCTAACAAGAGATCCTTCCAAAATGCACTGCTTTTGGCAATAGTCCTAAGAACTGAGGGTAAATAGTGTCCTATCCATAGTAATTTGGCCAACTCCTTAGCTATTAGATTAAATATGCACCTTGACAACCGAATGAGAGCAACATGTGGGTTGTTTCTTGCACAATAATAAAGGACACTCATATATTTGTGAATAAGAAACCTACTCAACTGTGTGGGGATTTCAGCAAAGTAGAAGAGTTAAAATGTTACCATGCGCAACATGTAGTACTTTCAGAATAGCAACAAGGAAGCTATGACCTATGTCTACGGCATTGATGAGGCTAGCGCTGGAATACTGGGCCTTTTAGGAGAGAGGAGTAGTATCATTCATCCCTCTGCTCCACCCCTGGGAGGATCATCAGGGTAGATCGGCCTATTGGTCAGATCTGCTGTGGTTATTCTGAAAGTACTACATGGTACAACTGCAGCTACCCTGGTGGGGAGTGGAACAGTGTGCATTCCTAACCTCTCTTTCTGTTGTAGCAAAACAACCAGTTCTGGTCAGTGGTGAGTATCAGCAGTCAAATTTCCCATAACTTCACTGGAATCAAAGGGCAGGGCCGTCGTTACCCATACGCAAAGTACACAGCTGTGTAGGGCACCACGAAATTTGGGGCTATGCAGCTGCGAGCTGCTCCAGGCCCTGCTCTGGCTCTTCCCAAGAGTCCCTGCCCCTGCTCTGCCCCAGCCCCACCTCTTCTCTCCCATGACCAGCCCTGCCCCCACTCCCCTGAGTTTTGCACTGGTTGGGTCTGAATTTACCAGAAGCAGGAGTGCAATGATCCGGTCCCAGCCACCCCACTGGTGAATGCAGAGGTGTGGTTCCCCTCTGCTCCCCAAACCAGCCCCCCTCATGGAGGCCTGGGACTTGCTCCCCCTCATGGAGGCCTGGGGCCCCACAACCCCACCCCGTGGGTTGGGTTGAGCACGCAGGATTGCTAGGGACGGCCCTGCCAATGGGCCAGGTTCCCACTGGTGTAAATTGTCTAGAGAAACACTGGAATCAATACACCATATCCCCAAATGCATTAATTTCTCCGTGGCCACACCGGGTAGATGGAATATCTGCTGGAGCCCCACAGGTGTTTCCACAATACACATAATAAACAATCCCCATCTTGCAGGGCTCTGGTAGCGTAAAGACCGGCAATGTGGGCGATGGCAGCTTTGACGACAACAGCGTAAGTAGCAGAGATTCCCTCTCCATCCTATGTAGCTTCACACACATCAGCGAATGGACCCCGTCTCAGCTAGTTTGACGTCTGGTAATCTTTGCCTGTGAGGAGCATTGGCTACATTTGCCCATGTTGCGAAGGCAGCATGGAAAGTCCTCCCACTCCACAGGGCTTGTGAAAATCTCCAGAGGCTTATAGCAGGTTGACCTCCTCTCCCACAGTCCCAGGGGTAGCAATGAGACAGGCCAGATGAGGTTTTATGATATCACTCAGAAGGCACTTCTGCTGGGAGCTACCTCAGAGGGTCTCCAGGTGAACACTTATTTGGGAGGCTTAAATGAGATTGCCAGGGTTGATGGGAGGTTGTCCTCTCCACAATTCCTTTGGGCACCCATGAATTATCTTGCAAGAAGGTCTTTGACATCACCCACAAGGCATTGCACGTGGCAGATATCCCAAGAGTTTTGGGATACATCCCCATCCCAACTGGGGGGCCTCATGAGAATTTCCCATGGCCTCATGGGAGGATGATCTCTTCTCCTACAAGTCCACTGGACAGGCATGAAGTATCCCACAGTGCCTTTGGTTGCCCACTAAATCTTTCACAAGAGATCCTTCCGAAATCACACGGAATGCACTGCTCTTGGCAACAGTCCCAGGAAGGGAGGGTCAAATGTGTTATGTGAGTGGGAATTACATGTGGCTTGTTTCTTGTGGAATAATAAAAGACACCCAGAGATCTGTGAATAAGAAACCGACTTATATGTGAGGGGATCTCAGCATGGCATAAGAGCTAAAATGTTACCATGAGCACTATGTAGTACTTTCAGAAACGCAACAGAGAGTTTTTACCTATATCTATGGCAATAATGAGGCCAGCACTGTAATACTGGGCCTTTTAGGAGAGAGGACTAGTGTTGCTCACCCCTCTGCTCCTCCCCTGGGAGGGACATCAGGGTAGATTGGCCTATTGGTCAGATCTGGTGTGGCTATTCTGAAGTTACTAGATGGTACAACCTCTGCTACCCTGGTGGGGAATGGAACAGTGTGCATTCCTAACTCCTCTTTCTGTTGTAGCAAAACAACCAGTTCTGGTCAGTGGTGAGTATCAGCAGTAATCTCTCCTATCGGACAATCATGCTTTGTCTCAAGAGTATTCTGTATCCCTGCTCACTAACAGCCCAACCCTTTGTTAGCAAAACCCTTTAGGCTACTGCCGTCCTGACCCCTTTTATCCCAGAGGTCAGGCTTGGTATTACAAATTTGCAGCCTTTGGATGTCAGTGCTTTACCAAGGATTCTCTCTTGGTTTCCACCAGTGGATGAGAATGATGTTGTGGCCAGATCCCCAGTTGACGTAAATTTCCCGTAGCTGCACTGGAATCAACGGGCAGGGCCGTCCTTAGCCATACGCAAAAACACAGTTCCGTAGGGCACCAGGAAATTTGGGGCTATGCAGCTGCGAGCTGCTCCAGGCCCTGCTCTGGCTCTTCCCCAGGGCCCCTGCCCCTGCTCTGCCCCAGCCCCACCTCTTTTCTCCCATGACCAGCCCTGCCCCAACTCCCCTGAGTTTTGCAGCCGGCTGGGTCTGAATACCAGTAGCAGGAGTGCAATGGTCGGTCCCAACCGCCCCACTGGTGAATGCAGGGGTGTGGTTCCCCTCTGCTCCCCAAACCAGCCCCCCTCCTGGAGGCCTGGGACTCGGTCCCCGTCATGGAGGCCTGGGGCCCCACAACCCCACCCCCCATGGGGGGGTGGCGTCGGGCCACCGAAGTGCTCGGGCCGGCCCGGCCAGTGGGCCCGGTTCCCACTGGTGACCAGCGTCTAGCGACGCACTGGCATCAATACACCATATCCCCAAATGCATTAATTTCTCCGTGGCCACCGGGTAGATGGAATATCTGCTGGAGCCCCACAGGTGTTTCCATAATACACATAATAAACAATCCCCATCTTGCAGGGCTCCGGTAGCGTAAACACCGGCAGCGTGGGAGGCGGCAGCTTTGATGACAACAGTGTAAGTAGCAGACATTACCTCTCCATGCTATGTAGCTTCACACACATCAGCGAATGGACCCCGTCTCAGCTAGTTTGATGTCTGGTAATGTTTGCCTGTGAGGAGCATTGGCCACATTTGCCCATGTTGCGAAGGCAGCATGGAAAGTCCTGCCACTGCACAGGGCTTATGAAAATCTCCAGAGGCTTATAGCAGGTTGACCTCCCTCTCCCATGGTCCCTGGGGTAGCAATGAAGCATGCCAGATGAGGTTTTATGATATCACTCAGAAGGCACTTCTGCTGGGAGCTACCTCAGAGGGTCTCAGGCGAACACATATTTAGGAGGCTTAATTGAGATTCCCTCGGTGAATGGGAGGTTGTCATCTCTACAATTTCTTTTGGCACCCATGAATTATCTTGCAAGATGGTCTTTGACATCACCCACAAGGCATTGCACCTTGGAGATATCCTATGAGTTTTGGATACATCCCCATCCCAACTGGGGGCCTCATGAGAATTTCCCATGGCCTCATGGGAGGATGATCTCTTCTTCTAAAAGTCCATGGGACAGACATGAAATATCCCAAATTTCCTTGGAGCACCCACTAAATCTCTCACAAGAGATCCTTCCGAAATCACACGGAATGCACTGCTCTTGGCAACAGTCCTAGGAAGGGAGGGTGAATTGTGTTCTATCACCTGTATCTTGGCTGTCTCCTTTGCTATTAAATTTGCCTCATGACATCTGAGAGGTAATAATATGTGGCTTGTTTAATGCGGAATAATAGAGGAGACCCAGATATCTGTGAATAAGAAACCTCCTTAGATGGGAGGGCATCTCAGCATAGCATAAGAGTTAAAATGTTACCATGAGTACAATGTAGTACTTTCAGAATAGCAACCAGGAGATAGTACCCATGTCCATGTCATTAATGCGCCAGCACTGGAATACTGGGCCTTTTAGGAGAGAGGACTAGTGTCGCTCATTCCTCTGCTCCACCCCTGAAAGGATCATCAGGGTAGATTGGCCTATTGGTTGTATGGGAAGACTTTGGCAAACCAGTAAAGTGCCAAAAACCACTCTGGCTTATTGTTAAAGGCGACCTAGTCAGCAAGCTGTAAATTGGCCATTCAGCCGTCTCAGCTTGACCAAGGCGGTGTGGGGTGGAGTTTTGGGTGCCACAGCAAGGGCAGCTTGACCCGGTGTCATTCCTGTTAAGACTTGTGTTGAAATTGCTGATACATGCATTTTAAAATATGCCCCAGGAATAGGATATGCCCCAGGAATGTCTATTGGCATCTCAAGGCTGCAAACTCTGGAAAAACCCACACCTGGTTAATCAATAATCAGAAGGAACCTCTTGCTTGATTATTGAAACTGCTTATTAACAAGGTTTCTTTAAGGGACGTGTCATTCTATTACTAATGTATAAATAAGGGGGAAAAGCTTGAGATAGGGGGTGGGGACTCTTCAGGACTGGTCCTTCCCTCTGGATGCCTCTTGTGTTCCCCATGAGCAGACGGGCTGCCATTGTGCCACTCAAGAGACACTCAGGGTTGGTAATTATCGAGGGTTGGGGGTGTGTTACTAATCCCTTGCGGATGTGTGTAAGTACTTGAGACTAAGTAAAGTTGAGCTTTAAGTGAAAGCACTCTCGTGTGGTCCTGTTTGTGCCAGCCATCCATTGGTCGGATGGCTGTGTCTCCCCTGATTTATTTCCTGACACCACTTCGCACAGAGTAAAAGTTATCAAGAACTTTGGGTTGCAAGAACCCTGGGTAACATTGGTCAGATCTGGTGTGCCTATTCTGAAAGTACTACATGGTACAACCTCTGCTACCCTTTTGGGGAAGTTGAACAGTGTGCATTCCTAACCTCTCTTTCTGTTGTAGCTAAACAACCAATTCTGGTCAGTGGTGAGTATCAGCAGTAATCTCTCCTATCGGACTATCATGCTTTGACTCAAGAGTATTCTGTATCACTGCTCATTAACAGCCCAACCCTTTGTTAGCAAAACTCTCTAGGCTACAGCCATCCTGACCCCTTTTATCCCAGAGGTCAGGCTTGGTATTACAAATTTGCAGGCTTGGATGTCGGTACTTTACCAAGGATTATCTCTTGGTTTCCACCAGCGGATGAGAATGATTTTTGTGGCCAGATCCCCAGTTGTTGTAAATTTCCCATAGCTGCACTGGAATCAATGGGCAGTGCCGTCCTTACCCATATGCAAAGTACGCAGCTGCGTAGGGCACCAGGAAATGTGGGGCAACAAATTTCCTGGTGCTCTACGCAACTGCATCTGCTCCAGCCCCTGCTCTGGCTCTTCCCCAGGGTCCCTGCCCCTGCTCTGCCCCAGCCCCTCCTCTTCTCTCTCCTGACCAGCCCTGCCCCCACTCCCCTGAGTTTTGAAGCCAGGCTGGGCCTGCACTCACCAGCAGCGGGAATGCAGCAATCCGGTCCCAGCTGTGCCACTGGTGAGTGCTGGAGTGGGGTTCCCCTCTGCCCCCCAAGCCAGCCCCCCCATTAAAGGCCTGGGACCCACTCCCCCCCACGGAGGATTGGGGTCCCAAAATCCCACCCCCCTATGGGGGGACTGCCTAGGGCCGCAGAATTCCTAAGGACGGCCCGGCCAATGGGGCCAGAGTCCCACTGGTGTAAATTGTCTAAAGAAGCACTGGAATCAATATGCCACATCTACAAATGCATTACATTCTCCGTGGCCCCACCAGGTAGATGGAATATCTGTTGGAGCCCTACAGGTGTTACCACAATACACATAATAAACATTCCCCATCTTGCAGGAATCCGGTAGCGTAGACACTGGCAATGTGGGCGACGGCAGCTTTGATGACAACAGCGTAAGTAGCAGAGATTCCCTCTCCATGCCATGTAGCTTCACACACATCAGGGAATGGACCCTGTTTCAGCTAGCTTGATGTTTGGTAGTGTTTGCCTGCGACAAGCATTGGCTGCATTTGCCCATATTGCGAAGGCAGCATGGAAAGTCCTCCCACTCCACAGGGCCTATGAAAATCTCCAGAGATTTATAGCAGTTTGACCTCCTCTCCCACACTCCCCAGGGTAGCAATAAGACAGGACAGAAGAAGCTTTTTGATATCACTCAGAAGGCACTTCTACTGGGAGCTACCTCAGAGGTTCTCCAGGTGAACACATATTTGGGAGGCTTAAATGAGATTGCCAGGGTTGATGGGAGGTGGTTCTCTCCACAATTCCTTTGGGCACCCATGAATTATGTTGCAAAAGGGTCTTTGACATCACCCACAAGGCAATGCATGTGGGAGATATCCAAAGAGTTTTGGGATACATCCCCATCCCAACTGGCGGGCCACATGAGAATTTCCCATGGCCTCATGGGAGGATGATCTCTTCTCCCACACATCCACTGGTCAGGCATGAAGTATCCCACATTTCCTTTGGGCACCCACTAAATCTCTCACAAGAGATCCTTCCGAAATCACATGGAATGCACTGCTCTTGGCAAGAGTCCTAGGAACTGAGGGTAAATTGTGTCATGTGAGTGGGAATTACATGTGGCTTGTTTCTTGTGGAATAATAAAGGAGATGCAGAGATCTGTGAATAAGAAACCGACTTAGATGTGAGGGTCTCAGCATAGCACAAGAGCTAAAATGTTACCATGCGCACCATGTAGTACTTTCAGAATAGCAACAGAGAGCTGTTACCTATGTCTATGTCATTAGTGGGACCAGCACTGGAATACTGGGCCTTTTTGGGCCAGAGGACTAGGGGAGCCGATTCCTCTGCTACACCCCTGGGAGGATATCAGGGTAGATTGGCCTATTGGTCTGATCTGCTGTGGTTATTCTGAAAGTACTACATGGTACAACCTGTGCTACCCTGGTGGGGAGTTGAACAATGTGCATTCCTAACCTCTCTTTCTGTTGTAGCAAAACAACCAATTCTGGTCAGTGGTGAGTATCAGCAGTTATTTTTCCTATCTATCAGACTATCATTCTTTGCCTCAATAATATTTTGTATCGCTGCTCAGTAACAGCCCAACCCGTTGTTGGCAAAACCCTCTAGGCTACTGCCGTCGACCCATTTTATCCTAAAGGTCAGGCTTGGTATTACAATTTTCAGCCTTGGCATGTTGGAGCTTTACCAAGGATTATTCCTTGGTTTCCACAAGTGGATGAGAATGATGTTGTGGCCAGATCCCCAGTTGATGTAAATTTGCCATAGCTTCAGTGGAATCAACAGGGCCAGGTTCCCACTGGTGTAAATTGTCCATAGAAGCACTGGAATCAATACCCACATCCCCAGATGCTATAAATTATCCAAGGCCCCACTGGGTCGATGGAATATCCATTGGAGCCCTATAAGTGTTACACAATATACATAATAAACATTCCCCATCTTGCAGGGCTCCGGTAGCGTAAAGACCGGCAACGTGGGAGACGGCAGCTTTGACGACAGCAGCGTAAGTAGCAGAGATTACCTCTCCATGCCATGTAGCTTCAGACACATCAGTGAACGGACCCCGTTTCAGCTAGTTTGATGTCTGGTAACATTTGCCTGCGAGGAGCATTGGCTACATTTGCTCATGTTGTGAAGGCAGAATGGAAAGTCCTCCCCCTCCACAGGGTTTATGAAAATCTCCAGAGGCTTATAGCAGGTTGACCTCCTCTCCCACAGTCCCCGGGTTAATAATGAGGCATGCCGGAAGAGGCTTTTTGACATCACTCAGAAGGCACTTCTACTGGGAGCACTGCTCTTGGCAACTGTCCTAGGAAGGGAGGGTCAATTGTGTCCTATCAAGGGTATCTTGGCTGCCTCCTTTGCCATTAGATTAAATTTCCCTCATGTCATCTAAGTGGGAATAATATGTGGCTTGTTTCCCGAGGAATAGAGGAGACCCAGATATCTGTGAATAAGAAACCTACTTAGATGTGAGGGGATCTCACCATAGCATAAGAGTTAAAATGTTACCATGAGTACCATGTAGTACTTTCAGAACAGCAACAAGGAGATAGTACCCATGTCTATGTCATTAATGAGGCCAGCATTGGAATACTGGGCCTTTTAGGAGAGAGGACTGGGGATGCTCATTCCTTTGCTCCACCCCTGGGAGGATCATCAGGGTAGATTGGTCTATTGGTCAGATCTGGTGTGGCATATGGTATAACGTCTGCTACCCTGGTGGGGAGTTGAACAGTGTGCATTCCTAACTTCTCTTTCTGTTGTAGCAAAACAACCAATTCTGGTCAGTGGTGAGTATCAGCAGTTACCTTTGCTATCAGACTATCATGCTTTGCCTCAAGAGTGTTGTGTATCACTGCTCACTAACAGCCCAACCCTTTGTTTGCAAAACCCTCTAGGCTACAGCCGTCCTGACCCCTTTTATCTCATCAGGTGGACTTGGTATAACATATTTACAGGTTTGGGATGATGGAGCTTTACCAAGGATTCTCTCTTGGGTTCCACCAGTGGATGAGAATGATGTTGGGGCAGATCCCCAGTTGATGTAAATTTACCATAGCTTCAGAGAAATCAACAAGGTCAGGTTCCCACTGGTGTAAATTATCCAGAGAAGCACTGGAATCAGTATGCCACATCCCCACATCCTATAAATTGTCCATCGCCCCACTGGGCTGATGGAATATCCGTTGGAGCCCTACAGGTGTTACGACATTACACATAATAAATATTCCCCATTTTGCAGGGCTCCGGTAGCGTAGACACCGGCAACGTGGGCGATGGCAGCTTTGATGACAACAGCGTAAGTAGCAGAGATTCCCTCCCCATGCCATGTAGTGAATGGACCCCGTCTCAGCTAGTTGGATGTCTGGTTACATTTGCCTGCCTGGAGCATTGTCTGCGTTTGCCCATGTTGCGAAGGCAGCATGGAAAGTCCTCCCACTCCAAAGGGCTTATAAATATCTCCAGAGGCTTATAGCAGGTTGACCTCCTCTCCCACAGTCCCGGGGTAGCAATGAGACAGGCCAGAGGAGGCCTTTTGGCATCACTCAGAAGGCACTTCTACTGGGAGTTAATCAGGGGTCCCCAGGTGAGCACATAATTGGTTGGCTTATATGAGATTCCCAGGGTTGATGGGACATTATCCTCTCCACAATTCCTTTGGCCACCCATGAAATATCTTGCAGGAGGGTCTTTGACAAACACCCACAATGCATTGCACCTGGCAGATATCCCAAGAGTTTGGGATACATCCCCATCCCCACTGGGGGCCTCATGAGAATTTCCCATGGCCTCATGGGTGGATGATCTCTTCTCCTGCAAGTCCACTGGACAGGCATGAAGTGTCCCACAGTTCCTTTGGCCTATTCTGAAGTTACTAGATGCTACAACCTCTGCTACCCTGGTGGGGAGTTGAACAGTGTGCACCCCTAATTTCTCTTTCTGTTGCAGAAAAACAACCAATTCTAGTCAGCGGTGAGTATCAGCAATTATTTTTGCTTTCTGACTATCATATTTTGCCTCAAGAGTATCCTGCATCGCTGCTCACTATCAGCCTAACCCTTTGCTTGCAAAATGCTCTAGGCAACTTCTGTTGCCCTGTATCTCATCAATTCGGTGTGTTGAAATAATTTATGCAGCCTTTGGAAGTATGAACTTTTGCAAGGATTATATTCCTTTCCTGCAGTGGATGAGAATAATGTTGGAGCCAGATCCCCAGCTGGTTTAAATAGTCCATAGCTTCCCTGAGTCATCTGATAACCAAATGACTCAATGATACATAATTATAAATACACATCATAAATATTCCGCAGCTTGCTGGGCTTCGGTAGTTTCAACAGCAATACCGTAAGTGACAACAGCTTTAAAGGCAACAGTGGAAGTGGCAGCGATTACCTCTCCATGTCATTTGTCTTCACACAGATCTAGTGAATCAACCATGTTTTCACTGGTTTGTTGTCTGGTAACATTTGCCAGGTAAGGAGCATTGACTGTGTTTTCCAATGTTGCAAAGGCGCTTTGGAAACACCACCTGCTCCAGAGGGCTTACGGGAGGTTGACCTCCTCTCCCACCCCACCCCCCAGTATCCACGACACAGAACACAAAAAGCTTTCTGTAGCACCCAGAAGTCATTGCTGCTGGGCGTTACCTCAAACAGTCTCCTAGTGAACCCTCAGTAGCTCCAGGGAGGTTATGGGAGATTGCCAGGGGTGATGGGATGTTGACATCTCTGCAGTTCCCTTCAGTACTCATGGAACATTTCGCAAAAAGTTCCTCTGAAATCACCTGGAATTTATTGCAGCTGGGAGATGTCCCAGGAATTCTAGAATATACAATGAGCTGGCAGCAGGGGCCTCATGACAATTTCCCACGGCCTTATCGGAGGATGACCTCTTCTCCCACAAGTCCACTAGAGAGACATGTCCCATAATTTCTTTTGGGTACCCATGAAATCTCTTTCAGAGGGTCCTCTAAAATCACCCAGAATGCAGACAAGGTAAATTGTTTCCTATGAAGGATGCTTTGGCTGAGTCCTTTGCTATTACATTAAATGTGCATCAGGTCATCTGAATGGGAAGAACACATCGTTTTTTCCTTCTACAATAACAAAGGAGCCCTAGATATCTATGAATCAGAAACTACCTTTGCTCTGAGGTTCTCTCACCAGAGCCTAGCAACTGCAATGTTACAGTAGCAGGGAGCTGAAGTTGATGAGGCCAGCAATGGAATACGGGACCAAACTTTCCATTAACTTTAAATGAAGTTACATCAGTAGAGAATTGGCCCCACTATGTCTAATTCGGGTGTTCATACTTTAGAAAGGATGTTGAGATAATTGGAGAGGGTTTGGAGAAGAGCCCTGGGATGGATTCAAAGCCTGGAAAAAACCATCTCAGGGTGTTTCATCTATTTAGCTTATCCAAGAGAAGGTTAAAAGATTACTTGATCCTGGCATATAATTACCTATTCTGGGAAGAGACTTCTGGTAGTAGATAGCTCTTTAATCTAGCAGAGGCATAAGAAGTCCTAATGGATGGAAGCTAAAGCAAGATAAATTCAGACTAGAAATAAGGTGCATTTTTTAACAGGGAGGGGAATTAGCTATTTGAACAAGTTCCTTAGGTAAGTGGTGGATTGAAGTCTTTAAGTCAAGACTGGATATCTTTCTAAAATATATGCTCTAGCTCAAACAGAAGTTACAGGCTTAATGCAGAAATTATTGGGTGAGGTTCTCTCGCTTGTATAATGCAGGAGCTCAGACTAGATGTTCATACTGGTCTCTTTTGGTCTTCAAATCTATGATAATTTATTGGGGTCCCACTGTATTTTGGTCCTGATGGATGTTTCTTTTTTTCTTATCTCCCAGTACTAGGCTCCCAGAAACCCACCACAACAACTGCCCTGACGCTTTCTGTCCCGTGCTCTCACCCATCTCAGCCTGAACATGAAAAACACAGCACGCTCCGGTGGAATTTGCTTTTGCCCTGTTCGATGATTTGACTGTAGGTCGCAGTTCTTACCCTTCCGTTGCCCCTCAAATGGCTCTGCAATAATGCAAATAAACCTGTTTCCACTCAGATCCTCATCTAGTGTCCTAACTGCTTTTGAGCAGCGGTTTCCCAAGCTTTTGAAAAGGGACCCCCCACCACCACCATGGCAGCACAATGAAAATTGCCCCACTCTGTGACCACAGCCTCACAATCACTCAGAATAAACGATTATTCATGGTAGTAGCCCCAACCAAGATCAGGGCCCCGCTGCACCTGGCCCAGCACCGTTATGGAGAGAGACAGCCCTAGTCCATGGGAGGCTGTGCCGAGTGCTGCACAGACACACGGTGAGGAACAATCCCTGCCCCGAGTGAGAGCTGAGCCTTGTGCAGGCCGTCCGGCAGAAATGACTCGGTGAGGTTCTCTGGCCCATGTTATGCAGAAAGTCAGACGAGATGATCACAATGGTCCCTGCTGGACTTTCAGAATCTTCTCTCTCTTATTTGACTTTTAATCGTACACTGTGCCATCTCCATGCCCCCTAGGTATCCTTGTGCCAGACCCATCAACAATTCTCCTTCCCAAGGCAATGACACCAGTGGGGGAGAGTTGTTCCCAGAAAAGCCCCAACTGGGGAGATATCAGTATCTACTCCATGGTGAGTCTGTTGTGAGTGGAAACTCCCGTAAACTCTTGCTTTATAACCTGGGGGGTCACTGAGTTTCAGTGAAGTCGGGTCCCCACAACTGTAATTACTGGACCTCCCCAGGTGCTTCCACGCACTGTGATCTCCCCCGACAGTAAACCAATGGAATCATCCCCGGCTACTGAAGGACAATCAGCAGATGAAGGAGAAACCTAGGTACCTCTTAAGAGATGAAGTAAATCTCAGAAAATAACACTTTGTCCCTGTGCACCTTGTAGTTTTAGTTCCTGTGTCTGACCTTCACAGGAATGATTCAGGTAGGAAGCAGTGATGGTTGAGATTAATCTGGAGAAATAGAACATTTAATCCTTCTCTCAACCAGGAGTATTGAATTAGTCCCACCTTCCACAAATGCCTCTTCTAGTCCCCTTCTTTTTTCTGACTTGATTGCTATGCCAATTCCTAGCAATAACGCTCCTTGGACAGAGTAGCTAGTGTTCAGAACAGTCCTCCCTGCAGAGACAGCATTTTGATAGAGGATATTAACAAACGGGTTGTGGAAAAAGTTGGTGTAACCTTGAGCAGGTTGCAGTTTTGGTTCCTAGTGTATAGTCCATATCGTTGTGGCCTGGTTTTCTCTGGTCTTTATAGCTGTGCCTGGAGCCCCTTCCATGGCGCTTCCTAATACACCTAACACCACGACACTGGCCACAGAAGATATCCCTGGCACCATCAGTGTTATCCAAAGGCAGCACTCTTTGGTTGAGATGTTTGTGCCAAACGTGGCAGTTTCCAGGAGGAATAATTACTTCCCGCTATCACCCAGGGCCTCCCACTATGCTTCTGCCAATTAATTCAACTTTATTGCTATGATATGGGTGATAGAGCAGAAACAAAGAACTCCAGGTTGGATTTTGCAGAAATCTGCAAAAGAGGTAGTGGATAAAGTGCTGGACTCATAGACTTTAAGGTCAGAAGGGACCATTATGATCATCTAGTCTGACCTCCTGCACAACGCAGGCCACAGAATCTCACCCACCCACTCCTGGAACAAACCCCTCACCTATGTCTGAGTTATTGAACTCCTCAAATCGTGGTTTGAAGACAAAAGAGCTGTGGTAAATATCAGATGTTCTCTTGCCTCCAAGGCTCTTTCACGTTGGTATCTCACAGGGTGAGGGTTTGCCTCATTGCTCAATTCCAGCACTGACTGAGTGCACCCTGAAGCCATTGGCAATGACAGTGCTTGTCTCTGCTGTTATGATCCACCTACCCACAAGGCTACGGCCTAGGTAGCAGTGCAAACGTGACAGGGTCTGGGGAGGTTTTCATTAACCCTGTTTAGATCCAATCCTTCCCCAAAAGGAAATGTTTTGCTTGTTACTTGGTCGTTCTCTAGCGCTTTCTCTCAGAGGATCTCAAAGTGCTTTACAAAAAACAATAATTTAAAGGAAGTTCCAGCACATAATCCCCAGAAATCTGCAGGTGTCTCTATAAAATGAATCCTTTCCAGAATACTGACATGCTTTTGACCTGAACATCACATAGGCATTTGCTCCCATCTGAACAACCCATAAACGGCACCTCAGTCTGGCTTCTCCAAAGGACACAGGTTAAGGGACACATTTATGAGAGGGCTTAATTTATTCTAAGATAGTTTGGGCTCCAGCCCGTTCCACTGGTTTACCACCCTCATCCACCCTCTGGCCTACCTCTGACTATCACCATCTATCCTTCCTGTGAGACACCAAATCTTTTCCCCAAAAGACATTAAGGCTGCAATCTCTAAAAGGAGTTAGTGGATCTGGACACATAACTTCACAGGCCCCTTTGAAAATCACTGCAATAGAACAATGTGTTTTGCAAACCAGATGGGTGCAGGGCTCTTTTGGATTCTTTTAGCAGGAGCAATATCAAACCCTATCAGAAATACATGTGGTAGCTGCTTCCCGAACCCCTTTCCTGAAACTTAGGATGCTAGATGACAGTGACTGCAGAAGCAGTGCTCCCATACTACTTTTTAGGTAGCCACAACAACATTTTGCCAGAAAAGCTGGGGTCCACCATAAAATCTAAAGAAAATGCAGATGTGATTGACACTTAGGGTGACCAGATATCCCGATTTTTTAGGGACAGTCCCAATAGTCAGGGCTTTTTCTGATATAGGTGCCTATTACCTCCCACACTATGCCCTGATTTTTCACACTTGCTGTCTGGTCACCCTAGTCACACTTATGAGGTGTGAATTTGCGCCTTCAAGAGGCGGGGCAACACAGACATTTATTAGTTGGTTACTGACTTTTATTTAACAGCTATGACTCTTTTCGCTCAGGTAGTATATACCTTACAGCCACCAACGGTCTTCAGAGGATTGTCATTAGCTGCCAGATGAATTCAACTTGAATTCCATTTAAATGTGTTTTCATTTCAGACTGATACAATGTATTTTGTTAAAATCTAATCCCCACTGGTAATGACCCGTCCAAGGATGTCCCATTACAAGGTACCCGAGCATATAAAAGCATGAGTCTCTACTGCTTGGGGTAAAGAACCCAGCAGCTCTCTTTGGCCTGGGGAAATCGATCTAAGATATGCAACTTCAGCTATGAGAAGAGCGTAGCTGAAGTCGACATATCTTAGATCGACTTAGAATAAGTTACGTTGCATCCTCGCGGTGCGGGATCGACGGCTGCCACTCCCCCATCAACTTTGCTTCCTCCGAGGTGCAGTTCAGCAGTCTATGAGAGAGCAATCGGGGATCAATTTATCGCGTCTACACTACACGTGATAAATCGATCCACAATAGATAGATCACTACCCGCCAATCCGGCAGGTAGTATAGACGTACCCTTAGCTCAAAGCAGACTCATAAGCTGCTATGTGGTCCAGCCACCAGAGGGAGTCAGAGAGCCATGCTGTGTGAATGGTGATGGAGCAGTGATTCTCAACCAGGGTACGCAGAGATCTTCCAGGGGGTACATCAACCCATCTGGATATTTGCCTGGTTTTCCAACAGGCTACACAAAAAGCACTAGCAAAGTCAGTACAAACTAAAATGTCATACAGGCAATGACTTGTTTATACTGCTCTATATACCGTACACTGAAATGTAAGTACAGTAGTTATATTCCAAATGAATTATATGGTAAACATGAGAAAGTAGCAATTTTTCAGTACTAGTCGCTGTGACACTTTTGTATTTTTACGTCTGATTTGTAAGCAAGTCGTTTCTGAGGAGGTGAAACTTGGGGTACACAGGACAAATCCGACTCCTGGAAGGTACAGTGTTCTGGAAAGGGTCAGAGCCACTGGATTTAGAGGCAGTTTAGTGAACGCTTCCTAGCAGAAGTCCTTATGGTTGTGCCTATCTACAGAGACAGCGCCCGTTAGGAGGCAATATTCATCTGCAAGGCTCAGGGTTGTTGATTCAGTTTTCTGCTCTAACCAGGCCTGCAGACAAAGGGGGCGGACAAGGGGGGCAAGTGCCCAGGGGATTTAAAAGACCCTGGGGTTTCCCTGCCACTGTCGCTGCCACGGCACTGGCTGGGAGCCCCAGGCCTTTTAAATCGCCCGGGTGGGCCACAGGGCTCCTAGGCACGCGCGAGGTGGTACTGGTGGCAGCGAAGGCAGCTGGGAGGGCATGTGGAAGCCCTGGCCGAGCCAGAAGATGCCCATTGACTGTTCTGCCCTGGGGCCTGGAATTGCTATCGGCGGGCCTGGCTCTAACGATGCAGCATTGGATGCTGTGGGACAAATTCAGCCTTACATTCCTTTAAAGGCACGTGCTGAGCGCACGCAACAGACTGCGTTGGGTGGCAGTGTTACAATTCAAACTGTTTACATGAGATTTTGTGGGACGGCAATGAAGAGCGCAGCCTGCGGCACTGATGGTCAGTGACGCTCCACGTACCTGTGATTTACACCCACATCATGGTCTATTTACATAGCCAGGGTGTTTCAAGCGGCCTTTGTACAACTAAGAAACATGTCAGAAATTTCCAGAGAGATGAGTGATTTTTGGGTACCTGCATTTTAGGAAGCTCATATACAGCCACCTTCTGTCATGGGGTAGCTGGCCCTTCTGCCCCTTTAGGAGCCTAATGCCCTTTGGCTCAGTATCAGGCTCTTAAGTGCCTAATTCACTTTGGAAAATGGGGCCTGGACTCCCAACACCCAGACCTAGCTACCTCTGAGGATCTAAGTCACTCCTCTGCCCAGCCCGTGGAAGCGAGGCTCCCAGCCAGGGTCAGCAGCCTTGGGGTTGCAGGGCCGGCACTCTGAAGACAGCTGTGTAAACGAAGCTCTGAAACTGCAGCGCCAGCTGGAGACTGGGCTCCGAGGGCCAGAGAGAGGGGTGGGTGCAGACCCCGAGCTCCCGCCTGATCCGCACACAACTATTCCTAGAACAGCCGTGCGAGGCCGCAAGCCCACATCTGTCGACCCGGGCCGGGAGCAGAGCTGCCAGTTTTGGTGGGACGTAGTCCTGGAGGTTTCATCACATCACATCATTGTTAATTAGGGATGAATCTTTAATTCCTGGAGGGCTGGCAACCCTAGCTGAGAGACTCACTGCCGCAGGCTGCGGAGAGATGCCCTAGTCATTGATATGGATAATGAGAACATCCAGCGTTAGGATAATGAGGACATCTGAAAAATAACTAAGAGTTTGGGAAGGGATCTAAACCCTTCTGCTCAGGGGTAAGATCAACCTCTAACTAAAGGGAGTTAGGAGAAAACCGCCCCCCATGATGTTCCAACATTGTCCACTAGGGGGAGCTTTGTGCCCCTTCTCCTAGAACTGCTGCTGCTGGCCAGGGCAGGAGGCGGCAGGATACCAGAATATGGCCCCATTGCTGTGAGAGAGGCAGGAGGGATACCAGGGCAGATTGGCCTGTAGGTCTGATCCGGTGAGGCAATTCTTATGTTCCTAAGTTCCTTAGGACAAGAAGCAATGGGCTTAAATTGCAGCAAGGACGGTTTAGCTTGGACATTAGGAAAAACTTCCTGTCAGGATAGTTAAGCACTGGAATAAATTGTCTAGGGAGGTGGTGGAATCGCCATCATTGGAGATTTTTAAGAGCAGTTTAGACAAACACTGTCAGGAATAGTCCAGATAATACGTAGTCCTGCCACGAGTGCAGGGGACTGGATGACCTCTGGGGGTCCCTTTGCTACAATTCTATAAGTGACAGAAGTTCTGATACCTTCGTGGACTGCTGAAAACAAATGTTATTAGCACCCATCTTTTCTTTCCACTGTTGCAGAAATACCCAAACGGGGCAGGATCGGTGAGTATCAGCAGTTATCTTTCCACTACCAAGCACCGCCTCAATGGTTTCGTGCATCACTGCCTACTAACTGCCAACTACGAAACTGTCCCTCCTGCCTCCCAGAATTCCATCATAAATACCCACCCTCTATCTTCTTCTTGGAGGACTCTGGCAGCTTGAAGGTCACCAGCAAGCCTGGGTACTCACTTGGGTTGCTAGCCCACGCTACCACATCTGTGCTATTATAGATTGAAGCTAGCACAGATGTGGTAGCGTGGCTAACAACTCAACTCCCTGTGCTCCAATCACACCTCCCGACTGCAGTGTGGACACACCCAGATGGACAAAGAGGAGAAATGAGCTGCCCAAAGTCATCGGGCATTCGGCCAAGAAAAAGCAGATGTTGGGGCCTCACAGGTCAGCTTCTCACTGGGGAAGAAATCAGTGGTCCAGAGTCTGGGTATCTTCCTAGTGCCACTTGTATATTACACACTATACACCAGCACTGGAACAGAGATGGTCACAAACAGCACACGGACAAACCCCTCTATCAGTAATCTCAGCTCAAACACAAGTGCCCAGTTCCCAGGGAGCAGCTCTGCCCCAAGTACAGATTCTAGTCAGGGAGATTAACACAGACTGCAAACTCCCCTGCAACGGCACCCTCAGACTCAATGGAGCTACACCCATTCACACCAGTTGGGGGTCTGGCCCCATTGACTCCAATGCAGCTATGGCCCATTCACACCAGCTGGGGGTCTGGCTCTGACAGAGCAGCTTAGCCTTTCACCCTGAATAACCTCGCACACCTACCTAGTGTGTCTGTCACTACCCACATGTCACAACCACAGAAAAACAAAGCGCTTGTGAGGCTCCTCTTTGACTTTGCCTCACGGCACATTTAACTTGTCACCAGAGGCAAATCCCACTGTGATGGGACATCTCCCTGCCATCACCCCTGATGCAAGAACTCTTCCTAGAAACTAGCCAGCGAGAACACCTCCTCTTGTTCATCTCTGGCAGCCGTCCACTCGTGCTGATTAAGGGCAGATAAGGACAAGGCAGCAGCCCAGCTGAGGAACAATACGCACCTGTTCAGATCCCTGGATGACAGAACATGCGCCTCACGCCAACTCGGGCACACAGAGGACAAGGGACACGTCGCCTTCCGGAGCTTGTGTGGGGCAGGGAGCGGGTGCTGGCTGTTTAGAAGAGGTGAGGTTTTTTTACCCTCAAAAGCTTATGCCCAAATAAATCTGTTAAGGTGCCACCGACTCCTTGTTGTGTCAGAGAGCGTCCATGTCAGCCATCCCTACCGAACACAATTCACAGCTCAGTCTTAACTAGAGTGGGGCTACCAACCCACCCCTCAGATATACTAAAGCCCCCTTACCTCTCTGCCAGGGTAAAGGGGAACCGTAGACGTGTGGACTCATCCATGGGGCACCTCCTGCTGGTCTCTCAGGGAATTGGCTCATTTTCCAGCCCAGAGCGCAGCCAGTGATCCGCCTTACCGCTTGCTGTTGGCCACCCGTGTCTGTCCCTGGACCCGGTGCCCCCCCCCCCCCCGGCAGTAACCCCTTTCTCTCAGGGTCTCCCCTCCCCAGGGACCCCCCACCCTCTCTCCCCACCTTGCCTCAGTATACGCCCACTGCCAGCCATTGTCTAGCCCCCACGCCTGGGGCAGGCTGCAGTATCAGCCACTCAGCACTGGCAAGGGGATTTAGATCTGCTGCGTTTGCCTACCCCTGGGCTGCCCTCTGCAACCCCAGTACCTGCTGGCCTTGTGCTGGGCCGCAGCCTGGGGCTTTCAGGCTGGAGCTCCCCAGCTCCTCTGCCTTTCCCCAGCCCTGCTCCACTCAGGTACCTTGTGTCCAGCTCCCTGCAGCCAGGCCCTTCTCCCTCTACAGGCAGAGAGAGACTGTTTGGGTTCCTGGCTCCCAGCCTTTTTATACAGGCCAGCTGGGGCCTGATCGGGGCGTGGCCCAGCTGCGGCTGCTTCCCCAATCAGCCCAGCTTTTAGAGCTGCTTTCTCCAGCCACAGCCCCCGTCCCAGGGCTGTTTATAATCCCTCTGGACCTGAGCAGGGTGACCACCCCGCACAGGGACATTTAAAGTGACTGTAAAATGCAATCACTGTCAGTGGTTTGTGTCACTGAGAATCAACCTCTCTGGGCCCTGACATTAGGAGGCTGTAGATAAGGCAGGATCACCACACTGGAGATTTGGGTTTAATTCCCATCTCTCCCACAGATTCCCTATGTGACCTTGGCAAGTTACTGCTTCGCTCTGAGCCTCAGTTTCCCCTAGTCTGCAAAGTGGGGATAATAATCCTTCCCTTGGCCACGTACATTGTAAACCCTTTGGCGGCAGGGGTTGTCTCTCACTCAGTGTTTGCGCAGTGCGCAGCATAATTATGGCAGAGTTGACAGAACTGCGGAGTCCTGACTCCCATCCTCTTTAATAGCCGTTCAGACTGTTCCAAAGTCCATCCGTCTGGAAGATACAGGCCAACGCTTTGCCAAGTTGGCCACTGATTTTGTCTGACTCGGTTTGTAACTGTCCCAACTTAGGCCAGGATTTCACAGGTGCTGCTCTCTCACTGACTTCAGTGATGTAGCATTTGTTATAATTTATGTTAACCTAGCACCTAGAGACCCCAACTGAGATTGATGCCCCATTGTGCCGGGTGCTGCACAGACACACAGCGAGAGACAGCTGAGATCACCTAGCACCTAGAGGCCCCGGCTGAGATAAGGGCCCCATTGTGTCTCTGACACTCTATAGCTCCAGGGGAGCGCCCTGTAACCCCCATGTTCCTCAGTTATATATAATTGTGATATTGCATAGAAATCATCCCATGTGAGCTATCAGGTTATGATGTGCTGCAACCCACTGTTCTATCTAAATATGTATATCACCAATGCATATGAAATTATAAGAATTGTGTTGTATGGTTTTCACTAAAATATGCTGTGGGTTTGGGAAGCGCCCGGATACTAGCTGCACAGAAACACCAACAAGGGAGGTAGCTAATGCCCGATTGGGTGTGAACAGACATCACCAGCCATTGTCCAGCAGAGGAGTTACAATTCCATGACTCACTCGCAGGAGACACACCAGGGTGTTGCTTCACCTTGTCACCAAACATGCCAAACCTGGGACCTCGGAGATAAATGCATGAGCCTCTACGCCGCATGGCTGTTAGCTAAGGCTGTAGAGCAGACTCATTAATCTCTAACTGGTTCCAGTGTCACTAGAGGACAAAGCACCACACCTAGGAGGTGTCTGGTTTACACAAACACATAGCAAGAGATTGTCCCTGCCACAAAAACTTGTCATCTGATACGGCAAAACAGACAGAGGGCAGAAGGGGAAAGACAGAAGCTGACTGGCCCCAGATCATCCAGCGGATCAGAACCTGAGCTAGAAATTAAACCCAGCTCTCCTGCCTCCATGAACTTGGCTGGTCCTCTAGATTACTGCCATTCAGATGGTAACAACAGGCTCAGGGCTAGATCATAGGCTGGCAAAGATCAGCGTAGCTCTGCTGACTTCACAAGAGGTATGGCCATGTACCCAGGCGGGCTCTGTCCCGCTGAGTCCAGTGGAGCAAGGGGCAATTTACATGAACTGGGGATCGGGCCCCATTGACTGCACAAGTGTGACAGCCCATGTAGATGAGCTGGGGATCGGGCCCCAATGACTCCAATGGAGCTGTGGCTGATTCACACCAGCTGGGGATCTGGCCCGGACAGGGTCACAAATGCAGAGCAGCTCATGCTGCGTGACCTCACACACCTATCTGGAAAGACAAAGACTCTTCCTGTTGGGTCCATCTCAGCCCATTTGTCACAATCAGGAAACAATGTTAAAGCAACAAAGATCTTGTGAGGCTCCTCTTTGACTTTGCCTCATGGGACATTTAACTTGTCACTGGAGGCAAATCCCTCTGTGAGGCGACATCTCCCCGCCATCTCCTCTGATGCAAGAATTCTTCCTAGAAACCACCCATCAGGAATGTCTCCCCTTGTTCATCTCTGGCAGCTGTACATCTCCTGCTGATAAGGGCAGATAAGGGCTTTGGATTGTTCTTCTTGAGCTTCAGAACAAGTCAGCAGCCCAGCGGAGGAACAATACGCACCTGTTCAAATCCCTGAATGACAGAACATGCTCCTCACGCCAACTCGGGCCCACAGAGGACAAGGGACACATCGCCTTCTAGAGCTTGTGTGGGGCAGGGGCGGGTGCTGGCACTGCAGAGACGGGGTTGTGTCAGAGAGAGTCCATGTCAGCCATTCCTACCGACCCCAATTCACATCTCAATATTAACTAGCTTGGTGCTACCAACCCACTCGAATGTTGCCTATAACACGCGTAGCATAATTATGGTAGGGTTGAGAGAACTCAGGAATCCTGACTCCCATCCCCTTTAATAGCCTTGGTGACTCTTCCAGAGTCCAGCCCTCTCGCTTGGAAGATAAAGGGCCAATACATTCCCAAGTTGGCCACAGATTTTGGCTGACTTTGTTCAGGGTGACCAGACAGCAAATGTGAAAAATCGGGACAGGGGTGGGGGGTAATAGGAGCCTATATAAGAAAAAGACCCAAAAATCAGAATTGTCCCTATAAAATCGGGACATCTGGTCACCCTAACTCTGTTTCAGTGGTTCTCAACCTGAAGGCGGCCCAATTAGCACACAGCTGTGGCCCAGCTGTGTGCTAAAGGCCCAGCCCTACACAGCAGGATCCGGGGTCCTGGCTGCCCTGCCGTGAGGTTGGATCCGGGGTCCCAGTTCTCCGGCCCCACATGCCCAGGGCTCCGCTCCTGACCCCGCTCTGTGGAGGAGTCTCTGGGTGGGGGCACTGGGCATTGGGGTCTGGGGGGAGGTTGGGGAAGTGGTTCTCAACCTCGGCCCACGTAACACACTGCATATGTGCCCCACATTGATAAATAGGTTCAGAACTACTGCTCTGTTTGTAGCCGTCCCGACTTGGGCCGACTGTTCAAAGTTGCTGATCTCTCACACACTTCCCTGCTGTAGGTTTTTGTTATAATTTCTATTAACCCGGCACCGACCAGATGTGACCGAGATCAGGGTCCATTGTGCCAGGTGCTGCACAGACACACAGTAAAACACAGTCTCTGCCCAGCTGAGATCAGGGCCCCATTGTGCCAGCATTGCACACACAGCGAGAGAGACACCCTGCCACAAAAAGCTTAGAATCTAATAAGACAAAACAGACCGAGGGCAGGCATTCAAAGAGAGAATTGACTTGCCCCAGATCATCCAGCAAGTCGGTGGCTGCGCTGAGAATTTAACCTACGTCTCCTGACTCCCAGACTCGTGCGTACTCTGCCACCCTGAACTTGGTTGGCTCCTCTAAGCATTACTGCCACTCAGACAATAACAATAACAGGCTCAGGGCTAGAATTCAGCTGGGAAGGATCAGCTTAGCCCTGCTGGCTTCAGTGGAGGTATGGCCCCTCTACACAAGCTGGGCTCTGCCCCATTGAAGCCTGTGGGGAACGGCCAATTGACATGAGCTGAGGAACTGGTCCCAGTGTCTCCAATGGAGCTTCGGTGGTTTACCCTGGAGCAAGGTCTGTCCCATTGGCTTCCATGGAGCAATTTACACCAACTGGGATTCTGGCCTCCGTGACTCCAACATAGCAACAGCTGACTTGCAAGAGAAGGGGAACCATCCCCATTGACTCCAATGGAGAAGTGGCCAATTCACACTAACTGGAGACTCGGCCCCTGGTGCCTTTCTTGGTGTTACAATCGGGTAAAGGGCATAAGACAAATGAAGCTTATTATGAACCATGTTCCCTGCCTGTTACCAGCCTTCAGGTGTAGGGGTGGGAATAAAAGGTGCAGCTAAAGCACAATGTGGCCTGTACTCTGACACTAAGATGAGTCATCTCCAGACCCGTCATAGAGGGGAATAATACAATTCATTCTTCAGCCTGAAGTTGGCTCCCAGCCTTTGGAAGCAGGGAGTTGATTCCATATGGTGGAGTTTAGTGACAAATGAAATCTCTGCCCTTTCCTGATTGATAAAGGCGATTGGTCTCCTCGATAATGCCGGCATTAAGTTTGGGCAATCAAGCTTGTAATGTCATATACGACACAATGTATAAATACAGCTGCTAAACCTGGCAGCCAGCAGGACCTGGAAGAACCAAACAGAATCCAAGATGAAGCTCCAGATCGTGGCTGCCGCTCTCCTCCTCTCCATCCTTTGCCCAGAGGAAAGCAGCGCAGAATGGAGCTTGGGGGTAAGCATCCAAACACTGCTAGTTTTCATTGCCGTTGTCAGTGGCATAGCTGGAACTAGAACCGAGCTTTCCTGCCTCCTTATCCAGTGACGTGTCATCACAAAGACACTGTGTCCGATACTGCAGAACTGCTCACTGAGCTTTTCAAAATCTCCTCCTAACCTGAGTAAGAGTCAGGAAAGACTCTCAGCTCTTCTCAGGAAGAGAGAGAAGATTAAATAAAAGAGCTTCGAGATTCTTCTTTTCTTCTAGTTTTAAAAATAGCCCATGACGGGTTTCTTTATTTTCAACTGCTCTGTCCATAGATACTCCAGAGGCAGTTGACTCTGAGAGTCTGTAAAGTGATTCTGGTGCATTTAACAGTGACCGATCAGATGAAATGAAGGAAGGCAAAGAGAAGAAAGAAAGGCACAGGCAGGGGAAGGAACTCACCTAAAGCCACCTGGAAACTCAGCAGCAGAGCCCAGAACATATCCCGAGCTCTTGTCTCCCAGCCCGGCTCCTTTTCACCAGACCACACTGGCTCCCGTTTCCCAACCAGCAGCCGTTTGAGTCCAGTTCCTTTTAGGGCACCATTTTCATTTCACTGCTCCCAGAGAAAGAGCAGCAACAAGTAATTAATGTTTTAGTAATAGTTGTTTTCTTCTTCTAGGCTGATTTAAGCCATGAAGGTGATTTGTCTGTGAGTATTCAGAATTTACTCTCCTTTGGGGCTTTTACATTAGCCTTTAAATCAGATTAAGCATAGGAAGGCCATTGGCCTCCAGAGGTGGGCTAAGAAGTTAAACTAACTGAGAGAGCCTGGGGAGTCCAAAGACAAGCAGCGCAATCTATTTAATTGACCACAGAGACAGTTAAGAGGTGACTCGATCCTGGTATACACGTAACTGCAGGGGGAAGAGACTTCTGATGGGAGATAGCTCTTTAATCACAAAAGAAAGACAAGATCCAATAATCTAAAACCAAAGCTAGACCAATTGAATCAAGAAAGAAGGTGCTAATTTTTAACAGTATTCATTAATCATTGGCACGATTAACCCAGGATGTGGTAGAGTCTCTGGCTGTATTTACACCAGAGCTTACAGTGGCACAGCTGTACCAATGCAGCTGTACCACTGTAACATCTCGTGTAGCCGCTCTATGCAGACGGGAGAGAGCTCTCCCATCGATGTAATTAAAACATCCCCAATGAGCGGTGGGAGAAGCTCTCCCACCAACCTAGCGCTATGCACGCTACCGGTTATGATGGGAAAACTGATGTCACATAGGGGGGTGTTTTTTTCACACCCCCGGTCCACATAAATTTTGTCAAGAAAAATGGTAATGGAGATAGGGCCTTAATTACTGAAAGTCTTTAAATCTAGATGGGATATCTTTAGGAAAGTTATGCTCTAAATAGAACAGAAGTTATGGGCTAGATGCAGGAATCATTGGGTGAGATTCTGTGCTGTGTGTCATTTGGGAGGTCAGTCTAGAAAAAAATGTATTGGTAAAAATTTCAACCTGCTCAAATTCTTATCCCGAGCAGTAAGGAAACTGCCAAATTCTGGAGGTTAATCCCAGCACAGAGAAAGAAGGGCAGTGGGAACGTTGCCCATCACAGAACTGTCTGGAGACATCTCTACACTACAGACTTCTGCTGGAAAAGCCGTGTCGGTCTGGGAGCTGAAGATATTTGACCTCTGACCGACATGGCTGTGCTAGCAAATGGCCCTAGTGGAGACACATTCATAGCAGCATAACCGTGCATTTGCCATAGAGATTATTTTGCTCGGAGACAGCTAGAATAAGCTACAACGACAAAAGTGCAGTAGTACGCTGGGATCGCCATACTGACACGGCGCTGCTAGTGTAGCCATGGTGTGGTTAAGCTATGAACAATGAGAGGGAATTTTGATGGCATTGGAGAAAGAGCAGCAGCAATTAACTCCCCAGCAATTTCCTTGCAGGCTTCTGGGAGACTAGCTAGAAGCCTTCTTGGGATGAGTAATCACATTTGCTTTGTTGTCAGGCTGTTTTATATTATCCCAGCACCTCTTAGCAAGCCCAAACCCTGCGGAAGTGTCAGTTGGAATAGCCTGGGGAGATGTGCAAGGACTGGGACAAAAAACAGAGCAATGGGCTTCTAAATCCCAAAGGGGTTAATCCAGGAGTTTTTTCCAGTTTCATTTCCCCTCTAATACTAGTAGCCGGTTTGTTCCATCTCTGTGGGCCTGTTCTTTAGAACCATCTGAAGAATCACTTGCCACTTTGCAGGGGCGTGCGCAGGAATTTAAATTTGACCCTTTTTGGGTGTGGGGGGCACAGAAGCTCACTCTCCTCCCTCACCCACCCTGCCCCGTGAGGATCTCGCTGCTCCCCTCCCTCCACCCGACCCCAGCCCTGGCAGGAACTTGATATTCTCTGCCTCCATGGCATTCAGCTCCACAGGGCCGTGGGATAATAGTATCACCATGGACAATCAGAAACACACTCTTAACTATACACTGGAGCAGGTCCCCAGCATGTGGAAGTCAGCCTCGCTCTACGTCAATAGAGTAGTGGCAGTTTACACCAGAATAGAATTGGGTCCACTTGAAAAAGAGTTTCCTACCATGGCAGACAATGAAGCATCCAAGCGGGGCATCTACGAGATATTTCAGTAGGGGTTGTCAGAGGGGGATATCCCAGAGCGGGGTGTCAGAGATAATCCAGGTGTTCTTTGCAGTGTCAGTTCTCCCATTATCCCAGTAGATGGTTTGTTGGGCCTCTCTAGGCTCTGTTCTCTACAATGGTGATAAGAACCACTTCTCAGTGGAGTCAGACACACTGGCAGCTGCGATTCACTGGGACCCCTCTCATTCTGCACCTTTGGAGTGGGGAAAACAGTATCACCAGGGACAATCATATACATGGTCTCAACTGCAGCAGGGAGCAGCTCCCCAGTAGATGTAAATCGGCCTCGCGCCACTGAGGTCAATAGAGAAATGCCAATTTACATTAGAATCGAATTTAGCCCATTTTAAAAAAATGGTTTCCTAACATAGAAGCCAATGAAGCATGTGGGGATGTAAGAAATATTTCAGTAGAAGGGAAGCCGGAAATCAACCAGGGAGCTGGGAAATTTCCCACCCCGGAAGCTGCCTGGCTCAGCCACTGACTCAAAACCAGCATCATGTCAACGATATCGGAGAAAGAGCAGAACTAAATCACTCCTGCACACTGAGCCCTGCTGGTGGTGCTCTGCCCATAGATACTCCAGAGGCAGTTGACTCTGAGTGTCTGTAAAGTGATGGTGGTGCATTTTACAGTGACCGATCAGAGTAAATGAAGGAAGGCAAAGAGAAGAAAGAACGGCCCAGAGAGGGGAAGCAACTCATCTAAAGTCACTGGGAAAGTCAGCAGCAGAGCCCAGAACAGATCCCTGAGCTCTTGTCTCCCAGCCCAGCTCCCTTTTCACCAGACCACACTGGCTCCCATTTCCCAACCAGCAGCCATTTGAGTCCAGTTCCTTTCAGGGCATCATTTTCATATCACTGCTGCCAGAGAAAGAGCAGCAACAAGTAATTAATGTTTTATCAACTGTTTTCTTTTTTCTTCCAGGCTGATTTAAGCCATGAAGGTGATTTGTCTGTGAGTATTCAGAATTTACTCTCCTTTGGGGCTTTTACATTAGTCTTTAAATCAGATTAAACATAGGAAGCCCATTGGCCTCCAGAGGTGGGCTCAGAGGCCAGGTTAGCTGAGAGAGCCCCGGGAGTCCAGGCTCTCCCACCAACCTAGCGCTGTGCACACTGCTGTTTATGCTGGCGAAACGTAAGCCACTCACGCGGGTATTTTGTTCACAGCCCCGAACGACATAAGTTTTGCCGACATAAATGGTAATGTAGATATGGCCTTAATGACCGAAAGTCTTTAAATCTCGATGGGCTCTCTTTAGGAAAGTTATGCTCGAAATAGAACAGAAGTTATGGGCTAGACACAGGAATCACTGGGTGAGATTCTCTGCCCTGTGTCATTCAGGAGGTCAGTGTAGAAAAAAATTCACATTGAGCCCTGCTGCTGGTGCTCTCCAAAGACACTTGACTGTGAGTGTCTGTAAAGTGATTCTGGTGCATTTAGCTGCGACCGATCAGACGAAATGAAGGAAGGCAAAGAGAAGAAAGAAAGGCCCAGAGAGGGGAAGGAACTCACCTAAAGCCACTGGGAAAGTCAGCAGCAGAACCCAGGACAGATCCCCGAGCTCTTGTCTCCCAGCACAGCTCCCTTTTCACCAGACCACACTGGCTCCCATTTCCCAACCGGCAGCCATTTGAGTCCAGTTCCTTTCAGGGCATCATTTTCATTTCCCTGCTCCCAGAGAAAGAGCAGCGACGAGTAAATAATGTTTTAGTAATAGTTGTTTTCTTCTTCTAGGCTGATTTAAGCCATGAAGGTGATTTGTCTGTGAGTATTCAGAATTTACTCTCCTTTGGGGCTTTTACATTAGCCTTTAAATCAGATTAAACATAGGAAGCCCATTGGCCTCCAGAGGTGGGCTCAGAGGCCAGGTTAGCTGAGAGAGGCCAGGGAGTCAAGACAAGCAGCGCAATTTATTTAATTGACCACAGAGACAGTTAAGAGGTGACTTTATCCTGGTATACACATAACTGCAGGGGAAGGGACTTCCTGATGGAGATGGCTCTTTAATCAAAGAAAGGAAGAAAAGATCCAATAATCTAAAACCGAAGCTAGACAAACTGCATGAAAAGAAAGGTGCTAATTTTAACAGTATTCGTTAACCTTTGGGCGATTAACCCAGGATGTGATGGAGTCTCTCACAATGTCTATGCCAGAGACCTTACAGCGGCTTGGCTGTACCGATGCAGCTCTGCCACTGTAAGATCCCTCGTGTAGCCGCTCTATGCAGGCGGAGAGAGCTCTCCCATCGATGTAATGAAACCACCAACGAGCCGCGAGACTCTCCCACCAACACAGCGCTGTACACACTGCTGTCTGTGCTGGGAAAACTTATGTCACGTGGGGATGTTTTTTCACACCCTGGGCCACATAAATTTTGCCAAGAAAAATGGTAATGGAGATAGGGCCTTTATCATGAAAGTCTTTAAATCTCGATGGGATATGTTCAGAAAAGTCATGCTCAAAATAGAACAGAAGTTATGGGCTACTTGCAGAATCATTGGGTGATAGGGTGACCAGAAAGCAAGTGTGAAAAATCGGAACAGTGGGCGAGTGTAAAGGTGCCTATATAAGAAAAGCCCCAAATATCACGACTGTCTCTACAAAATCAGGACATCTGATCATCCTATTAGGTGAGATTCTGTGCCCTGTGCTATGCAGGAGGTCAATCAAGAAAATAATCCCTTAGTAATAATTCTAACCAGCAAATTCTTATCCTGAGCAGTAGGGAAATTGTAAAACTCTGGAGATTAATCCCAGCACAGAGAAGAAGGGCAGTGGGCGTTGCCCATCACAGAGCTGTCTGGAGACATCTCTACACCACAGACTTCTGCTGGAAAAGCGGTGTTGGTTTGGGGACCGAAGATATTGACTTTAGTGTTGAATGACATCAGACTGAAGTGGCTTTGCTAGCTAATGTCCCTAGTGGAGATACTTTCATAGCAGCAAAATCGTGCATTTGCCATAGAGATCATTTTGCTCAGAGACAGCTAGAATAAACTACACCGACAAAAGTGCAGTGAAATGCGCTGGGATCGCCATACTGAAAAACCCAGCGCTGCTAGTGTAGCCGTGGTGTGGTTAAGCTATGGACAATGAGAGGGAATTCTGATGGCATTGGAGAAAGAGCAGCAGCAATTAACTCCCCAGCAATTTCCTTGCAGGCTTCTGGGAGACTAGCTAGAAGCCTTCTTGGGATGAGTAATCACATTTGCTTTGTTGTCAGGCTGTTTTAGATTATCCCAGCACCTCTTAGCAGCCCAAACCCTGCGGAAGTGTCAGTTGGAATAGCCTGGGCAGCTGTGCAAGGACTGGGACAAAACAGAGCAATGGGCTTCTAAATCCCAAAGGGGTTAATCCAGTAGTTTTTCCAGATGACATGCAGTTTCATTTCCCCTCTAATACTAATAGCCGGCTTGTTCCATCTCTGTGGGCCTGTTCTTTAGAACCATCTGAAGAATCACTTGCCACTTTGCAGGGGCATGTGCAGAATTTAAATTTGACCCTTTTTGGGTGTGGGGGCACAGAAGCTCCTCTCCTCCCTCACCCACCCTGCCCTGTGAGGATCTCGCTGCTCCCCTCCTCCACCCGACCCCAGCCTGGCAGGAACTTGATATTTCCTGCCTCCATGGCATTCTCAGCTCCACAGGGCCGTGGGATAATATGAGTATCACCATGGACAATCAGAAACACACTCTTAACTATACACTGGAGCAGGTCCCAGCATGTGGAAGTCAGCCTCGCTCTATGTCAATAGAGTAGTAACAGTTTACACCAGAATAGCAATTGGGCCCACTTGAAAAAGAAGTTTCCTACCATGGCAGACAATGAAGCATCCAAGCGGGGCATCTACGAGATATTTTCAGTAGGGGTTGTCAGAGGATATCCCAGGCGGGGGTGTCAGAGATAATCCAGGTGTTCTTTGCAGTGTCAGTTCTCCCCCATTATCCCAGTAGATGGTTTTGCTGGGCCTCTCTGAGCTCTGCTCTCTACAATCAAGTGATAGAACCACTTCTCAGTGGAGTCAGACACACTGGCAGCTGCCAAATTCACTGGGACCCCTCTCATTCTACTGCACCTCTGGGTGGGGATAACAGTATCACCAGGGACAATCATATACATGGTACTCAGCTGCAAGCAGGAGCAGCTCCCCAGTAGATATGTAAATCGGCCTCGCGCCACTGGGGTCAATAGACAAATGCCAATTTACATTAGAATCGAATTTGTCCCATTTTAAAAAATGGTTTCCTAACATAAAGCCTATATGAAGCATGTGGGGATGTAAAGAAATATTTCAGCCAAACGGAAATCAACCAGGGAGCTGGGAAATTTCCCACCCGGAAGCTTTCACCTGGCTCAGCCACTGACACAAAACCAGCATCATTTCAACGATACTCGGAGAAGAGCAGCACTAAATCCTCCTGCCCTTGTCTGCCCTAGCTTGGTTTGGGGGCAATTTGTTCAGAGGCCCCTGCTGGTGGTGCTCTGCCCATAGATACTCAGAGGCAGTTGGCTCTGAGAGTCTGCTCAAGTGATTCTGAATTGCATTTAAGAGTGACCGATCAGACGAAATGAAGGAAGACAAGAGAAGAAAAAGAACTTGGCCCAGAGAGGAGGGAAGTGACTCATCTAAAGTCACTGGGAAAGTCAGCCGCCAGAGCCCAGAACAGATCCCCGAGCTCTTGTCTCAGCCCAGCTCCCTTTTCACCAGACCACACTGGCTCCATTTCCCAACCAGCAGCCATTTGAGTCAGTTCCTTTCAGGGCATGTTTTCATTTCCTGCTGCCAGAAGAGCAGCAGCAAATGAACAATGTTTTATCAACTGTTTTCTTTTTCTTCAGAGCTCAGTTTAAGCCATGAAGTGTGATTGTCTGAGTATTCAGAATTTACTCTCCTTTGGGGCTTTTACATTGTATACAAATCCAGATTAAACATAAGGCCCATTGGCCTCAGAGAGTGCGATCAGAAGCGAGTTAGCTGAGAGAGCCCGGGAGTCCAGCTCTCTCCAACCTAGCGCTGTGCACTGCTGTTTATGCTGGTGAAGCGTATGTCACTCAGAATTTTGTTCACAGCCCCGAGCGACATAAGTTTTGCCGACATAAATGAGTAATGTAGATAGGGCCTGTAATGACCGAAAGTCTTTAAATCTTGATGGGCTCTCTTTGGGAGAAAGTTATGCTCAAATAGAACTGAAGTTATGAATGAACAGGAATCACTGGGTGAGATTCTCTGCCCTGTGTCATTCAGGAGAAGTCAGTGTGAAAAAATTCACATTGAGCCCTGCTGGTGGGCACTCTTCAAAGACATGACTGTGAGTGTCTGTAAAGTGATTCCTAGTGCATTTAGCTGTGACGATCCACTAAATGAAGGGAAGGCAAAGAGAAGAAAAGAAAGAAGGCACAGGCAGGGCAGCAACTCATCTAAAGTCACTAGGAAAGTCAACAGCAGAGCCCAGAACAGATCCCCAGCTCTTGTCTCCCAGCTGGCTCGCCCTGCAGGTCCCACACTGGCTCCCGTTTCCCAAGCAGCAGCTGGTCCAGTTCCTGTCAGGGCATCATTTTCATTTCCTGCTGCCAGAAAGAGCAGCCAAGTAATTAATGTTTTAATAACACTTTTTCCTGTACCAGGTTGATGGACAATTTGAGACACCAAGGAAAACCTGCAGGTGTAAGTATTCAAATTTACTCTCCTTTGGGGCTTTTACATTAGTTTGGGACCTTAAAATCAGATTAAGCATAGGAAGCCATTGGCCTCCAGAGTTGAGCTCAGAGGTCCAGGCTGGCTGAGAGAGAGGCCCCAGGAGTCAAAGACAAGCAGCGCAATTTATTTAATTGACCACAGAGACAGTTAAGAGGTGACTTTATCCTGGTATACACACCGCTGCAGGGAAGGGACTTCTGATGAGAATGGCTCTTTAATCCAAAGAAAGGAAGAAAGATCCAATAATCTAGCCAGGAAGCTAGACAAACTGCATGAAAGAAAGGTGCTAATTTTAACAGTATTCGTTACTTTGGAGCAGTGCTTGGGGATGTGATGGAGTCTCTCACAATGTCTGCCAGAGACCTTACAAGCTGGCATGGCTGTGCGTACAAGCTCACCACTGTAAGATCTCGTGTAGCCGCTTTATACAGGCGGAGGCTCATACGTGATGTAATGAAACCACCCAACAGGCATGACTCTCCCACCAACACAGCGCTGTACACCACTGTCTGTGCTGGGAAAACTTATGTCACGTAGGGGATGTTTTCCACACCTGAGCCACATAAATTTTAACAGAAAATGGTAATGGAGATAGAGGCCTTTATCACCGAGAAGTCTTCAAATCTCGATGGGATATGTTCAGAAAGTCATGCTCGAGAAATAGAACAGAAGTTATGGGCTCATAGGAATCTACAGGTGATAGGGTGACCAGAAAGCAAGTGCGGCAAATCGGAACAGTGGGCGGGGTGTAAAGGTGCCTATATAAAGAAAAAGCCCCAAATATCGACTGTCTCTACAAAATCAGGACATCTGATCATCCTATTGGGTGAAGTTCACCCAGTACTTTTAATACTTGTAGGTCAATCAGAAAATAATCCATAATAATTCCTAACCAGCTTAAATTCTTATCCATGAGCAGTAGGGAAATTGTAAAACTCTGGAGATTAATCCCAGCACAGAAAGAAGGGCAGTGGGAGCATTTGCCCATCACAGAGCTATCTGGAACATCTACTACAGACTTCTGCTGGAAAGCGGTGTTGGTTTGGGACAGATGTTGACATCAGACTGAAGTGGCTTTGCTAGCTATCCTAGTGGAGATACTTTCATAGCAGCAAAATCGTGCATTTGCCATAGAGATCATTTTGCTCAGAGACAGCTAGAATAAACTACACCGACAAAGTGCAGTGATGCGCTGGGATCGCCATACTGACACAGCGCTGCTAGTGTAGCCGTGGGTGTGAGTTAAGCTATGGACAATGAGAGGGAATTCTGATGGCATTGGAGAAGAGCAGCAGCAATTAACTCGCAATTTCCTTGCAGGCTTCTGGGAGACCCAGCTAGAAACCTTCTTGGGATGAGTAATCACATTTGCTTTGTTGTCAGGCTGTTTGGGTGTAGCACCTCTTATGACCCAAACCCTGCGGAAGTGTCAGTTGGAATAGCCTGGGCAGCTGGAACTGGGACAAAAAGAGCAATAGACTACAAATCCCCGAGGGTTAATCAGTAGTTTTTTCCAGTTTCATTTCCCCTCTAATGCAGCGACATTCCATCTCTGTGGGCTGTTCTTTAGAACCATCTGAAGAATCACTTGCCACTTTGCAGGGGGGCATGTGCAGGAATTTAAATTTGACCTTTTTGGGTGTGGAGGCACAGGAAGCTCACTCTCCTCCCTCCCCACCCCTGCCCTGTGAGGATCTCGCTGCTCCCCTCCTCCACCCGACCCCAGCCCTGGCGGAACTTGATATTCCCTGCCTCCATGGCATTCAGCTCCACAGGGCCGTGGGATAATAGTATCACCATGGACAGTGAAACACTCTTAACTATACACTGGAGCAGGTCCCAGCATGTGGAAGTCAGCCTCGCTCTATGTCAATAGAGTAGTGGCAGTTTACACCAGAATAGAATTGGGCCCACTTGAAAAGAGTTTCCTACCATGGCAGACAATGAAGCATCCAAGCGGGGCATCTACGAGATATTTCAGTAGGGGTTGTCAGAGGGGATATCCCAGAGGGGGTGTCTGAGTTAATCCAGGTGTTCTTTGCAGCGTCATTTCTCCCATTATCCCGTAGCCGGTTTGTTGGGTCTCTGTGGGCTCTGATCTTTATAGCCATGATAAGAACCAGTTCCCAGCGGAATCAGACACACTGGCAGCTGTGATGCACTGGGACCCCTCTCATTCTGCACCTTTGGACTGGGGATAATAGCACCACCAGGGACATTCATATACACGGTCTCAACTACACCAGGAGCAGTTCCCAGCAGATGTAAATCGGCCTTGCACCACTGAAGTCAACAGAGAAATGCCCATTTACATCAGAAAAGAATTTATCCCATTTTAAAAATGGTTTCCTAACATAGAAGCCAATGAAGCATGCGGGATGTAAGAAATATTTCAGTAGAAGCCGGAAATCAACCAGGTAGCTGGGAATTTCCCACCCCAGTAGCTGCTTGGCTCAGCCACTGTCACGAAACCAGCATCATTTCAACGAGATCGGAGAAAGAGCAGCACTAAATCACTCCTGCCCTTGTCTGCCTAGTGGTTTGGGGGCACATTGAGCCCTGCTGGTGGTGCTCTGCCCATAGATACTCCAGAGGCAGTAGGCTCTGACAGTCTGTAAAGTGATGTTGGTACATTTAACAGTGACCGATCAGACGAAATGAAGGAAGGCAAAGAGAGGAAAGAAAGGCCCAGAGAGGAAGTGACTCACCTAAGCTGATGTGAAGTCTGCACTAGGGGCTTTGCCAGACTCACCCCTTCCCCCACGCGTGCACCACCCTCGCTCCCACTCCCTCGCCCCCAGCACCTCCTGCCCACCGCTGCCCACTGCTGGGGCAGAGGGAGGAGCTGATCGGTGGGGCTCTGACTCCTCTCTGACTCCCTTTCCCAGTCTATCAATAACACAGTTTGCAAAGGGCACTGATGTAAGATGCACCCAGCTGGCTGGGGATGGAAAGGGGTGGAATTCCTTCAGGGTATGGGGGAGGGTACTTGTCTTATTCCCAGTGGGTTACTGGGACTGTAATTGCTGTTTGCCATCTCTCCCTGGCCCAGCAGGACCTGGAATGATGAATTAATAAGAGACAGGCTGATGAAACCAGATTTGATGAACCGTCGACGATGCCATTACGCTTCCCGTGCTGCTGCCTCTCACCTCTCCTGACCAATCAAATGCCACGCGAGAATCATCAATCGGACTGATTGGGACTCTAACTAATTACTGTGCTGTCCATTGATTGTGGTGTCTCTCGATGTAACAGGGGACAAAGAGCTCTGTCCCTCTGTTGCCCTGGGGAATGCCAAGAGCTTTGCAAAAATACAAATAAATGCAACTGCACATAAAAGCTTTGGGATTGTTTGTTTTTTAAATGTTTCTCGGTAAATTAATTTGACTTCCAGACTGGCGTGGGATTTGCTCCATTCTCAGGGCACGTCTACACTACAGCCCTAAGTTGACCTATGTTAGTAATTACTGTGGTGGCTGATGTCCACACTACCCTCCTCCTGTCGGTGGTGCGTGTCCTCACCAGGAGCGCTTCCACACACTAGAGAGGGGCAGGGTGGGAGGCTGAGAGCCAAAGCTCTCGGTTCCGTGCAGCTCCCCTCCAGGAGCCCAGTTGCCTCCCCCGCCCCATCACCCCCAGTGAGAGCAGGGTCCAGCTGCCCAGGGTTCGACTCCCTGAACGGGAAGCAGGGAGCCTCCGGGCAGCAGCCTGGCTGGGAGTGGGGGACCGGGGTAGCCGGGCTCAAGACAGCAAACAGCCTATGTAAGTAACACAGTGTTTGCACAGACACTGCGTCACCGTAACTACACCAACACAAGTGCTACGCCTCTCGTGGGGTTATGATGTCGCTGTAGTAGGGCACTTTCATCAGCGGGACAAGGCTGCAGTGTGGACACTGACAGAATTAGGTTGAGGTGAACGGCCTCACGTTTAGACCAGGCCCAAGTGCTGTCATTTCTGTTGGAGAATTCTGAACTTTGTGCAGGTGAGGCAGGGGGAACAGGTTGTGCTCTCCAGTATCCTTCCCTCTCCCTCGGGTGGGAAGCACCGAGAAACAATAAATAATTGAGCAACTCACAAATCCAATGGAGCAGGAAGGAAAAGGGTCTGTCAACTGAGCTCCAGAGCGGCAGTTCCCAGGGCTGTGGCTGGGAGAACAAGTGGCAATTTTCCTTTCAGGGTAGATGTTCCAGCAGATACTCCCCAGAGGTCTGGAGATGTCTCCCTGCACTCCGTAAAACGAACCCTTTCCCGAACAGTTACACTCTTTTGGCCTGAACATCACACAGGCATTCGCTGCCATCAAAACAACCCAGAAACTGCACCTCAGTCTTGCTTCTTCAAAGGACACAAGTTATGGCACAAACTTATGAGAAGATTTAATTTGTTCTAAATTATTTTGGGCTTCAGCCCCTTCCACTGGCTTCTCATCCTCATCCTCTCCCCCTCTCTACGCCAGGACCGGCACTATTCATCCTTCACAGGACAAACAAAATCTTTTCAGAAAAAAAAAAAGACATTAGAGTGGCATTTTTCAGAGGAGAATAAAGGAGTAAAAGGACCTGGCCACCCAACTTCCTTAGGCCTGTCTGAAAATCCCAGTCTAGGGCAGTAGAACAATATGGTTTGCAAAACACATGGATGCAGGGCTGCTGTTTGGATCATTTCAATACGGGCAGCTGTCGAACACTAATGGGAAAAACAGTGGTAGCTCCTTCCAGAGCCCCTCTCCTCACTCTCCTGGATTGTGACAGCACAAGCGGCAACACCCACACAACCTGTTAGGGAGCAGCTGTCACAGCTTGGATTGAGCGCCCCCTCTTGGCCACTCACCAGATTGCTGCAGGGAGTCCCAGCAGCTGCCTTCCATATTTTAAGCCGCTGGGGTCTGAACAGAGCCCAGGCACTGCCCGTCTGGAGGTCCCTCCCTATGAGGTGCTGATCCTCTCTCAAGCACCCCCTGTTGAGAGTTGCAATGCAGTCCAACCCCCACCCCCCGGTATCAGTGCTGCCCCCTCAACTTACGCTGTATCTTAAACAGACCCTCTCCCAGAATCCCACTGAAGACATGTAACCCTTCTGCCCCTCTGAGTTGGCAGCAACAAGGGCCGGGTTCAGTATCCAGGGGTTCCGTTTCAATAACGGAATGAAAACCCGGCTCGGGCCCCCACCCAGTGACCTGGCACAATTACATACCACCCCCCCGGGCGCCTCTAGGTGGCAATACTTCCCCTCTCGCAAGCACAGAGTCAGAGTGTAGCAAAATCCTTTTAAAAGAAGGGAAACAATGCGGCATCACGTTGGAGAGACACCACAAACAGGACTATACACAAACCATAAGCAAAAAAACCCACCCCCAAGTACATTTGGCAGTGTCCTTTCCCCCGTAGGGTCTTAAGTCCAATCACCCCAAAGTCCAACAACCCAAAAGTCTGTGTCTCTGGTCAGTGCCACCCCAGAGTTCAAAAGTTTATCTGCAGAGTTTCACCCCCCCAGCCTGGGTGGAAATGGGGGGGGGGGGTCACCCACACAGGGTGCAAAGGGCCACCTTACGTGGGCCAGGGCCGAAGGCTCCGCTTCTCCGTGGAGTTCTGCTGCAGCCTTCACCATGACTGGCTCCACTCCACCAGCTGTGCCGCTCCTCCAGCCGACCCGTGAACCGCGTCAGCCATCCCCACAAACCGCTCCACACTGCTCACTGCTCCATGGGCTGCTCCAACGTGCTGCAGACTGCTCCACTCTGCCAGCCGCTTAGCGATAGATGTTCAGGCTCCCCCCACTAGTTGACACAACACTCCATGATCTCGGCTCAGTAAGCTCAGCTCTTTCAGTAATTTCAGCTTTTAGTGGTTTCAGCTTGTAGCAGGGGAGACCCCATGCTGGTGCACCATTGGACCAACATTAATTCAGGTCAGCAGCCTCTAGATGGACTCCTAAAGGATTCAAAATTAGCTCTGCTCTTCAACAGTGGAGAGAGGAGGATGTGCAATTGGTGCTCCAAGCCCTCAAAAGGCACCCATGCCATCAGATACAAACACCACTTCCCACCCTCTCTCAATTCACTGGGTTTTGGAACCCATGTCCCTTGTCTAGCAAGTACTATTTAATGTAGGTTGAGTCATTTCTGGCATAAAGCAGTCTCATAGTTCCTCATTCACATAATTAGGGTGACAGCAGTTTTTCCCTTCCTGCCCCAATAACAAAGAAATTGGGGATCCCAGCTGTCAAAATAACCATCCCAGGCTGCCATGGGCTATTGCAATGCGAATCTTTGCCTCTCTTTGAAATTCTTTACACACTCCCCATAATTCACCACCAGATGTCAGGGTAGAGCTCATCCTGACTCTGCTTACACACACAACACAAGCCGTACAGTTTAACTCTCTCAGGGGGCCCGGGATGTAGCACATCACAAGGGTGATTAAATGATTAAAACACAGGCCTTATAGTGCAAGACTCAGGGAACTCAATATACTTTGGTTACCAAGGAGAAGGTTAAGGGGTGACTTAATGACAGCCGATAAGTACCTACAAGGGGGACAAATATTTAACAACGAGCTCTTCAGTCTAGCAGAGAAAGGTGTACAGGGCCGTCCTTAGGATTTATGGTGACCTAGGCGAGACTATTAAACTGGTGCCCCTGTGCCTGATCTGCTCTTAGCAACACAAATATAAGCATACAGTATTGGAAAACTTGCCACATTCACGTTATTAAAACCAGTTTAACTTAATGAAGCACACTGTCATGCTGATGCACTAGCACTAAAGAAGTAGCCCTATAGAAAAAATTCTGATTTGACAGAATGATGCAAATAATATAATTTTTTTAATTTGTCAAAATTTTATTGGAAATTTATATGAAGAGGTATTGAAACAAAGATTTGTTTTTAATTAAAAGCAATCCTTCTGGCTTTTTTGGCTGCAAAATCAGTTTAATAAGCTGGGTTTCCAAACAGTGGGAAAATATAACCCTAGTTTTACTGCTAGGTAAAGCACAAAGTGACCAAAATGAAGTCAGCACAGAATCATTTCATCTAGATTAAGGTAGCACAGAAATGTTACAGAAGACCAGACAGCAAGTGTGAAAAATCAGGACAAGGGGTGGGGGTGGGGGGTAAAAGGAGCCTATATAAGAAAAAGACCCCAAAATTGGGACTGGCCCTATAAAATAGGGATATCTGCTCACCCTACCCCAACCCCCTGTCCTGATTTTTCACACATCTGGCTAACCCCAGCCCAGCCCCGTGTGACATTCCAATCCTGGCTCACTGTGGAGGAAGTGAGTTACTTTCACTTTCATTCCTCAGCAGGCAGCCAGCCTCCTCCCCCCACCTACCCTCCAGCACCTCACCCAACCCAGCCCTGAGGGAGGGGAGGGAGGAGAGAGAGAGGAATGCTCCTGGGGAGGAGGGAGAAAGGAGGGGGTGCTCCCTGGGGCAGGGGGGAGAAGAATGGATGTTATGGGGGACAACAAAGGATACTGGTTGCAGAGCCTGCGTCACCTCACCTCAGCCGGGGGGAAAGAGTCACACTCACAGGTGAGCTCCTTCCCCAACCCCTACCCCCTCCCCTTCCCAGAGACCCCAGCAGCCAATCCCCTCCCTCAGACTGTGCTGCATTCGGCTCTCTCTAGGACCCAGCAGCCTGCTCTTACATGCTCCACTGCTTCCCCTCTGTCCTGGCTTGCCCCCAGACCTAGTGGTGCCCTAGGCGGCTGCCTATTCTGCCTATGCCTAAGGACGGCCCTGAAGGTGTAACATGATCTAATGGCTAATAGCTGAAACCAGACAAACTCAGATCGGAAGCAAGGCACACACTTTTTAACAGTGCAAGTAATTGTCCATTGGAACAATTTGTCAAGGGTCATGGTGGATTCTCCATGCCAGGTGTAAGCGGGGGAATGGTCCCGCTATTGTGGGGAACTTTCCTGGCTTCTGTGCTACCCCGGTGAAGTGGGCTAGCGAAAGGATCTGAGTCCTCGCTCCCACTTCCTTTACCCAGAGGCCTCCCTGCCCTTAAGTACTATCCTGTCTGGCAGAGTTCTCGTAGCCCCAACAAGACTGGGCCCAGGATTCCGGGGGGGGCTCAACCCCCAAACCTGCTGTGGCCACCTAGGAGAGGGGCTAAGGTGTCCCCACTCCGGGGTACCCTCTCTGCACTGGGCACCTCCCTGACCCACTGATTATTCCAGACAATTTAAAGCAAATATGTTGGAAAATCATAGTGCTAATGAAGCCTTTCCGTATTAGGCCTGAGTAAACCAAAGTTATGTTATGCTTGTCCAAACTGTGTTGGAAAGCTTACAGAACTCATTAGACTGAAGGCCGTGTATCTACCTAAGTCAGCTATTTCGCTTATCAGTTTTGTTTGGCTCCCCAAATATATGTTGGCTCCCCAAGTGTATGCAGCTGCGTCCACATGTATGCATCCAAAGTATCTAGTACAAAGGGTCAACGGATGTATCTTGTGTCCCCTTCAGAATGACAAATGTATCCTCAACAGCTGTATGTCTCTTGTAGCCCCCACAAAATGATATATGTATCCTGCACATCCAATTATCCCCTAATAGATACATGTACAGGGTCTATAGGTCAACCAAATGACGTAGACAAACGTAGGCTAAGTTGTTTGTTTCGGGGTATAAAGGTAAGCCCATCTGGCCATGTAAGGTGTGTCTCTTTCTCTGGCACTAGCCGAGAGGAACACCCGCTCAGCTGACCGATCAATAAAGGGTGTGGTACTCGTCTTCCTGTCTCCGTGCCTCCTTGGTGTAATTGGGTAAGCTCCGGGGAGAAGCGGGCCCTTTTGGCTAACAAATGGCGACTCCACGCCGGGACTTCTCTCCCTGTTGGGGGCGGTGACCGGCGGCCGAGGACGGCTCAGGAGAGTGGCCACCTTGAGCTATTGGTTTGCTCGAGCTCCGGGTCGCCGCAATCGGCCGGGACGGCTACGCCCCCTCCATAGAGAACTCCAAACGACACGGAGGCAAGACAGTACCAGAAGAGGGGAGTCCACCTGCCAGACGTGGCCACTCCGGGCGTGGTAAGTGCGTTACCTCCTGGGTTTGAGGATTAACGCCCCCGAAGTGCGGGTTGGGACCTTGGGCCCCTAACGGTAAAGGAACCCACAAATAGGAAGGTGTGTGGGTAAAAGCTTTCTGGTTAAGGTACCTTTAATCTAGATAAGATCATATATCTCAGAGGAGCTTTTAATCACCAAAGAAAAGCCTCTGACACAGTGTGAGCAATTTGTCTAGAAACGGGTTAATTTAAAACTCAGCTTCGCCCAGAGATAAAAAGAGAAAGTTGTTTTATGCTCAAGGTCAAGCAAACCAAAGGCAGTACAAGTTACAGAACTGAGATTACATTTGCAAAGCTTAACTGTTTGGTGAGATCCAACAGTCTGACTTTGTGACGGATGCCGGTGTTGGTGTGGCTTGGTGACACTGGAGAAGCCACAGGTAGCTGACCTGGACTAGAATCTCTGAAGGAGACACCGCAGGAGAATCCAGGGTGTAAAAGAACAGCCTTCCCAAGAGCGGAAGCATGTTGGAAATTCTGAACAAGCTGTATACAGGATAATCTCCCGTCCACCTATTCCCCTTTTCTGAATGTTATATACAGACGTGGCCAGTCTGGATATGTGTAAGTATGGGGCATTCGTATTTTTTATGAGTGATGTGGAAGCGTTCCCAACGCTCTCCATTGTTGTTTTATCATTTTAATGAAGCTTTAAAATTTGGTTATATGGTGTATTTTCTCTATCCTCCTGCAACGTCCTGCAGTGTCAGTTTGATCACCTGACATGAGGCATAAATTGGTAACAGAAATTTGTCACAGTTTGGTGAGCAATAGAGAATGGGGGAACCCTGCAGAATTTACACCATCTATTTGTTTTACCCTTGTTATTTTATGTTTGTTCTGTTTGGTATTGTTGGTGTTATATGTTGAGGATTGCATAATTAAAGGTGTGCCCATTCTCAGCTGCAGTAAGTCTGAGAACTGGAGACGGGTTTAGCATTCCTCTCTCCACCCTGGTTGACCAGGAAGGGTGGCAGGTGAAAGGATCTACCCCCAGTCGTAACAGGACTGGGCAATAGAGTAGTTGGAGAAAAGGAAGCCCTGGCTAAGCAAGTACCAGTCCTTCAGGGACTTGTTAAAATGTAACCATTCGTGCTCAGCATATGCCGTAACAGCAGTGTGTTTGCTACAAGAGGCAATTAAATAGTTAACGCCAGTGGGCCATGCGTTTTGCCCAGGTGGAAAGCCTCACGAGGGAGGACTCGGGTCGTCTTGTGAATAAAATGTTTTGGGAAAAGACCAGAAGGGTGGGGGCAGAAGCCCATGAAAAAAACGGTTCAGCGCAAAAAAAAAAAAAAAAAAGGATCGGGCCCAGGCGGGCGGGCAACAGACAGAGAGCTTGGAGAACAGGTTGGAAACTTTTCAGGGTCTCGTGGAAGGAAGAAGTAAGTGAGTATAAGCATGGGGATTTCAAATACTCAGGAGGATATTTGGAATGGCGATTTGAATTGGTAAGTGGCTGTTGAAAGACAAAGCAAGTGATATAAGGAAAGAGCAAGTGATTTGAAGGAGAGTGAAGAGTTAACTCTGTAGTTGCTGGAGGGAGTAGTAGTTGAACTTTGTAAAAATGCTAAAGAGAAAAGTTCTTGGTGTTTTTTTTTTAAATGTTTGTAAATAAATTCAGGCAAAGAAATTATTAGATTGCAATCATTTGGCTATGAACAATTTTGTTGAATTAGCTGAAGAATGTATACAGTGCTATGTAAATGAAAATTTATTAGGCTCTAAGGCACTATAAGTGGTGATGTTTTCTTTCAGTGTTTAAAAGCAGGAGTTAAAAGTAAAAGCAAGCCAGAAAGCATCTGTATTAATGCAAATTATCTAACTGATAAGGTAAAAGCCACTGAAACCTGGGCTGCCTATAAAACATATACAAGAAAATATGGGTAATTCCCTGTTTTGCCTAAAATCAACAAGGGTATTTGTATATTTTAAGCAATAATTGACTGCCCAGAAGGGGTAGACCTTTGCTTTTGTCTTTCAGATAATCAAAGAAAACTAATGCCAGCTAAACAGCATACAACATACCATGATTTACTGGCAGAGTAAAAATTATGTTTTGTGTTCTATGTTCTGTCTTGTGGTGTCTGTCTCAAGTGGCCAGAATTGTTGTGTTTAATATTTTCATGGGATGGTCTGGTTTGAAATAAAGCAGAAGGCTTGAATTGAAATGCAGATATTTGTTTTGTTCAACTTAAAATACAAAGTGTTTGGATACATCAGAAAAATGTGATATACTAAAGTCTTATGTATTTTCTTAAGTAAAAGAAAAAACTGCATTGGCCAAATTGCATACTAACAGTCTTTGGAAGCAAGGACATAAAAAGTTAACCCACTCCCCATATTGTACATGGGATCCTTCTGGCTACCTCAGATTTCTAGCCAGAGGGCTGGGGATGGTGGGAAGCTATTGAACTAGAGCTTGTATTAAATGAACTCATCAAAGTGGGTGTGCTTGTCCTGGCTTGTTGTTCCAAAGCTCTGTAATAAGGTTATTTTAGTAGAAGGGTATATGTGGCATACATTAAATAATAAGACTAATGTACTGTATAACAGCAATGTGTATGTGTTCATTGTTAACAAAAGGTGTATAAGTAAAAAGTAAAAGTTTCCTTTGTAGGTTAAAAAAAGGAAGCCAAAAAGGGGAAAGGAAAAAGAACGAGTTAAATGAGAAAAACTTTAACTAGCAAGCTCAGTCCAAAAAAAAAAAAAAAAAAAAAAAAATACACTGACTTCGTTCAAGGACACTTGGCTAACAACCAGAAAAGGGGGGCTGTACAATCTGCAAAGACACTAATGCAATGTGTTAGGTTTCCTTTTTACACAGGTAAAGACGCACTACCCGAAGACCCTAGCAGCCCTGCCACTCCATGGAACCTGGAGACCGGATCAATGTACAGGTCCACCAACAAAAGACTGCTTTGGCTCCACGCTGGAAAGGCCCTTATTGAGTCCTGCTGATTACCAACACCGCTGTGAAATGCCAAAAACTGATTGCTTGGACCCATGATTCTCACTGCAAAAAGACCCGTCCACATCAGGAGAACTCTCCTATATGATTAGCCTATTCTTTCTTCTAGTTCAACTGTGCTTCTGGACAGCAGGGAAAAAGGACAAGGTGACGTGCTAGCTAACCTCTCCCTTGTCCGCTGACAGACCTACTGTGCCTTTGAACTTTTCTAGAAGAATCAAAAACCATTACAGGCTGGTGTATTCCTAATCCCTCCCCTGTAGAATGCTGAACTACAACTGTTTGGGGAAAGAAGAAAAAACACTCACTCCACTGACATTGCCAAAGTCCAGGAATTCCTGACTAAAAAGGACATTGAGAACTGACCCTGGTGAAGAAACCCGAGGAATTATACACTGGCAGAAAAAAACTTGTGGGACCCATGTTTGGGAATGTGGAATTAATTGGATTTTGGGGTTTATTCTACAGGCTGCGCCCTGTGTTTTGGATAAATCCTTTAGTATGTATTGCCCTTCCTAATTGGATTTTAAATGACATTGTCTTTATCCAGTTTTCAGATCACTTTTACATACCCAGATTGCTCACAAGGGGCTGCCATTAGCTTAGCACAACAAAGAGCCTGGGTTATTTCCTCTGGAGAAAGGGGAATTGACCAGATCCCTGTGGGCTGGGGCCAATAGTGTTGCAGTCATCTGAATTATTTTTCAAAGCCAAGAATATGCTAAGAAATTGGGCCAACTAGAAAAGGCCACTAGCCTTATTTTTGAAGCTCAGCTATCTTAAGTATAGGCTGGAGTTGGTAAGTTACATGTCATTTCCACCCTTAGTTCTATAACCCAGAAGTTACTGACAGAGATGGTATTGAATATCACTGAGGCTGGGAAGGCATTGCAGTGGGATCTAGTATGTTTAGAAATCCAGGATTTCCTGAATGACCAGCTGATGGCCATTTGGAGTAATCTTGAGCACCAGACTTGGCCCACTGCCCTTACAGACACATCTGAAGTACCATCTGATCTGTGGTCATGGAAACATATTTGGACACTTTCTGGATGAAAGTGTGTACATTTACAGTGCTCCTTCCAAGCATATGAACCGGTTAGGGTGGGTGTGGCTACCACATACCAAATCCTGCCGGGTCCATGGGGAGGATGCATATGGGACTAAATTATTCACCGAGGCATCTGGGAAATTAAACCATTGAGTATGCCTACCTGAGTTATAGTCAGTGCCCCGATCCCTTAGTTGTTAAATGAACAAGGTTCCACTCTTTTGTCCATGCATTCATTCCTGGGTTGGGGGTGACTAAGCTTAAAAGAGCAGTTGTAAATATTTCTGCAGAGCTTCATTGCTTTTTGGCCTCAAAGTGTGAGAAAACTCAGCCAAAAGGTTTGGTGAGTATTCTCAAAGGGGGGAGTTGTTGGAAAATCATAGTGCTAATGAAGCCTTTCCGTATTAGGCCTGAGTAAACCAAAGTTATGTTATGCTTGTCCAAACTGTGTTGGAAAGCTTACAGAACTCATTAGACTGAAGGCCGTGTATCTACCTAAGTCAGCTATTTCGCTTATCAGTTTTGTTTGGCTCCCCAAGTATATGTTGGCTCCCCAAGTGTATGCAGCTGCGTCCACATGTATGCATCCAAAGTATCTAGTACAAAGGGTCAACGGATGTATCTTGTGTCCCCTTCAGAATGACAAATGTATCCTCAACAGCTGTATGTCTCTTGTAGCCCCCACAAAATGATATATGTATCCTGCACATCCAATTATCCCCTAATAGATACATGTACAGGGTCTATAGGTCAACCAAATGACGTAGACAAACGTAGGCTAAGTTGTTTGTTTCGGGGTATAAAGGTAAGCCCATCTGGCCATGTAAGGTGTGTCTCTTTCTCTGGCACTAGCCGAGAGGAACACCCGCTCAGCTGACCGATCAATAAAGGGTGTGGTACTCGTCTTCCTGTCTCCGTGCCTCCTTGGTGTAATTGGGTAAGCTCCGGGGAGAAGCGGGCCCTTTTGGCTAACAAATACAAGTTGTTTACTTAACAATCAATTTAAAGAAAAGAATAAGAATAAATGGGAACGGTTACAGGGAAACACATCACCCTGCTCTGCGGCAGGGAACATTACAAACAATGTCTCTGGACATCAAGGCACTTTGCAGTCTGTTCCTTGTAGGCCCCAGGCCTCCTTCTCCGGCCCTGGCTGTGCTGCAGGGATGCTGTGGGTGGGACACTTGAAATGGTGGTGACCACACACCTCCGGGCTTTGGGTGGTGGGATCCTTCTTTCCAGTGCCAGCCCCCCGGCAGGTTAAGGTCCCCCTCCCAGCCTGGCCTGCATGGACCCTTGGCTGGGGGTGTCTTCCTGCGCTGGGCCCTTTGCCCAAGGTCCCCCCTTGGCTGGCCCCAGTTGCTCACTACACCTGGCTCTCTGGCTGCAGCTCCGCTCCCAGCATGGGGTCTGCTCTCTCTGCGCTGTGTCTCTGGCTCCAGCTCCAGCTCCGCTCCCAGCACGGGGTCTGCTCTCTCTGCGCTGTGCTGCTGGCTCCAGCTCCGCTCCCAGCACGGGGTCTGCTCTCTCTGCGCTGTGCCTCTGGCTCCAGCTCCGCTCCCAGCACGGGGTCTGCTCTCTCTGCGCTGTGCGGCTGGCTCCAGCTCCGCTCCCAGCACGGGGTCTGCTCTCTCTGCGCTGTGCCTGTGGCTCCAGCTCCGCTCCCAGCACGGGGTCTGCTCTCTCTGCGCTGTGCCTGTGGCTGCAGCTCCGCTCCCAGCACGGTGTCTGCTCTTTCTGCGCTGTGCCTCTGGCTGCAGCTCCGCTCCCAGCACGGGGTCTGCTCCCTGCGCTGTGCCGCTGGCTGCAGCTCCGCTCCCAGCACGGGGTCTGCTCTCTCTGCGCTGTGCCTCTGGCTGCAGCTCCAGCTCCGCTCCCAGCACGGGGTCTGCTCTCTCTGCGCTGTGCCTCTGGCTGCAGCTCCGTTCCCAGCACGGGGTCTGCTCTCTCTGCGCTGTGCCTCTGGCTGCAGCTCCGCTCCCAGCACAGGGTCTGCTCTCTCTGCGCTGTGCCTCTGGCTCTAGCTCCAGCTCCCAGCACGGGGTCTGCTCTCTCTGGGCTGTGCCTCTGGCTCTCTGGCTCCAGCTCCGCTCCCAGCACGGGGTCTGCTCTCTCTGCGCTGTGTCTCTGGCCCCTCTGGATCTGGCCCGGCTCTGCTCTCCAGCTCAGCTTGGGCCCCTGCTTTCTCCTTTGCTCGGCCCCCCCTCCGGCACATTCCTGCCCACACGGAGGACGGGATTCACCCTGGCCTTCTGTCTTCCTGATTAGCCGGTCAATCAGGCTGACCTGGAGCATTGGCCTCTTGCCATTGTTCCTGGGGACTGTTAGTCTCAGGGTCCTGATTTGCCATCGATCCCTCCACTTTTAGTGCTGGGAGCTAGCAACCAAAACACCCCCACTGAATGTTAGTAAGGGGGTAACAGTCCCCTTACACAGGCAAATTGTAAATCAAGATTGGATATTTTTCTGAGAGATTTGCTTTGGTAATGATTTTGGGGGAGTTTTATGGCATGGGCTATATAGGTGGTCAAAGTAGATGATTACAATTGTCCCTTCTGACCTTATGGATAAGGCATGAATAACACAGACAGACTTGGCATAGGATTCTAACACACTATTGCCCTGTACTTAAGCAGGAAAAATACACAGAGTGAGCAGATCATAGAGAAAACCTCCAACATCCTGAACACGATGACCCTCACTCTGGCACACCCCCTCTGTGAGAACCCAGGCGTGGGGGGTCTCACAGCAGAGCAGGGTAAGGCCGGCTCCCAGAGTTAAGGATTGGAGTGACCTGGAAGATCACCGGTCCAGATAATACCAGGGGAACATCACAGTGAGTTTCTGTCAGTCCTTTAATGACCCGTCCTCCCAGCCCAGACCTGGCACAGACCCCCTCATTCTCCTGCTTTGCCCTCAGCCGGCTGTTTAACCCTTTGGCACCTGCTGGCTAGCAGCCCCTAGACAAGTCAGTCCTTGACAGGCATCACATCCAGAAAGACATTGCAGAGAATTCCCGCTTCCCCCCAGACACAGAAACCCTGGGGTAGAAATGAACCATCATCCCTATCTCCTGTTGTTGCTAGCGGTGCACAAGTGGGTGCAGACTTAGCACTGGCCTCGGGCCCCCCGGTTCCCCTCTCCAGGCTGCCCAGGTCAGAGGCAGATGGGGTCTCTGAGAGTGAGGGGCTCCTCTGTGGGCTGCTTGTGTAACACACGGATGGAGGTTGGAGTCGTTCTCCCCTGACGGCCCCTGTCACAGGCAGACGGGGTCCCCGTCACTCTCTGAGATTCAGATCAGCTCCCCGTCCCTCAGAGCACACACAGAGTGGGGGTCAGCCCAGACCCCACAGGGTCACTGGGGGCAGAGGGGTTAGTGGCTAGTACCATACTCTAGGCTGACTCCGAGAGAAAAGAGGGGAGCCACTTAACAGACACTTCATCTACCCTGAAGAGAAACCAACTTCACGCCAACAGCCCATGGTGGCCAAAGGTACTGCAGGCAGGGTCCGAATAAAGCTGTGCAGACGCCCGCTCTCTGCTCATCGCCAGAAGCTCTGTGACAGGGGCGAAGGGCAGTGGAGGCTAGAGCTTGCCAGAGCCAGCCTGCTGCAGCCTGCGGCCCCCCTGCCCAAGAGAGGCCGACACAGACCGGGCTGCAGGGGCCAGTTCATTGGAATCCAGGAGGAGGTTCTGGAGACTGGCTCTAGCCATTGGCACTAGCTCAAAACCCAGCTTGGTTCCCATTTGGGGCAGAACCTGAAATTGCTGAAATTTGCCATGAGGGGGAAGGTCGTGGGGTCCACTAGGCCCAGCTCATGGGTCTCAGCCCAGACTGGGGGCTCTGCCAGTCTGTGCTCTGCGAGGTGGGAGTTGTTCCTCGGCCACAGAGTTCAGCCCTTTCCCCAGGCAGCACCATTCTCTGCAGACAAGAGCCTGCCAGGACCCCGGGGTCGTTAGCCGCCCAGCCTGCAGGTCCCAGCTGGATGGCAGGGGGACGATGGGACGGAAAGGGCTGAGAGACATTGAGCGAGATTATCATCCCCAGAGACTGCCAAGGGCTGGAGAGGAGCTGTGACAGTGGCGGGAGGAGAGGGTCGGTTCTACCCCAGCCAAAGTGAGGGTTTGGTGTTTCCCCCACACTGAGAACCTGCACAGCAGCAGAGCGGGAAGGGGCATCTCGCACCCCGGGAGCTGCAGCAGCCCAGAAACATCACCTATGGGAGCAGTGAGACCGTCTCCTTTCCAAGTGCAACGTTCCGCATTCTCCAGAAAGGAGACATGGATGCCTGGACATGGATGATTTAGAGTGTCCGGGTGCAGTTCCTCAAAGCTCTCATGGGTGTAGGAGCAAAATCCCTTGGCACGCTACACAGCTGGGTTCTTTCCCTCCCTCTCGCTCAGTTCCAGGAAACTCGGCAGATGATTCAGCAGGTGACCTGGCCATGAAGGGAACCTAGATCCGCACGCAGCCTGTGGGTGATGCACGTTCTGCCCCCTTCACACTGAGGACTGGAACCAGCTCCTGTTGCAGGCCTCACGCCTGCTCCATCAGTTCAGGCCGTGCAGCCTCCTGCTGCTCCATCACCCCGAGCCCCCAGCTGCAGCCCCTGCCCAGACACCCAGTGAGGTGTGTTACAGGGCCCCGCAGCCGCTGTCCCGCTGCCTGTGCGAATACCCCGAGAGAGGCTGTCTGGGGGAGTGAGAGCTGCTATCGCCTGAGCTAGCAACTCCGTGAGCTCAGAGGCCATAACAGACAGGGGCAGGGTGAGGAGGAGGGGCTGTATGTGGGAGGAGAGCTATGGGGGGTGTCTGTACAGCACCTGGCACAACAAGGCCTGATCTCAGCTGGGGCAGGGACTGTCTCTCACTGTGTGACAGGGCAGGGCCTGGTTGGAGAGTATATTTCTCAGAGGCGTTGGTGAATGGGATGATCTATTTTACAGTAAAAGGGTGATTGGGGTGAGGAGTGGCTGTGGGGGGCGATCGGTGTCTCAGTGAGGTGTGATTGGGGTGGGGTGGCCGGGGGGGTCTGTGTCTCAGTGAGGGGTGATTGGGGTGGGAGGTAGTGTGGGGGTTGTGTGTCAGTGAGGGCTGATTGGGTTGAGGTTGCTGAATGATCTGTGTCTCAGTGAGGTGTGATTGTGTAGTAGGAGGAGTTCATGTTTGTATTTTGTATAATTCTGTATCTGAACAAATTTCAAGGCAGTAACAGTCACCACTTTGTTGCAGGTTTAGCATTTTCAAGTAAGTAAAAGAACGCCATGAGTGTTTTTCTTTTGCAATTTGATGTCCCTGTTCAAAATGTTCTGTGTAAATTAATTCTGTTTTGTGTGTGAATAAGGAACATGGGTTAAAAATAATTCTCAAGGCCGTTGCTGAACCAGATGTACAAGGAAGGAACTGGAGACAAACACAAGGGTGCCCGGAGGCTGCTACAGACCCCTATTAAAATGTCAAGAAAGACAAATTAACAACTCTAAAAATAAAACAGGCGCCTGTCAATGAAAAGAAAATAACTGTGATCAAAACCAGCATAAAACAACTCCCTAAAAAAGTAAAAAAATTAAAAAAACCAAAACCAAGCACTCGTCAAACAAAAATTAATTACAGCATAACGGTGCAAAACTTATTAATCCCAATAAAAAAAATCACAATATAAACAGGATGCACGTTCTGCCCCCTTCACACTGAGGATTTCACAGCCTCCCACGGACACGTCCTGAGCCAATGGGACCCTGCTCGCCCCTTCTGCACCCTCAGCAGATGCCCAGGGGCAGGGGCTCCGGTACAGTCCAGTCTCCTGTGTCATTGTCCCAGATCCACACTGAGGCACTAGGCGCCACCTGCCCGCTGCAGCCCCTGAGCTAGACGTGCTCTGAGCAGGGCTGCCCCTGCCTGCTACATGGCGTGGGAGCCCCAGGGAGACCTGGATGGGAGCTGGGCCTGAGCCAGGGATGGGGAACATGTGGCACGTGACCCGCGACCTTTCTGCAGTATTAACTCCTTTCTCTTGACAGCCGTTCTATGACGGACAGATTCCGTTCACAGAGCCTGGCTTGCCCAGTGTCCACTGCATTCTTCAATCCCTTTGTGTACCGTGATCGGGGCTCAGACACAGATCCTCCTGCCTTTTTGGAGAAGGCTCTCAACTCAGGCATGTGCTTGAGGTTTTGGTGAGGAAAGGATGCTCCGCAGCCATGCCTGCCCTCGGCCCCTCCCTCTGCAATTTCTTTGGGTTGGACCCCACTCCCTTGTGAAACTTCCCAAATGCAACGTTTTTCTTTCCCCAGCCCTGAAGAGACAGACTTATCTTTTACAAGGGTAGCAGGAACAACATTTTTAATGGAGAGCTTTGGACTGGTAAGATCCCCTCAGTTACTCCACGCTCTGTTCCCAAAAGGTCAGCTGCGAGGACTCTCCCCTCCCATAGATCTGACCCCCAGTCCTCCCTTAAAACCTGATCCACAGGTGAGGGGTCTGGCATTTAAATGCAGATCCTTCACCCTCCTTCTGGGGAAAAGCTTCCCTACAAAAGATGAGCAGACCCTCCGGTCCCCCCGCACCTTCCATCTGGACTTTTTTCTCTGGGCTCCCCTCTGACACAGACACCCCTGTGTCGCCCAAAAGGGAAGGTGACCCTGATCCAGCTGTGGGCTCACAGCTACCAGCTAGGACAGACCCTTCACTGGCCAGCAAAATCCCCCCTTTCACTCAGGTTGGGCTTGCTTCCAGCTACAACCCCCTTCCCACCACAGTGGTCACCAGGACCCCAACTAACATCTCCGGGATACTTGTCTCTGTGAATCCCAGAGCAGGATCTGTCCCATGATGACCTGCAACTTCCTGGCAGTCAGCAGTTGGGATGGGCTCCCTGTTACAAGGAGAAACATTCCCCTTCCTCCAAGGAGATGGTCACAGACAGGAGCTGGCTGTATCCTGCCCTTCCTGCAGGGACCTGCCTTGAGCCCAGGGCTGCAGAAACGGCTTACGACCACCCTTGCTGCTACCGAGGAATTAAAGAAACACTCTACTATTCCCCCAGCAGCACTTGTGACTTTATCCTCCCCGCTGGGATTTTCAGCACAAGATTCCTTCTTGCTGCTAACAAACCCTGGGACAGATTCTGCCACATCCAAAAAATCATTCCTCAGTAGAAACGGTGCAAAATTGTGTGCCACCGCTGCAACAGTCAGGTCAGGCTGCTAATCACCAGTGTCCATGTGTACCTTAGCTAAAGGTGCAAGGACTTTGTCACCTCCCACCAGTTCTAATTCTCCCATTTTTCCTGATAACAAATCCTTCTCCTGGATCAGGTCCCTCCTGACCAGAGACATTTCTGCACCAGTGTCTCTCCATCCTTGGAGCACTTTGCCATTAAGCTTCACAGCATGCACAGGCTCACTGCTTGGCTGTGGAGAAGCAACCTTTACAAATCCTGCCTGGAAAGAGGCAGTAGCCCAGGATACCCCTGTGCTCTGGGAAGCAGCAGCTTCCTGTGTTACCTGCTGCCTGTTCCCACTTAGCCTCGGACATTTATTCCTCAGGTGCTCAGTGGCCTTACAATGATAGCACCTCTTGGGCTCCTCTGCTTGTACAGGAGACTTGGGACAAGTGGTTTCCCTTTGCCAGTGGTTTATGTTTAATTGCAGCTTGTGACTGCTTGTAAGAGTCTGCAAACTCAGCTAATTCCCCCACTGCATCCACCTTTTTCTCCCACAAATACTGTTTTACATCATCACTGCACATATTCAGGAACTGCTCCTGAGTAACCAAGTCATACATTATTTCAAAGCTTGTAATAACTTTTCCCCTCACCCACTTGTCTAACAAATCTCTCATTTCATTTAAATAGGCTCCATTACTTAATCCAGATCCCCTCTTAAGACTCCTGTATTTAATCCTGTAGGTTGCAGGTGTAATCTGAAACTGTTTCAAAACCAGCTCCTTAAATTTACCATAGTTTGAAGAATTAGTCAATTTTGCAACTCAAGTAGTAATATTTGATCTTCAGGAATCACATGGAGAGTGCACAGTCTCTCAAAGGTGATGAAATATTCAGCAATATCACTGGATTCATCATACTGTGGCCATAAATGTTCCCATTTGTGGGTTTTTGGGGAAGCAGAACCAGCTGCTGAAGGGTTCTGTCTCTTCCACCCCATTACAGCCAGTTCATGCTTCTGGGTCTCAATTTGGTCCTCTATTTCTCTGTCTTTTAGCTCCAGGACTAGCTGTCTCTCTCTTTCCTTCTCCTCCTGAGAATGTTGCCTCTCCCTTTCCTCCTCCTCCTGGGTAGCTTTCTGTGCCTCAATTTCCTTGTCTTTTAAGTCCATGGCTCTTTCCTCCCTGGCTGCCTTTGCTTCTTTTTAGCCTCATTTGAAACTCACTGTCCTTTGCCTTCTCTTCCGCTTCCAGTCTGGCCAGCTCTAGTTTTGTAGATGATTCACTGGTAGTCATTTTCCTGCCTTTTTGTGCTTATTTCACTTACCAGAAATAAACAAACAGAAAATAATAAACCAGTAACCACTTCGTTTGTTCTCCAGCCACCACACTCAAAACTCACTTACAATCACTACCAGTATCTCAAAGCAATCAGCTGTGCACAGATCCTGCCGACTACGCCACTGTGATGAGTTCAGTCACAGAGACCCCCTTGGGACTGTCTCCTGATGTGCTGAGACTACCTCTGAGCCCGTTTTCTCTGCCAGTTTGGGCCTCCAGAACCATGACTTGTTGAGCCAGACATGCTACCCTGCTGCAACACAGACCCAGGATCTGAACCACGCCCCCAAAGCTGCAGACTTAACTGAAAACAGCTTAAGAAGTGCTCCTGTCTCCAGCACCCAGACACCCAGCTACCAAGGGGGTCCAAACCCCAAATAAATCTGTTTTATTCTGTATAAAGTTTATACAGGGTAAACTCATAAATTGTCCACCCTCTATAACACTGATAGAGACACATGCACAGCTGTTTGCTCCCCCGGGTATTAATCACTTACTCTGGGTTAATTAATAAACAAAGGTGATTTCATTAAGTATAAAAAGTAGGATTTAAGTGGTTTCAAGTAATAACAGACAGAGCAAAGTAAGTTACCAAGCAAAATAAAACAAAATACGCATGGCTAACTTAATACACTAAGGCTCTAGTTACAAATACTAACTTCTCACCCTAGATGTTATCTCAGGTACAATCCTTTTGAGGCCAATGTTGTAGTTTATGGCCTGGGTCCAGCAATCACTCAACCCCCGTAGTTACAGTCTTTTTTTTCCAGTTTCTTTCAGGCATCTCTTTGGGGCGGAGAGGCCGTCTCTTGAGCCACCTGAAGACAAAAATGGAGAGGCTTCCAGGGCCTTTTATATTCTCTCTCTTGTGGATGGAAACCCCTTTATTCTTCTGTGCAAAATCACAGCAACAAGATGGAGTTTGTAGCCACCTGGGCAAGTCACATGTCCATGAATGATTCAGCGTTTTGCAGGCTGACGCCATTGTTTATATATTAGGTTGAACGTTCCCAGGACAGCTCAGATGTGGATTGACGTCTCTACAAGTTCATTGTTAGTTAAGCACTCCCAGTACTTGACTTGTCCCTTCACAATATGTTGGCCAAACCTCCCTTATGTTTACTCTAGAGCAAACACTTCAAATACAAATATGGAGCCAACACTCCTAACTTCAGATATAAAAATGATACATGCCTACAAATCGGATGAATATATTCAGGAAATCATAACCTTTGCAAAGATACGTTACATGGCATATCTAGCACAAAGCACATTCCAGTTATGTCATATTAACACTCATAAGCATATTTCCATAAACATATAGAGGGCAACGTCACAGTCTCATGAAACCACTTCACTCCAGGAATGAGAAGGAACAATTAGGCCATGTCTACACTTATGTGTGGTGAAGACGCTCTCCTGCCAGCATAAAAAACCCACTCCCGTGAAAAGGAAAAACTCTCAGGAGGAAAATCTCTCCCGCTGATGTAGCGCCGTGCACACTAGTGCTTATGTCAGTGTAACTTACGTCACTCGGGGGTGGAATATTCACACCCTTAAGTGACATATGTTTTGCCGATGTAGGCAGTGATGTAGACACAGCTTACATAATAATTCCGTATGGTAATAAGCAACACCATTAGGGGAGTTGTACCTCTTCAATTATATCAACACAAAGTGCCTGGGTGACTTAGGAACCTACTTCCCATTTTCAGATGTGTGCTCCAGGCCAACGACTGCCGGGGTTATGACCTGTTTCCTGCGGCCTGACCTCGCTCAGCCTCTCTCGAGTCTCAAAAACCTGGGGCTGCTGCAGAATGAGAAAGTGAGTATGAAAGTCTGGGCTACAGCAGGATGTGGTGGAGGAAAGATTAAGAGGGAATGAGGGTGTGACGGGGGGAAGGAGGAATGGGAGGGACATGGGGAGGAGAAGGAAGCAATTGGCTCTCACTGCAATCACGTTATCAGGGGTTGGAACAATGAGGTGTGCAGTGCCCAGCCCAGCATACAGTATAAATACAGTGCTCAGCCCTGCCATCTCCCACTCAGCGTGCCAGACCAGAAACAACTCCGCTCCAGAGAGAGAAAAGACGCAAAGATGAAGGTGTCGTACGTGGCCGCTTTCCTCATCGGGCTCCTCTCCCTGGAGAGCCCCAGAGCAGCTCCATTGGTGAGATGATGTACCTATTATTTATATTACAGTAGCACTTAGAGGGTCCATCTGAAATCAGGACCCCGTTTTGCTGGGCGCTGCCCTGACACAGGAGAGACAGTCCCTGCCCACACTCTGGTGAGGATTTATTCTGCTGGGTGTTCAACAGACAGAGAGCGAGGGACAGACGTGGACCCAACTGGAATCAGGGCCCTTATGCCAGGTGCTGCACAGACACACCGTGAGGGCAGCACTGCAAAACGGGCCCATGTAGGAGGCAGGATACCAGACTAGAGGGGCCCATTCCTCTGTTTCTGCCCCGGCAGGATATCAGGCTATGCTGGCCCAACGGTCTCATCAGGAGCAGCAGTTCTTATGTTACTGCATGACGTAACCTCTGGTAGCCTGGTGGGGGCAGAACAGGTTTCCAGAATTGGGTAGAATGATGTTGGGAGCAGGGCCAAGCTGTTGGAAATGCCCTGTAGATCTACTGGAGTCAAGGAGGCCAGCTCCCCCAGATGATGTAAATTGTCTGTAGCTCCATTTGGTCAATGGAGAATCAGGAAGGGCCTCTAGAAGAAGGGCCGGCTCCAGACCCCAGCGCCAAGCACGCGCTGGGGGCGGCATTTTGCCGGGAGGGCGGCTGGCGGGTCCAGCGGACCTCCCGCAGGCATGACTGCGGACGGTTCGCTGGTCCCGCGGCTCGGATGCAGGTGCGGGAGGTCCGCTGGTCCCGCGGCTCCGGTGCACCTCCCACAGGCATGACTGCTTGGGACGGCCAAATTCCTAGAGCCGCCCCTGTCTAGAAGTTACCGTAATACACATAATAAATACCCCTCATCTTACAGGGCTCTGGTAGCTTCAGTGACGACAAAGTGGGTGATAGCAACTTTAATGACAACAGCATAAATATCAGTGATTCCCTCCTCCCGTCATGTAGCTTTATACATATCAGGTCAATCAACCCTGCTCCAGCTGGTTTCTTGTCTGGTAAGGTTACCAAGCAAGGGGCATTTCCATGTTACAAAGGCAATTTAGAAATGCCACCTGCTGCAGGGAGCTTACAAAAATCTCCAAAGGACTATGGCAGGTTGACTACCTTTGCCACAATTCCCCTGCATTCCTATAAATATGCTACAAGCGGATTTCCAATTTCACCCAGAAGAAACTGCTGCTTGGAGCTACTTCAGAAGGTCCCCATCCCATGTGAACACAGAGTAGGTTAAAGGAGCCTCATGGGAGAAGGACTCATTTCTCTGCCCCAGCTGAGGCAGGGATATTTAGACTGGCTCATTGTTCTGATTGGGTGTGTCAATTCTTTAATTACTCAGTGATACAACCCCTGATACCCTGGTGGGGAGCTGAACGGTATGTTTTGCTAACAAGTTCTGGTCAGCGATGGCTATCAGCGGTCTTCTTTCCTATCGGACTATCATGCTTTGCCTCAAAAGTATTCTGTATTGCTGCTCACTAACAGCCCAACCCTTTGCTGGCAAATCTCTCTACGCAAATGCCATCCTAAGCCTTTTTTTCCCATCAGTCCAGACTTATACAACAAATTTACGGCCTTGGAATGTTGGAGCTTTACCAAGAATTAACTCTTGGTTTCCACCAGTGGATGAGAAGGAAGTTGGTGAAGATCTCCAGTTCATCTAAATTTGCTGTAGTTTCATAGTAACCAATGGGGCCAGGTTCCCACTGGGGTAAATTGTCCAGAGAAGCACTGAAATCAACACACCACATCCCCAGATGCTATAAATCATCGTTACACAATAAACATAATAAACATTACTCAACTTGCAGGGCTCTGGTAGCGTAAACAGCGGCAACGTGGGAGACGGCAGCTTTGACGACAACAGCGTAAGAAGCAGAGATTCCCTCTCCATGCTATGTAGCTTCACACACATCAGTGAATGGGCCCCGTTTCAGCTAGTTTGATGTCATGCTTTGCCTCAATAGCATTCTGTGTTGCTGCTGACTAACAGCCCAACCCTTTGCTGGCAAAGCTCCCCACACAACTGCCCTCCTGAACCCTTTTCTCCCATCAGTCCAGCCTTGTATAACAGATTTGCAGCCTTGGAATGTCGGAGATTTACCAAGGATTATCTCTTGATTTCCACCAGTGGATGAGAATGATGTTGGGGTAGATCCCTAGTCAGGGCCGGCTCTAGCGTTTTGCGCCCCAAGCACACACACGCACAAAAAGCCAAGATCGCGATTGGCAGCAATTGGCGGCAGGTCTTTCACTCCGACACGGAGTGACGTCCCGCCGCTGAATTGCCGCCAATGGCCGGATGTGCCACCCCTCTTCATTGGCCGCCCCAGGCACCTGCTTGCTACTCTGGTGCCTGGAGCCGGCCCTGATCCTAGTTCATGTATAATTGCCGTAGTTTCGTATGAATCAACGGGTCCAGTTTCCCATTGGTGTAAATTGTCCAGAGAAGCACTGGAATCAATACACCACATCCCCAGATGCTATAAATTGCCTATGGCCCACTGGGTCGATGGAATATCTATTGGAGCTCTATAGGTGTTACACAATAAACATTCCCCATCTTGCAGGACACCAGTAGCATAAAGACTGGCGGCGTGGATGATGGCAGCTTTGACGACAACAGCGTAAGTAGCAGAGATTCCCTCCCCATGCTATGTAGCTTCACATACATCAGTGAATGGACCCCGTTTCAGCTAGTTTGATGTCTGGTAACGTTTGCCTCCCAGGAGCATTGGCTGCATTTGCCCATGTTGCGAAGGCAGCATGGAAAGTCCTCTCATTCCACAGGGCTTATGAAAATCTCCAGAGGCTTATAGCAGGTTGACCTCCCTCTCCCATGGTCCCTGGGGTAAGAATGAGGCTTTTTTGATATCACTCAGAGGCACTTCTGCTGGGAGCTACCTCAGAGGGTCTCCAGGTGAAATTTGACCCCTGGGGGGGCACTGAAGGTCACTCTCCTTCCTCCCCCACCCAGCACCGGGAGGATCTTGCTGCCCCCCTCCCTTCACCTGGCCCCAGTCCCAGCAGGAACTTGATATTCGCTGCCTCCGCGGCCCTGGGGCGGAGAAGTTTTGTGCCCCAATGATTATTGGGGAAAGGGGATGGGGTTGTGTCCCTGATCGCCCCGCCATGCGCACACCCCTGCTATTTGGAATCATATATACCGGGAGCTGTGATTCGCGGGGAATCCTGTCATTCGGCTCCAGGGGCTTGGGAGAGTGGTATCACCATGGACAACGTGATGGGGCAAGGCCAGATGGCTACAGTAAAGTGGTGAGGAACAGGTATGTCAGCCCCAGGCTAAAGAAATCCCTGGTACCATGGTAACCAAATGGCATTTGCTCCAGGTTAATCAAGACACCTGTTAAGATCGCCAATTAAGATCCTTCTAGAAGGCAGTGGAGATAGATTGATTGGGACACTCAAGGGCTGGCTGGAACTAATTAAAAGCCTCCCAGTTAGTCAGTGAGGCGCTGTTGGAGGAATGAAGCGGTATGAATCCATATCAGGTGTAAGGAAGGAGGCCCTGAGGTAACGGTGAAGGAGATATTGAGTGGGGGCTGCTATGGGGAAATGGCCCAGGGAACGGTACACATCCTATTTTCAAAAAGTCAGCTACCATAGCTGCTAATTTTAGGGTTCCTGGGCTGGAGCCCAGAGTAGACGGTGGGCCTGGGCTCCCCCCTTCCCTCCCTGATTAATCATTGAGACTGGGAGACAACAGAGAATGTGCGAGGGAGGGTTGCTTCTCCTCACCTCCCTTGCTGGCTTATGAAAATGGCTCAGTAAGCTGTGACCCTTGCCTCTAGAGAGAAAAGGGCTACGTGGAGGATCACAGTGAGCCTCTGAGGCTAGCAAACATCCATCAGGAAATGCAGGACCCATGGAGTCAAGGACAGAACGTTGTCACAACAATCACAAACACACGCTTAACTATACACTGGAGCAGGTCCCCAGCATGTGGAAGTCAGCCTCTCTCCCCCGACGTCAATAAAGTAGGGCAGTTTATACCAGTATAGAACTGGGCCCACTTGAAAAAGAGTTTCCTAACATGGCAGATAATGAAACATGCAAGTGGGGGCATCTACGAGATATTTCAGTACAGGGTGTCAGAGGGGGATATCCCAGAGGGGGGTGTCAGAGTTAATCCAGGTGTTCTTTGCAGTGTCAGTTCTCCCATTCTCCCAATAGCCGGTTTGTTGGGCCTCTGTAGGCTCTGTTCTTTACAACCATGATAAGAACCACTTTTCAGACACACTGGCAGCTGTGATTCACTGGGACCCCTCTCATTCTGCACATCTGGAGTGGGGATAATAGCATCACCAGGGACAATCGTATCCATGGTCTCAACCACACCAGGGAGCAGCTCCCCAGCAGATGTAAATCGGCCTCGCACCACTGAAGTCAACAGAAATGCCCATTTACACCAGTATAGAATTTAGCCCATTTGAGAAAAGAGGGTTCATGACATGGAAGCCAATGAAGGACATGGGGATCTAGGAAATATTTCAATAGAAGGGAGGGCAGAAATCGACCAGGTAGCTGGGAAATTTCCCACGCCAAAAGCTGCCTGGCTCAGCCACTGCCCCGAAACCAGCATCATTTCAACGATATAGGAGAAAGAGCAGCACTAAATCACTCCTGCCGTTGTCTGCCTAGCGGTTTGGGGGCACATTGAGCCCTGCTGGTGGTGCTCTGCCCATAGATACTCCAGAGGCAGTTGACTCTGTGAGTCTGTAAAGTGATTCTGGTGCATGTAAGAGTGACCGATCAGACGAAATGAAGGAAGGCAAAGCGAAGAAAGAACAGCCCAGAGAGGGGAAGTGACTCACCTAAAGTCACTGGGAAAGTCATCAGCAGAGCCCAGAACAGATCCCCGAGCTCTTGTCTCCCAGCCCAGCTCCCTTTTCACCAGACCACACTGGCTCCCGTTTCCCAACCAGCAGCCGTTTGAGTCCAGTTCCTTTCAGGGCATCATTTTCATTTCACTGCTCCCAGAGAAAGAGCAGCAACAAGTAATTAATGTTTTATCAACTGTTTTCTTTTTTCTTCCAGGCTGATTTAAGCCATGAAGGTGATTTGTCTGTGAGTATTCAGAATTGACTCTCCTTTGGGGCTTTTACATTAGCCTTTAAATCAGATTAAACAAAGGAAGCCCATTGGCCTCCAGAGGTGGGCTCAGAGGCCAGGTTAGCTGAGAGAGCCCCGGGAGTCAAGCTCTCTCACCAACCTAGCGCTCTGCACAGTGCTGTTTATGCTAGTGAAACGTAAGCCTCTCACGGGGGTATTTTGTTCACAGCCCTGAGCGACATAAGTTTTGCCAACGTAAATGGTAATGTAGATATGGCCTTAATGACCGAAAGTCTTTAAATCTCGATGGGCTATCTTTCGGAAAGTTATGCTCGAAATAGAACAGAAGTTATGGGCTAGACACAGGAATCACTGGGTGAGATTCTCTGCCCTGTGTCATTCAGGAGGTCAGTGTAGAAAAAAATTCACATTGAGCCCGGCTGGTGATGCTCTCCAAAGACACTTGACTGTGAGTGTCTGTAAAGTGATTCTGGTGCATTTAGCTGCGACCGATCAGACGAAATGAAGGAAGGCAAAGAGAAGAAAGAAAGGCCCAGAGAGGGGAAGGAACTCACCTAAAGCCACTGGGAAAGTCAGCAGCAGAACCCAGGACAGATCCCCGAGCTCTTGTCTCCCAGCCCAGCTCCCTTTTCACCAGACCACACTGGCTCCCGTTTCCCATCCGGCAGCCGTTTGAGTCGAGTTCCTGTCAGGGCTTCATTTTCATTTCCCTGCTGCCAGAGAAAGAGCAGCAGCAAGTAATTAATGTTTTAGTAACTTGCTTTTTTCCTGTAGGTTGATGGACGATTTGAACGAAGCCTGGCTGTGAGTAGTCAGAATTTACTCTCCTTTAGGGCTTTTACGTTAGTTTGGGACCTTTAAATCAGATTAAGCATAGGAAGGCCATTGGCCTCCAGAGTTGGGCTCAGAGGTTAGCCTAGCTGAGAGAGCCCGGGGAGTCCAAAGACAAGCAGCACAATCTATTTAATTGACCACAGAGACAAGTAAGAGGTGACTCGATCCTGGTATACACATAACTGCAGGGGGAAGGGACTTCTGATGGGAGATGGCTCTTTAATCAAAGAAAGGAAGAAAAGATCCAATAAGCTAAAACCGAAGTTAGACAAACTGAATCAAGAGAGAAGGTGCTAATTTTAACAGTATTTGTTAACCTTTGGAACGATTAACCCAGGATGTGGTGGAGTCTCTGACAATGTCTATGCCAGAGACCTTACAGCAGCATGGCTGTACCGATGCAGCTCTGCCACTATAAGATCTCTCGTGTAGCCGCTATATGCAGACGGGAGAGAGCTCTCCCATCGATGTAATGAAACCACCCCCAACGAGTCGCCGGATAAGCTCTCCCACCAACATACCGCTGTGCACACTGCTGTCTGTGCTGGAAAAACTTATGCCATGTAGGGGGATGTTTTTTTCACACCCCAGGCAACATAACTTTTGCCAAGAAAAATGGTAATGGAGATGGGGCCTTAATCACCGAAAGTCTTTAAATCTCGATGGGATATGTTCAGAAAAGGCATGCTCGAAATAGAACAGAAGTTATGGGCTACATGCAGGAATCATTGGGTGATAGGGTGACCAGAAAGCAAGTGTGAAAAATCGGAATAGTGGGCAGGGTGTAATAGGTGCCTAAATAAGAAAAAGCCCCAAATATCACGACTGTGTCTACTAAATCAGGACATCTGATCATCCTATTGGCTGTAATTCTGTGCCCTGTGCTATGCAGAAGGTCAATCAAGAAAATAATCCCTTTGTAATAATTCTAACCAGCTTGAATTCTTATCCCGAGCAGTAGGGAAACTGTAAAACTCTGGAGATTAATCCCAGCACAGATAAAGAAGGGCAGTGGGAACGTTGCCCATCACAGAGCTGTCTGGAGACATCTCTACACCACAGACTTCTGCTGGAAAAGCGGTGTTGGTTTGGGGACCAAAGTTATTTGACATCAGACTGAAGTGGCTTTGCTAGCAAATGTCCCTAGTGGAGATACTTTCATAGCAGCAAAATCGTGCATTTGCCATAGAGATCATTTTGCTCAGAGACAGCTAGAATAAGCTACACCGACAAAAGTGCAGTAGTACGCTGGGATCACCATACTGACACAGCGCTGCTAGTGTAGCCGTGGTGTGGTTAAGCTATGGACAATGAGAGGGAATTCTGATGGCATTGGAGAAAGAGCAGCAGCAATTAACTCCCAGCAATTTCCTTGCAGGCTTCTGGGAGATTTGATAGAAGCGTTTTTGGGGTGAGTAATCACATTTGCTTTGTTGTGAGGCTGTTTTATATTATCCCAGCACCTCTTAGCAAGCCCAAACCCTGCGGAAGTGTCAGTTGGAATAGCCTGGGCAGATGTGGAAGGATTGGGATAAAAAACAGAGCAATGGGCTTCTAAATCCCAAAGGGGTTAATCCAGGAGTTAATCCACATGTTTTATGCAGTTTCATTTCCCCTCTAATACTAGTAGCTGGTTTGTTCCATCTCTGTGGGCCTGTTCTTTAGAACCATCTGAAGAATCACTTGTCACTTCGCAGGGGCGTGCGCAGGAATTTAAATTTGACCCCTTTTGGGGTGGGGCACAGAAGCTCACGCTCCTTCCTCCCCCAGCCGGCCCCAGGGGGATCTCGCTGTCCTCCCACCCCAACCCACCCGGCTCCAGCCCCGGCAGGTACTTGATATTCCCTGCCTCCACGGCCCCGGTCCCAGAGAAGTTTTCTGTCCCCAATGACTATGGGGGGGAGGGGGGCTGTGACCCTGATTGCCCTCCCATGTGCAGACCCCTGCTAGTTGGAATCATACATACCGGGAGCTGTGATTCGCTGGGAATCCTGTCATTCTGCTCCAGGGCCCTGGCATAATAGTATCACCGCGGACAATCACAAACACACTCTTAACTATACACTGGAGCAGGTCCCCAGCATGTTGAAATCAGCCTCTCTCCCCTGACGTTAACAGAGTAGTGGCAGTTTACACCAGAATAGAATTGGGCCCACTTGGAAAAGAGTTTCTGAATATGGCAGACAATGAAACATGTGAGTGGGGGCATCTACGAGATATTTCAGTGGGAGGGAGGGTGGAAAATTTGAAAAGCAATCAACAGCTTTTTCCATCTGGAAAAATTCCAACCAGCTCAAATTCTTATCCTGAGGAGCCAGGAAACTGCCAGACTCTGGAAGTTAATCCCAGCACCGAGAAAGAAGGGCAGTGGGAATGTTCCCCATCACAGAACTGTCTGGAGGCATCTCTACATCACAGACTTCTGCTGGAAAAGCGGTGTTGGTTTGGGGACCAAAGTTATTTGACATCAGACTGAAGTGGCTTTGCTAGCAAATGTTCCTAGTGGAGATACTTTCATAGCAGTGAAATCGTGCATTTGCCATATAGATCATTTTGCTCAGAGACACCTGGAATAAGCTACACTGACAAAAATGCAGTAGTACGCTGGGATCACCATACTGACACAGCGCTGCTAGTGTAGCCGTGGTGTGGTTAAGCTATGGACAATGAGAGGGAATTCTGATGGCATTGGAGAAAGAGCAGCAGCAATTAACTCCCAGCAATTTCCTTGCAGGCTTCTGGGAGATTTGATAGAAGCGTTTTTGGGGTGAGTAATCACATTTGCGTTGATGTCAGGCTGTTTTATATTATCCCAGCACCTCTTAGCAAGCCCAAACCCTGCGGAAGTGTCAGTTGGAATAGCCTGGACAGATGTGGAAGGATTGGGATAAAAAACAGAGCAATGGGCTTCTAAATGCCAAAGGGGTTAATCCAGGAGTTAATCCAGATGTTTTATGCAGCTTCATTTCCCCTCTAATACTAGTAGCCGGTTTGTTCCATCTCTGTGGGCCTGTTCTTTAGAACCATCTGAAGAATCACTTGTCACTTCGCAGGGGCATGTGCAGGAATTTAAATTTGACCCCTTTTGGGGTGGGGCACAGAAGCTCACGCTCCTTCCTCCCCCAGCCGGCCCCAGGGGGATCTCGCTGTCCTCCCACCCCAACCCACCCGGCTCCAGCCCCGGCAGGAACTTGGTATTCCCTGCCTCCACGGCCCTGGTCCCAGAGAAGTTTTCTGTCCCCAATGACTATGGGGGGGAGGGGGGCTGTGACCCTGATTGCCCTCCCATGTGCAGACCCCTGCTAGTTGGAATCATACATACCGGGAGCTGTGATTCGCTGGGAATCCTGTCATTCTGCTCCAGGGCCCTGGCATAATACTATCACCATGGACAATCACAAACACACTCTTAACTATACACTGGAGCAGGTCCCCAGCATGTTGAAATCAGCCTCTCCCCTGACGTTAACAGAGTAGTGGCAGTTTACACCAGAATAGAATTGGGCCCACTTGGAAAAGAGTTTCTGAATATGGCAGACAATGAAACATGTGAGTGGGGGCATCTACGAGATATTTCAGTGGGAGGGAGGGTGGAAAATTTGAAAAGCAATCAACAGCTTTTTCCATCTGGAAAAATTCCAACCAGCTCAAATTCTTATCCTGAGGAGCCAGGAAACTGCCAGACTCTGGAAGTTAATCCCAGCACCGAGAAAGAAGGGCAGTGGGAATGTTCCCCATCACAGAACTGTCTGGAGGCATCTCTACACCACAGACTTCTGCTGGAAAAGCGGTGTTGGTTTGGGGACCAAAGTTATTTGACATCAGACTGAAGTGGCTTTGCTAGCAAATGTCCCTAGTGGAGATACTTTCATAGCAGCAAAATCGTGCATTTGCTACATAGATCATTTTGCTCAGAGACAGCTAGAATAAGCTACACCGACAAAAGTGCAGTAGTACGCTGGGATCACCATACTGACACGGCGCTGCTAGTGTAGCCGTGGTGTGGTTAAGCTATGGACAATGAGAGAGAATTCTGATGGCATTGGAGAAAGAGCAGCAGCAATTAACTCCCAGCAATTTCCTTGCAGGCTTCTGGGAGATTTGATAGAAGCGTTTTTGGGATGAGTAATCACATTTGCTTTGTTGTCAGGCTGTTTTATATTATCCCAGCACCTCTTAGCAAGCCCAAACCCTGTGGAATTGTCAGTTGGAATAGCCTGGACAGATGTGGAAGGATTGGGATAAAAAACAGAGCAATGGGCTTCTAAATCCCAAAGGGGTTAATACAGGAGTTAATCCAGATGTTTTATGCAGTTTCATTTCCCCTCTAATACTAGTAGCTGGTTTGTTCCATCTCTGTGGGCCTGTTCTTTAGAACCATCTGAAGAATCACTTGTCACTTCGCAGGGGCGTGCGCAGGAATTTAAATTTGACCCCTTGTGGGGTGGGGCACAGAAGCTCACGCTCCTTCCTCCCCCAGCCGGCCCCAGGGGGATCTCGCTGTCCTCCCACCCCAACCCACTCGGCCCCAGCCCCGGCAGGAACTTGATATTCCCTGCCTCCACGGCCCCGGTCCCAGAGAAGTTTTCTGTCCCCAATGACTATGGGGGGGAGGGGGGCTGTGACCCTGATTGCCCTCCCATGTGCAGACCCCTGCTAGTTGGAATCATACATACCGGGAGCTGTGATTCGCTGGGAATCCTGTCATTCTGCTCCAGGGCCCTGGCATAATAGTATCACCGCGGACAATCACAAACACACTCTTAACTATACACTGGAGCAGGTCCCCAGCATGTTGAAATCAGCCTCTCTCCCCTGACGTTAACAGAGTAGTGGCAGTTTACACCAGAATAGAATTGGGCCCACTTGGAAAAGAGTTTCTCAATATGGCAGACAATGAAACATGTGAGTGGGGGCATCTACGAGATATTTCAGTGGGAGGGAGGGTGGAAAATTTGAAAAGCAATCAACAGCTTTTTTCATCTGGAAAAATTCCAACCAGCTCAAATTCTTATCCTGAAGAGCCAGGAAACTGCCAAACTCTGGAAGTTAATCCCAGCACCGAGAAAGAAGGGTAGTGGGAATGTTCCCCATCACAGTGCTGTCTGGAGGCATCTCTACACCACAGACTTCTGCTGGAAAAGCGGTGTTGGTTTGGGGACCAAAGTTATTTGACATCAGACTGAAGTGGCTTCCCCTGGTACAGTGGTGTTGGTCTGGGGTAGGAAGATGTTTGGTCCCTGGCTGACATGGCAAAAGCCCCTCATGTAAGACACAGTTATACCAGCAACACTGTGCTTTTGCTTGAATAGCTTATTTTGCTCAGGAGGGAGTAGAATAAATTGCAGCGACAAAAATGCACCGGGATAGCGGTAGTGACAAGGTGCTCCTAGCGTAGCCATGGTGTGGTTCAGCTATGGACAATGTGAGGGAATCCGTTACATGTTGATGGTATTGGAGAAAGCGCAGAATCAAGTAACTCCCAGCAATTTCCTTGCAGGGTTCTGGGAGCTTATCTGGATGAGTTCCAGGGGTGAGTATTCAAAGTTGCTTTGCTGTCAGGCTGTCTTATATTATCACAGAACCTCTTCAGAAGCCCCGGTGCTGAGCCCAGTGGTCAGCCAGAAAAGCCTAGACAGATGTGAAAGGATTAAGGCAAAAGGCAGAGCAATGGGCTTCTAAATCCCAGAGGGGGGTGTCTGAGTTAATCCAGGTGTTCTTTGCAGTGTCAGTTCTCCCATTATCCCCAGAGCTCGTTTCTTAGGTCTCTGTGGGCTCTGCTCTTTACCGCCATGATAAGAACCAGTTCCCAGCGGAGTCAGACACACTGGCAGCTGTGATTCACTGGGACCCCTCTCGTTCTGCACATCTGGAGTGGGGATAATAGCATCACCAGGGACAATCGTATACACGGTCTCAACCACACCAGGACACAGCACCCCAGCAGATGTAAATCGGCCTCGCACCACTGAAGTCAACAGAGAAATGCCCATTTACACCAGAAAAAGTATTTATCCCATTTTTAAAAAATGGTTTCCTAAGATAGAAGCCAATGAAGCATGTGGGGATGTAAGAAATATTTCAGTAGAAGGGAAGCCGGAAATCAACCAGGTAGCTGGGGAATTTCCCACACCAGAAGCTGCCTGGCTCAGCCACTGTCACGAAACCAGCATCATTTCAATGATATCGGAGAAAGAGCAGCACTAAATCACTCCTGCCCTTGTCTGCCTAGTGGATTGGGGGCACATTGAGCCCTGCTGGTGCTGCTCTGCCCATAGATACTCCAGAGGCAGTTGACTCTGAGAGTCTGTAAAGTGATTCTGGTACATTTAACAGTGACCGATCAGACAAAATGAAGGAAGGCAAAGAGAGGAAAGAAAGGCCCAGAGAGGGGAAGTGACTCACCTAAGCTGAAGTGAAGTCTGCACTAGGGGCTTTTGCCAGACTCACTTCTTCCCCACGCGTGCACCACCCTCGCTCCCACTCCCTCGCCTCCAGCACCTCCTGCCCACCGCTGCACACTGCTGGGGCAGAGGGAGGAGCTGATCGGCGGGGCTCTGACTCCTCTCTGACTCCCTTTCCCAGTCTATCAATAACACAGTTTGCAAAGGGCACTGATGTAAGATGCACCCAGCTGGCTGGGGATGGAAAGGGGTGGAATTCCTTCAGGGTATGGGGGAGGGTACTTGTCTAATTCCCAGTGGGTTACTGGGACTGTAATTGCTGTTTGCCATCTCTCCCTGGCCCTGCAGACCCTGGGATGATGAATTAATAAGAGACACGCTGATGAAACCAGATTTGATGAACCGTCGACGATGCCATTACCCTTCCCGTGCTGCTGCCTCTCACCTCTCCTGACCAATCAAATGCCACGTGAGAATCATAAATCATACTGATTGGGACTCTAACTAATTACTGTGCTGTTCATTGATTGTGGTGTCTTTCGATGTAACGGGGGCAAAGAGCTCTGTCCCTCTGTTGCCCTGGGGAATGCCAAGAGCTTTGCAAAAATACAAATAAATGTAACTGCACAAAAAGCTTTGGGATTGTTTGTTTTTAAAATGTTTCTCTGTAAATTAATTTTACTTCCAGACTGGCGGGATTTGCTTCATTCCAAGGGCACGTCTACACTACAGCCCTATGTTAGTAATTACTGTGGTGGCTGATGTCCACACTACCCTCCTCCTGTCGGTGGTGCGTGTCCTCACCAGCAGCGCTTCCACACACTAGAGAGGGGCAGGGTGGGAGGCTGAGAGCCAAAGCTCTCGGTTCCGTGCAGCTCCCCTCCAGGAGCTCAGCTGCCTCCCCCACCCCGTCACCCCCAGTGAGAGCAGGGGCCAGCTGCCCGGGGTTCTTGACTCCCTGAACGGGAAGCGGGGAGCCTCCGGGCAGCAGCCTGGCTGGGAGTGGGGAACCGGGGTAGCCGGGCTCAAGACAGCAAACAGCTGATATAAGTAACACAGTGTTTGCACAGACACTGCGTCACCGTAACTACACCAACACAAGTGCTGCGCCTCTCGTGGGGTTATGATGTCGCTGTAGTGGGGCACTTTCATCAGCAGGACAAGGCTGCAGTGTGGACACTGACAGAATTAGGTTGAGCTGAACGGCCTCACGTTTAGACCAGGCCCAAGTGCTGTCATTTCTGTTGGGGAATTCTGAACTTTGTGTGCAAAACACATGGATGCAGGGCTGCTGTTTGGAGCATTTCAGGACGGGCGGCTGTCGAACACTGTTGGGAAAAACAGTGGTAGCTCCTTCCAGAGCCCCTCTCCTCACTCTCCTGGACTGTGACAGCACAAACAGCAGCACCCACACAACCTGTTAGGGAGCAGCTGTCACAGCTGGGATTGAGCGCCCCCTCTTGGCCACTCACCAGACTGCGGCAGGGAGACCCAGCTGCTGCCTTCCATATTTTAAGCCTCCAGAGTCTAAACAGAGCCCAGGCACTGCCCGTCTTGAGGTCCCTATGCCTGCTCTTCAGGGGTGGCTCTAGGAATTGCACCGCCCCAAGCAGGGCGGCACGCCGCGGGGGGTGCTCTGGCTGTCGCCATTCCCGCGGCTCCGGTGCACCTCCCGCAGGCATGCCTGCGGATGCTCCACCGGAGCCACGGGACCAGCAGGCACGTCTGCGGGAGGTCCACCGGAGCCACCTGCCGCCCTCCCAGCGACCGGCAGAGCACCCCCCGCAGCATGCCGCCCCAAGCACGCGCTTGGCGTGCTGGGGCCTGGAGCCGCCCTTGGCTGGGGGAAGGGCTCAGCTGCACCACCTGAGTCTCCCTGTCACATCACGAAGGGCCTGACCACGGGGCTTGCCCCTCAGATGGCCTATGACCCGGGAGATACCACGAGTCCATGGGGCAGAGGAGCCCCCAGGGCCTGGACTGTACCAGAGCCCCCTGTCCCTGGGCATCTGCTGCGGGTGCAGAAGGGGCGAGCAGGGTCCTATTCGCTCAGGACGTGTCCGTGGGAGGCCGTGAAATCCTCGGTGTGAAGGGGGCAGAACGTGCGTCACCCACAGGCTGCGTGCGAATCTGGGTTCCCTTCATGGCCGGGTCACCTGCTGAGTGACCTGCCGAGTTCCCTGGAACTGAGCGAGAGGGAGGGACAGAACCGAGCTGTGTAACGTGCCAAGGGATTTCGCTCCCACCCCCCTGGGAGCTCTGAGGAACTGCACCCGGACACTCTGCACCCTCTGTGCCCAGGCAGGTACCAAACCGCTCCCCTCTGGGGAATGCCGGACATTGCGCTGGGAAAGGAGATGGTCTCATTGCTCCCATAAGTGACTTTTCTGGGCTGCTGCAGCTCCCAGGCTGCGAGATGCCCCTTCCCGCTCTGCTGTTGTGCAATGGGGGAGGTATAAACTGGGGAAGTCTCTCCCCAGCCTGCCAGGGCCCCAAACCCCTCGACGTGCCCGGAATCCCCCTGGCAGCACTGGCTGTGATGTTCCCAGGCTTGCAGCCCTACAGCACCCTGGGCCCACAGGCTCTGGCCTCCAGGGCAGCGGGACAGGTGGGGAGCCCCAGAGTCATGGAGCCCAGGGCAGGCAGGGTCTGGGCTCTAGGGCAGCCTGTCACAGACTCACAGCACTCGTGCTTTCTCGGCTCTGTACGGTTCCTGGGAGGAACCCCCTTCAGTGTGACACCCTTCTTGGCAGCCCACTCTCTCTCGGTTAAGCCATAGGCCCCTCCGCCTCCTGGAACCGCACCTCTCCAAGCCTTCTGCATGCCTGTCTCTTGCCACGAGACCCCTCATGGAGTCCACTCGCTCTGGACCCCCAGAACCTCCACTCCCAGAGGGAATAATGCCACCTTGTTCTCTAGCCCGGAGTGACTCTCAGCCAGCATAAAACAAGAGGGTTTACTGAGTGTCTGAACACAGCACAGGAAACTCTCAGGGCCTCAGGCCTGGCCTCCCTCAGCACCGTACATCTAGGACTGTCCCGCCTCCAGGTGGGCTCTGGCAGCTCTCTCCTTCTAGCCCAGAAAACCTCCTCCTTCCAGATGGGCATCTGATATCACCGTCCCCCAAGTCCCACCTTTGTCCTTTGTCTTCTGTCCCAGGTAGACAGGTTGCCTGGGCCTGCTTTCCTCCAGCCTCTCCTCCCATCCGTCCTTTGTTCCCCACTGGTTGGAACTGGCTGGTCAGGTCACCGGGGTCTTCTCTCCGCAGCCCATTGTCCCTCCACTGGCCAGAACCGGCTGTGACTCCTGAGCTGGGCCTCCCGCTCACCAGGTCACCAGTCGCTGGGGTCTGCATTTCAGCATTTCAGGTTCTGTCCGAAATGGGAACCCAGCCGGGGTTTGAGCTAGCGACTCCTCCCGGCAGTGGAATCCCCGTTCCCCACAGCTCTGGCAGCAGGGCCTGCTCCTGATCACAGCTGGGGTCAGACACCGGGAGAGTCAGGCACTGGATTCCAATGCCCTGGCCCCTGCAGCCCGGTCTGTCCCGGCCTCCCTTGGGCAGTGGGGCCGCAGGCTGCAGCACGCTGGCTCTGGCAAGCTCCAGCCTCTGCTACCCTTTGCCCCCGTCCATCTGACCTCACACCTGGGCAGGGCAGGGGGATCGCACTGACCTCGCCGATCACAGAGCTTCTGGCGATGAGCAGAGAGCGGGCGTCTGCACAGCTTTATTCAGACCCTGCCTGCAATACCTTTGTCCCCGATGGGCTGTTGGCGTGAAGTTGGTTTCTCTCTGGGGCAGAAGAAGTGGCTGTTAAGTGGCTCCCCTCTTTTCTCCCTGCGACAGCCTAGAGCACGATACTAACCACTAACCCCTCTGCCCGTGTGACCCTGCAGGTTCTGGGCTGGCCCCATTCTGTGTGTGCTCTGAGGGATGGGGAGCTGACCTGAATCTCAGAGAGGGACGGGGACCCCGTCTGCCTGTGACAGGGGCAGTCAGGGTAGAATGACTCCAACCTCCATCTGCGTGTTACACAAGCAGCCCATGGAGGGGACCTTCATTGTCAGAGACCCCATCTGCCTCTGACCTGGGCAGCCTGGGGAGGGGTTGCTAGCCAGAGGGTGCCAAAGGGTTAAACAGCCGGCTGTGGGCAGAGCAGGAGAATGAGGGGGTCTGTGCCAGGTCTGGGCTGGGAGGACGGGTCATTAAAGGACTGGCAGAAACCCACTGTGACATTCCCCTGGGGTTATCCGGACCGGTGATCTGCTAGGTCACACCAATCCTCAACAGAGGAGCCAACCTTACCCTGCTCTGCTGTAAGAACCCCACGCCTGGGTTCTCACAGAGGGGGTGTGCCAGAGTGAGGGTCATCGTGTTCAGGATGTTGGAGGTTTTCTATATGATCTGCTCATTCTGTGTATTTTTCCTGCTTAAGCAAAGGGCAATAGTGTGTTAGGATCCTATGCCAAGTCTGTCTGTGTTATTCATGCCTTATACATGCGGCCAGAACGGACAACTGTAATCATCTAGTTAACCATCTACATAGCCCATGCCATAAAACTCCTCCAAAATAATCACCAAAGCAAATCTCTCAGAAAAATATCCAATCTTGATTTACAATTTGCCTGGGATGGAGAATCCACCATGACCCTTGAAAAATTGTTCCAATGGATATTTACTTCTACTGTTAAAAATGTGCCTTGCTTCTGATCTGAGTTTGTCTGGTTTCAGCTACTAGCCGTTGGATCATGTTCTACCTTTCTCTGCTAGATTGAAGAGCTCGTTGTTAAATATTTGTTCCCCTTGTAGGTACTTATAGATTGTCATTAAGTCACCCCTTAGCCTTCTAATTGGTTTTAAAGCAGGAATTATTTATAAATACTGTAAAGCTAAAGGCAATTTAAACAAAATTAAGCTCCTCGTCACAACTGCAAAATAGTCTCATTCGCAAGCTGGCAAATACTAGTATAAACTTGGTACAAATAGGTCTGGGAAACGTAAAAGCCACATGGAATATGTGGCGGTGGCTGAACACCACCTCCTGGCTGCTGTATAAACAAATAAAATTAGGGAATAAAACTGCTTTAGCCATAAAAAGGTACTAAAATGCAAATTCTTAGTTTAGCATCACTTGAACACGAAATGTAGCAATCACACGTACTCTTTACCACAGAGCACTAAAACCACCACCCCAGTTAATTCTTCTGTTAGCCTTGGGCTGGACTGGCGCAATCTACTGATCACTTATTGTCAAAAACAAAGGTGACTCAGTTTTAACAACAGACACAGAGGGATATAGGGAAGCGTGTCGTTCAAATATTACATGCAAATGAAGACATGATAAAAATTGCTAAGTCTGAAAAAAAACAGCCTATACAATGTTTTTTACAGGCTGGTCCTCGACCTCTAAGGGCAAATTATCTATTATGTTTCACCCATTCCTAGTTGTGTTAATATTTCCTATGTTTGCTTGCTAGAAATGTGTTGTATGTGCTGTTAAACAAAAAGAATGTTTGTTAAATTACAACCACAAGCTCAAATGGCCTCTCAGTATATTGCTATGAAACAGTTGTATGCAATAGGATCCACTCAAGAATTGTCCTTGAAGGGTCAAAAGGGGGTTATGTAGTAGTAGGATTTTCTGTTTGTCTTTTGTATAATTCTGTATCTGAGCTAATTTCAAGGCAGTAACAGACCTTTGAAGGTCACCACTTTGTTGCAGGTTTAGCATTTTAAAATAAGTAAAAGAACGCCATGAGTGTTTTTCCTTTGCAATTTGATGTTCCTGTTCAAAATGTTCTGTGTAAAGTGATTCTGTTTTGCGTGTTAATTAAAAATGTGTGTTAAAAATAAGTATAAAGGCCATCGCTGAACCAAATGTACTAAAAAAACCCAAACCAGAAACATAAGAAACCTTGACCTATGTCTGAGCTACTGAAGTCCTCAACTTGTAGTTTAAAGATTTCAAGGTGCAGAGAATCCTGCAGCAAGTGACCCATGCCCCACACTGAAGAAGAAAGTGTTATATCCTTGGGGGCAGCCGGTTTAGGAAGAAATCGCTTGAGGCCAGACAGCAGACAGCTAACAAAACTACCATTTTATTTTACAGACACAGAGCTCACCCAACTGGCCGAAGCTGGCTGGGCTATCCCCTAATAATCTAACTCAGTTGCCATAGGAACAAAAACCATGACAACCAAATACACAACATATTCCTCCCCCACAATAAGAACATCCCCTAAATAAAACACACACTAGACTGGAGAAGGAGGGTAGACTGCCTCCATTCCCAGCTAAACCCTGGGGATTATTTTGCCCCGTAACCATGGGTTCGCCCTAGCTAAAGATCCAGCCGATGAGGAGGCCTTCTGTCTCTAGGTGGATTACGGCGAACTTCTGGTGTTGTTGCACCCGAAAGTATCATGGGCTCAGGGTCCGCAGCACGAACAGGTGAAGAGGTGGTATCAGCTCATGCTGGGCAAAGGGGTATCTCAGCCGCCGGCAGTAATGGAGGAGAACAGTCAGGAACAGGTGATTCGTGATTCGGTGTCTCACCAGAAGAGGTGAAGTCAGACCCCTCAACTGCAGATGTGTCCTGAGGACTGGCATGACCTGGCAACAACTGATCTACATGTCGCCGCCAGGTAAGATTCTCTGCAGTCCAGACTGTGTAGGAAACAGGTCCTGTTTGAGTGATGATTGTGGCTGGGACCCATTTAGCTCTGGAAGTATAATTCTGAGCCAAAACTGGCTGTCCCGGGCTAAAGGTTCGCTCTTTTGCTCTGGGTGCCCGATGACTTGATATTGCTGCTGATGTTGCACAGTTTGTCAGGATTCAGAAGGTTTCAGCAGATCAAAGCAAGTGCGCAGCTGTCGTCCCATCATTAGAAAGGCCGGAGATGCCTGGGTCGTAGCATGAGGTGTGTTTCGGTAGGAAAGTAAGAAGGTATCCAGACGCTTTTGAATGGAGTGTTGTCCCCTTGCTGATGTCAAAGCGTGTTTCATTGTCTGCACAAATCTTTCAGCTAATCCGTTGGTGGATGGATGATATGGTGCTGATGTGATGTGGTGTATCCCGTTTACCTTCATAAAATTTTGAAACTCCTGAGAGACGAACTGCGGTCCGTTGTCGCTCACAAGTTGTTCTGGCAGACCGAAACGACTAAAGAGTCCTCGTAGTTTTTGGATAGTACTCTCTGCAGTAGTGGACTGCATTATAGAGACTTCTGGCCATTTAGAATGGGCATCTACTGCCACCAAGAACATGCTTCCTTCAAGGGGGCCAGCGAAGTCAATGTGAATACGTTGCCACGGGTTTTCAGGCCAGTCCCATGGGTGTAGGGGTGCCCACTGGGGTGCATTCCTCACACCCTGACATGACATACAAGCTTTTGCCTTCTCTTCAATAGCACTGTCCAATCCAGGCCACCAAAAATAGCTTCGTGCAATTTCCTTCATGCGCACTATTCCACAGTGCCCAGAATGTAGGTGTTCTAACATCTGTGATCTCAGTGGTGGTGGAATAATGACACGTCTCCCCCACAACAAACAACCAGCTTGGATCGATAACTCTGTCCTCCTGGACATGTAGGTAACAAGGTCGGGTGAAACCGGAGAAGTTTGTCAAGATTTTCCATGCATCACCAGGTCCATGACTTGGGATAATACTGGGTCAACGCGAGTTGCCTTCTTTATCTGAGTAGCAGTGATGGGTGTATTCTCTACCTGTTCAAAGTAGAGAAAGTCTTCGTAGGATAGCCTCTAAATTCTTTAAGTGATCCTCTTCATTTCTTCCAGTGACCAGGATATCATCCAGATAGCACTGAACTCCTGACAAGCCACACAAGATCTGGTCCATAGCCCTCTGGAACAGGGCAGGAGCAGACATTATTCCGAAGGGTAGGCGACAGTATCGATAAAGCCTCTTATGAGTCACAATAGTCAAAAGCTCTTGGGACTTTTCATCGATGTGCATCTGTAAATATGCTTGACTCAGATCAATCTTACTGAACTTTTGTCCCCCAGCCAGGCCTGCGAAGAGGTCATCGATGCGGGGAAGCGGGGATTGCTCTGCACACAACACTGGGTTGACAGTCACTTTAAAATCACCGCAAAGCCAGAGAAAGCCATCTTTGTTCACTATTGGAATGATAGGAGTGGCCCATGAGCTATGGGTAACTGGTATTAGGACTCCATTGGTGACCAGGCGCTCCAGGTCTGCTTCAAGTTTTGGCCTGATGGCATATGGCACAATTCTGGCTTTCAGATATTTTGGTGGACTGTCAGGTTTAATGTTCAATGTCACAGTGATTCCCTTCATACTTCCCAAATCATCTCCAAAAACAGCAGCATGTTTCCTTAGTATAGGGGTTAGACTGGTTTCTTCTTTAGTCATCCGGTGCACTTCTGCCCAGTTCAGTTGAATCTTCCCAAGCCAAGACCTACCCATTAAGGCTGGGTAGTTACCTCTCACCACTAACAGTGGCGATTTAGCAGCCTGTCCATTGAGCTCCACCTTAACATCAATAGTGCCCAACATGGGCACAGCTTCTCCCGTATATGTCTTCAGAACAGTTTTTGTTGTCTTAAGCAGAAGATGCTGGAGCTTTTCTTTATACACAGTCTCAGAGACCAGCGAGACGGCTGCACCGGTGTCCAATTCCATGCGTATAGGTTTGCCATCCAACAACGGGGTTACCCAGTATTCATGTGAGCCCACTGCCAAAGACAAAACATGCAGTGGCACTTCCTCTTGCGATGAGGTGTCACCTTGATCATCCTGGGTCTGCTCTAGGGTATGCAGGGTTCCTCTTTTTGTCGGCCAGACCACAGGCCTCTTTTTCTTTTGTTTACAGGCACGCTCAATGTGTCCCTTTTTGCCACAGTGTCGACACACCAGGTCTTTACACCAGCATTCTGATGCCTGGTGACCCGGCTTACCACAGCGGTAACATTCTTGACTCTGCACAGTTTTGTGGGTCGGTTCTTGTAACACTTTTTGCACCCTAGGGGATGCGCGTCCCTTGTAGCCAGTTCCATGGAGACAGCAATATCAACAGCCTTCTGTAATGTAAGCTGAGCCTCTGTCAGTAGGTGCTTCCGTATAGCTTCACTGTAGAGGCCACACACTAATCTGTCACACAGGACATCATTTAACATCTCTTTAAATTCACAGTGTTCTGCTAGCTTTTTTAAAATTGCTAGAAATTGTACAACTGTTTCATCTTCCTTTTGGTCTCTTTTGTGGAACCTATATCTTTCAGCAATTACCAGTGGTTTTGGGGAAAATGGGACTCCAGGATTTCCACAATGTCACTGTAAGATTTAGTCTCAGGCTTAACAGGGTGTAGTAAGCTGCGTAGCAGGGAGTAGGTTTTAGCCCCTACAACACTTAAGAATATTGGCACCTTCTTCGCTTCTGTAATGTCATTTGCAATAACAAAAAGCTCAAAACGCTCAGTATACACATGCCACTGCTCTATATTCTCATCAAAAGGTTCCACTGGCCTGGTCAGAATAGCCATGATTTTTAGCAGCACCAGAATCCCATCCATCGTCGCCACTTGTTATATCCTTGGGGGCAGCCAGTTTAGGAAGAAATCACTTGAGGCCAGACAGCAGACAGCTAACAAAACTACCATTTTATTTACGGACACAGAGCTCGTTCAACTGGCCAAGCTGGCCAGGCTATCCCCTAATAATCTAATTCAGTTGCCATAGGAACAAAAACCATGACAACCAAATACACAACAAGAGTGGTGCCCCAGAGGTCCAGAGCGAGTAGAGTCCCTGAGGGGGCCCATGGCAGAGACAGACGTGCTAAGGCTCAGAGAGGTGCGGTTCCAGGAGGTGGAGGGACTTAACCCCCGAGAGAGAATGGACCCCCGAGAAGGGCTGTCACACTGAAGGTGGTTCCTCACAGGGACCGTAGGGGCGAAGAGTGGGCACGACCTGTGAGTCCATGACAACGTGGTAGCCGAGGATGGTTGGTGGATGTAGACAGTATCAGAGGGGGAGCCGTGTTAGTCTGGATCTGTAAAAAGTGACAAAGAGTCCTGTGGCACCTTATAGACTAACAGACGTATTGGAGTCTGAGCTTTCATGGGCGTATACCCACTTCGTCAGACAGTTGGCTGCGAGCGCAGGCACTTTGCAGTGAGTGGCTGCCAGCGATAAAATCAGAGAATTGAAGGAAGCAACACGGAAATGGCCTATAGCCAGCGACTTAAGAGGGACCTGGGACGACTGTGCAGGGAGAGAGGCTGAGCATTGGGAGGCTCACCCAGGAGTAGCTCATTGCCCGGCTGGTAGAGAGTGACCAGCCTGAGGAGCTGGTTCCAGATGCCGGCAGGGCTCCTGGGATGCCTGGAGAGCCTGGGAGTAGCAAGGGAGCAGTTCCTCAGCCAGGGGCCGGGCTCCCCACTTGGGTTCCCCCCAGTGCAGGTGAAGAGATGGGAACTGGAGCTAAGAGGGAAGCCCGCAAACGACATGTATGGGAGAAGTGAGATCCTCTCCTTTCCAAGATCAATGCCCCGCATTCCCCAGAAGGGAGCGGTTTGATAAGGGCCTGGGAACAGAAGGTGCAAAATGGCCAGGTGCAGTTCCTCAGAGCTGTCAGGGTCGGTAGGAGCAAAATCAGTTGCCACATTGTACAAGTCGGTTCTTTCCCTCCCTCTCGCTTGGTTCCAGGGAACTCGGCAGGTCACTCAGCAGGTGACCCGGCCATGAAGGGAACCCAGAGCCGCACGCAGCCTGTGGGTGACGCACTGTGACGAGGCAGTTCTGGCGGGACCCAACTGAGAGTGCCAATTCAGGACAAATCGCTCAAACAGGGCAGTCACAGCCCTAGGCTGGGGTTTTTCCACCTCTAAGGCAAACCAAACCAGCCGGACAAAGAGGACTTTGGTTTCACCCCACTGGCTAACCACAAGTCACACAAGCAATTTCCTTAGGCACTCCAGTCTCCCAGTATCACCACCAGTGCACTCGTCTTGGGGATGAGTGGTTATGAAAACCAACACCCCAATACAAGAAAAAGGTTCTCTTGATCCCAAAGGACCAAGCCCCAGACCCAGGTCAATATACACATCAGATCTTACCCACAAATCACACTGTTGCCAATCCTTTAGAATCTAAAATCTAAAGGTATATTCATAAAGGGGAAAAGGTAGAGATGAGAGCTAGAATTGGTTAAATGGAATCAATTACATACAGTGATGGCAAAGTTCTTGGTTCAGGCTTGCAGCAGTGATGGCATAAACTGCAGGTTCAAATCAAGTCTCTGGAACATCCCCTGCTTGGATGGGTCAGTCAGTCCTTTGTGCAGAGCTTCAGTTTGTAGCCAAGTCCCTCCAGAAGTATGAAGCAGGATTGAAGACAAGATGGAGATGATGCATCAGCCTTATATAGGCTTTTCCAGGTGTAAGAACCTCTTTGTCCTTACTGTGGAAAATTACAGCAAAATGGAGTCTGGAGTCACATGGGCCAGTCCCTGCATACTTCGCTGAGTCATAAGGTGTGTCTGCCTTCTCTCCATGGGTCAATTGTGTAGCTGATGGTCCTTAATGGGCCATCAAGCAGGCTAAGCAGAGCTAACACCAACTTGTCTGGGATATCACCCAGAAGCACATCACCAACTTGAAATACAGACAGTATAGAGCCAATATACGTAACTTCAACTAAAAATGATACATGCACACAGACAGCATAATCATAACCAGCAACCCATAACCTGGTCTTAGACACCTTATATGACCCCCTTTACCTAAGATTTGGTGCCACTACAGGACCTTGGTTGCAACCCATGTTCTATATGGTCCCAATTTATATCAATAACGTCACACCCCCAACACAAAATTGATGCAGGAAGGGATGTCACAAACATCGCTGACTGCATCCCAAGAGCCCCCTTTCCTTGGGTCTGTCTCACTACAGCTAGTGTTGGGCTAGAGGCCGTACCAGCGTATAACAGAAATGGTTTATCAAAGTCATGTTCAATAACATGAATGAATCTCTTTACAAACTCAAGGTATAACTTGGTTAGCTTTTGCAGCATGGTTCCTGTATGTTACATGTGATCTTGCCAAGAGCTAAAGAAAACAGCTACTTTATCCATACAAGCTTTGGCCAATGTTTGGAACCCAATTAACATTAAACCAATGTAGATATTGATGTTGTTCATAGTACAGGAATCTTGGCATTTAGCCATGAAAGCAATATGGTAGTGTGCCTTAGTTTCCCCTTTCATACAGCACATCAGGTCTGGAATGTATTTTCCCCTGTGAAAAGTTCCAATACTGTTTACAGGCATTAACTGTGAAACATCAGTATAGCAAGGCCCTTTAACATAAAGTGTGTTTTCATGTATTCCTTTCAACATGTTCAAGGGATTTTCCAAAAGATTAGGCACATTGTACATTTTTACAGTTCTTGGCAATAGCAACACATTAGTTACAAAAATTAGCATTAGCGATGATAACAAATTTATTGCAAGTGTCCATTTACAATCATGTTTGTCATGCCACACCCTTGGCTCAATACCATTGGAGTTTGGGCATTTTAGGGTTACTCTGTGGCTTCCCTTTGCAAAATTTAGTCTTCTTTTTCCTTCTTGTCCTGCAGGATTAAACCCTGTTTTCTCTTGCTTAACAGAATTCACTGGCTGATGGGGTGGGCTCTCTTTGCTAACAGCTATTAGCAAGTCTTTCTTCTCCCTGCCAGCCAAGTAATTCGCATCAACACAGACACTAGCTTTTAGATTTTTAGCTGCTACCCATTCCAAGGCTGGACTTTGTTTTACAGAGATATCATACAAATCCAAAGGGTCTGAGGGTGAGAGCTGGCTTGCTCTCTCCTGCATCCTCAAGCATTCAGCCATAAAACTGTTCTGCTCTGAAACACCAGTAACTGAATCTGTCCTCAGATCATAGAATCATAGAATCTCAGGGTTGGAAGGGACCTCAGGAGGTCATCTAGTCCAACCCCCTGCTCAAAGCAGGACCAAACCCAACTAAATCATCCCAGCCAGGGCTTTGTCAAGCCTGACCTTAAAAACCTCTAAGGAAGGAGATTCCACCACCTCCCTAGGTAACCCATTCCAGTTCTTCACCACCCTACTAGTGAAAAAGTTTTTCCTAATATCCAACCTAAACCTCCCCCTCTGCAACTTGAGACCATTACTCCTTGTTCTGTCATCTTCTACCACTGAGAACAGTCTAGATCCATCCTCTTTGGAACCCCCTTTCAGGTAGTTGAAAGCAGCTATCAAATCCCCCCTCATTCTTCTCTTCTGCAGGCTAAACAATCCCAGTTCCCTCAGCCTCTCCTCATAAGTCATGTGCTCCAGCCCCCTAATCATTTTTGTTGCCCTCCGCTGGACTCTCTCCAATTTATCCACATCCTTCTTGCAGTGTGGGGCCCAAAACTGGACACAGTACTCCAAATGAGGCTTCACCAGTACTGAATAGAGGGGAATAATCACATCCCTCGATCTGCTGGAAATGCCCCTACTTATACAACCCAAAATGCCATTAGCCTTCTTGGCAACAAGGGCACACTGTTGACTCATATTCAGCTTTTCGTCACCGTAACCCCTAGGTCCTTTTCTGCAGAACTGCTGCCCAGCCATTCGGTCCCTAGTCTGTAGCAGTGCATGGGATTCTTCCGTCCTAAGTGCAGGACTCTGCACTTGTCCTTGTTGAACCTTATCATATTTCTTTTGGCCCAATCCTCTAATTTGTCTAGGTCCCTCTGTATCCTATCCCTACCCTCCAGCGTATCAACCACTCCTCCCAGTTTAGTGTCATCTGCAAACTTGCTGAGGGTGCAGTCCACACCATCCTCCAGATCATTAATGAATATATTGAATAAAACCGGCCCCAGCACCGACCCTTGGGGCACAGACTGAAGCACAGACTGCTCACTCACAGAATCATCCTGGAGACAGTCCTGTCCCAACACCATGGTCTTTCCAACAAGCTGGCCACACACAGCCTCGTGGTTATAGGGCTGCTCAACTTTGTTAACAGCTTCTACTCCACCAGAGACCTTTTCAAAGCTGCCCACACTGGATCTCTCAAAAGGAAAGTCAGTGGATCCATTTACAACAGAAAATTTCTGGCTGTTAGGAACTGAAACTTCCTTGATTAAATCACTTTTGCACCCTTCAGTTGCAGTAAACTGCTTTCACAGGCTACCATGAGGATTCCTTTCCCTATGAGCTTTTCTAAGTAGCAATTCACCCCTCTCAGAAATTCGGCCCTTCCCTGCTTCACCTAGGGCTTGCTCTAAAGGAACACTTTCCTGAGCAACCACAGATTCTTTCTGGGTCTTACTTACATTTAGAATCACCTCAGGCCCAACAGGCGGATTCCTACACAATCCCCTTTCAGGCAAACTTATAGACTTTCTAGATAACCGGTTAGAAGCACTCTCCTTTCCCTGGCCTGGACCAAGTTCAGGAATATTTCCCTTCTTGCTACAAGTTGTCAAACTATTAGTAGGTAACACAAATTAAATCACCTTCCTGCTCTCCTTGTGTCCTGGCTGAGGTAGCACCCTGATCAGACAGAGTTGCTACACCCTTTTCCAACCACACATTAGCAACTGGCAAACTACAAGCACCAGAATTGTCTGGTCTGTGGGATTTTGCTATGACACTAACTGGATGCAACCTAGTCACGGGGCCATTCTCCCCAGCAGACACAAACTTAGGACCATTCCCTTCCTGGGCTTTAGCTGTATTTTCAACCCACTCCGAGACAACTGAATCACCGTCAACCATCACAGGCTGAAAGGCACTTTCTGTCTGCTCCACCGACACAGAAGAGCCAGAGACACATTCTCCTTCACCAGACACACAGCCTGGGATCTCATTTCCCTTGTCCCAGCATGCAGGGCTGTTCACAGACACCTGCTTGGAGATTGGGGTAACTTCCTTCATAGGCAAGTCAATACCCTGACAGACACAGGCACATTCCCTTCACTGTCACATTTCTCCACCCAGGACACAGATAAGGGACAGGGACACTCATCTTCCACTATCCCTGTCTTCCCAAACTGCTGACTAGACAAAGCCATCAGCTCACAAGGCTGCCTAGGCTTCTCCAAACTTTCCCTACCAGGCACATTGCCACTCCCAACAGATAAGCTGCTGCTTTTTTCACTACACTGAGCTACTTTTAGCAAATCACAGTTACCCATTTCAGGTTCACTTTTACAAGCTGCACTAGCCAACAATCCATTACCCATTACAGATTTACCCTTTCCTTCCTCAGTTAGGGCTTTAACCTGACCATCTACTTTAATCTGCTCCTGAGAAACATTTTCCTCACCAATGAGATCTTTCTGCTCTTGATCTAACTTCAGATTCACTTCTGGGATATTAGACAGACATTCAGAAACTCCATTCACAGAAAAAATGCTTTCTTGCACAGACAAACAGCTATTTCCCACCAGGTTAGAATCCCCCTCTCCCTGGCCATAGCAAAACTGGTTAAACACAGAAAACTGCCCAGAGTAACCCCATATATCAACAGTTATAAACTGGATTTTCAAGAGGATACAGTTTCTGCTGTTCTTCCCTTGCTTTTTTGACTTGGAGCTGAAGTCTGACAGTTTCTTGTTGCATCTTGTGAGTTTCCTGTTGCATCTTGTGAGTCTCCTGTTGCATCTGTCGAGTTTTCTCCTCAGCAGCCAGCAGCTCCAGACGGCTCTTACGAGCTTTTTCTTCTCTCTCAGCAGCCTCTTTCTCCATTCAAATTTCTGCCAGTTCTTGCTCATATTCAAACTGCAGGCTGTTTCTCAAGGCTTGCAGTTTCCTTGCTTTTCCTGATGCTTTCTGTCTCATGGTCACTGATCTTTAACCAACCAAACTCTCAAACCCAAAATTCAAATTTGGATAGCGTGGGGTTCTGACCCAAAGCTTAATTGACCTGGTTCTGTGGATCCAACCACGACTACGCCACTGTGATGAGGCGGTTCTGGCAGGACCCAACTGAGAGTGCCAATTCAGGACAAATCGCTCAAACAGGGCAGTCACAGCCCTAGGCTGGGGTTTTTCCACCTCTAAGGCAAACCAAACCAGCCGGACAAAGAGGACTTTGGTTTCACCCCACTGGCTAACCACAAGTCACACAAGCAATTTCCTTAGGCACTCCAGTCTCCCAGTATCACCACCAGTGCACTCGTCCTGGGGATGAATGGTTATGAAAACCAACACCCCAATACAAGAAAAAGGTTCTCTCGATCCCAAAGGACCAAGCCCCAGACCCAGGTCAATATACACATCAGATCTTACCCACAAATCACGCTGTTGCCAATCCTTTAGAATCTAAAATCTAAAGGTATATTCATGGTGGAACGGTAGCCATGACTGGAGTACAGGTATGGAAGGGTATGTGCTGTTTAGGAAAGACCGATGCAAAGGTAAATGTGGGGGAGTAGCACTGTATATCAATAATGAGGTGAAATGTAATGAGGTAACTAGCAATGCAATGGATTGTCTGTTTGGGCAATGGTCACATTGGGAAGAAAACTACCAGAGCCTCACCGGGATAGTGATTGGGGTGTGCTATAGACCGCCAGGATCTAGCTTAGAGACGGATAGAGAGCTCTTTAATGCTTTTAAGGAGGTAAACACTAATAGGAACTGCTTGATCATGGGGACTTTAACTTCGGATATAGATTGGGAAACAAATGCTAGTAATAATTATAGGGCTCAGCTTTTCCTAGACGTGATAGCTAATGAATTCCTTCATCAAGTGGTTTCTGAACCGACGAGGGGGGATGCCATTTTAGATTTGATTTTGGTGAGTAACTAGGACATTGTTGAGTAAATTGTTGTAGGGGACAACATTGTCTCTAGTGATCATGAGCTAATTCGTTTCCAAATAAATGGGAGGATAATCAATAGTGCATCTGAGACTAGGGTGTACGATTTCAAAAGGGCTAACTTTACTAAATTAAGGCGACTAGTTAGGGAAGTGGACTGGGCTAACATATTTAGGGATCTAGGGGCAGATGACGCCTGGGGTTACTTCAGGTTGAAGTTGCAGGAGTTGTCAGAGGCATGTATCCCGAGAAGGGAAAGCGGCTCATAGGTAGCAGTTTTAGACCGAGCTGGATGAGCAAGCGTCTTAGAGGGTCATTAAGAAAAACAGAAAGCGTACCAGGAGTGGAAAATGGGAGGGATCAGCAAGGAAACCTACCTTATTGAGGTCAGAGGGTGCAGGGAAGCTGTGAGAAAGGCAAAGCGACGAGTGGAGATGGACCTAGCAAAGGGGATTAAAACCAATAGCAAACGGTTTTTTAGCCATATAAATAGGAAGAAAACCAAGAAAGAAGAAGTGGGACCGCTTAAAACTTTAAACGGAGTGGAGATTAGGGATAATCTTGGAATGGCATAATATCTGAACAAATACTTTGCCTCGGTCTTTAATGAGGCTAATGAAGGGCTAAGGAATAGTGATAGAGGGACCGATGGGAATGAAGATATGGGGGTAGACATTACAGTATCTGAGGTAGAAGCCAAACTTGAACAGCTTAACGGAAGTAAATCGGGGGGCCCGGATAATCTTCATCCTAGAATATTAAGGGAATTGGCGAGGGATATTGCTAGCCCGTTAGCGATAATCTTTAATAAATCCCTAAATTCGGGGATTGTACCGACTGACTGGAGATTAGCTAATGTAGTTCCTATATTCAAGAAGGGGGAAAAAAGTGACCCGGGGAACTATAGGCCTGTTAGTCTAACATCTGTAGTATGCAAAGTCATGGAAAAAATCTTAAAAGACAGAGTGGTTCCGGAGCATGAGGCCGATGGCAACTGGGATAGATTACAGCATGGATTTACAAAAGGTAGATCGTGCCAAACCAACCTGATCTCCTTCTTTGAGAAAGTAACAGATTTTTTAGACAAGGGAAATGCGGTGGATCTAATATATCTGGATTTCAGTAAGGCGTTTGATACGGTACCGCATGAAGAATTACTGGTTAAATTGGAAAAGATGGGGATCGAAATGAAAATCCAGAGGTGGATAAGGAGCTGGTTAAAGGGAGACTGCAGAGGGTAGTATTGAAGGGGAACTGTCCGGTTGGAGGGTTACCAGTGGAGTTCCTCAAGGCTCGGTTTTGGGTCCGATTTTATTCAATCTATTTATTGCTGACCTGGGAACCAAGAGTAGGAGTGGGCTGATAAAGTTTGCGGATGACACCAAGTTGGGGGGTATTGCCAATTCAGAAGAGGATCGGGATATTCTCCAGGGAGATTTAGATGACCTTGTAAACTGGAGTATTAGTAACAGGATGAAATTCAATAGTGAGAAGTGTAAGGTTATGCATTTAGGGATGACTAACAAGAACTTTAGTTATAAGCTGGGGCGCACCAGTTGGAAGTAACGGAGGAGGAGAAGGACCTAGGAGTCCTGGTTGATCGTAGGATGACTATGAGTAGGCAATGTGATGTGGCCGTTAAAAAGCTAATGCGGTCTTGGGTTGCTTTAGGAGAGGTATTTCTAGTAGGGATAAGGAGGTGCTAGTCCCGTTATATAAGGCGTTAGTGAGACCTCATTTGGAGTATTGTGTGCAGTTTTGGTCTCCCATGTTTAAGAAGGATGAATTCAAACTAGAACAGGTACAAAGAAGGGCCACTAGAATGATCCGAGGAATGGAAGGCCTTTCGTATGAAAGGAGACTTGAGGAGCTCGGTTTGTTTTCCTTAACCAAAAGAAGGATAAGAGGAGATATGATTACACTCTTTAAATATATCAGAGGATAAATACCAGGAAGGAGAGGAATTATTTCAGCTCAGTGCTAATGTGGACACGAGGACAAATGGATATAAATTGTCAGTCAGGAAATTCAGGCTTGAAATTAGACGAAGGTTTCTAACCATCAGGGAGTGCAATACTGGAACAGCCTACCGAGGAAACAGTGGGGCGAAGGACCTCCATGACTTTAAGATTAAGCTGGATAAGTTTATGGAGGAGATGGTATGATAGGATAACGGGCTTAGTCAATAGGTCAATTAAGTGCCACACTGGTAAATAGTACAATGGGTCAATGGTATGATATAACCTTTTCCAGAGGGTTTGGCTGGAGAGTCTTGCCCGCATGCTCGGGGTTCAGCTGACCGCCATATTTGGGGTCGGGAAGGAATTTTCCTCCAGGGAAGATTGGCAATGGCCCTGGAGGTTTTTTGCCTTCCTCCGAAGCATGGGGCAGGGGTCGCTTGCTAAGGAGTGGGTGGATCGGCTTATGTGGCCTGCATCTTGCAGGAGGTCAGACTAGATGATCATAATGGTCCCTTCTGATCTTGAATTCTATGATTCTATGATAAAGGGGAAAAGGTAGAGATGAGAGCTAGAATTGGTTAAATGGAATCAATTACATACAGTAATGGCAAAGTTCTTGGTTCAGGCTTGCAGCAGTGATGGCATAAACTGCAGGTTCAAATCAAGTCTCTGGAACATCCCCTGCTGGGATGGGTCAGTCAGTCCTTTGTGCAGAGCTTCAGTTTGTAGCCAAGTCCCTCCAGAAGTATGAAGCAGGATTGAAGACAAGATGGAGATGATGCATCAGCCTTATATAGGCTTTTCCAGGTGTAAGAACCTCTTTGTCCTTACTGTGGAAAATTACAGCAAAATGGAGTCTGGAGTCACATGGGCCAGTCCCTGCATACTTCGTTGAGTCATAAGGTGTGTCTAACTTCTCTCCATGGGTCAATTGTGTAGCTGATGGTCCTTAATGGGCCATCAAGCAGGCTAAGCAGAGCTAACACCAACTTGTCTGGGATATCACCCAGAAGCACATCACCAACTTGAAATACAGACAGTATAGAGCTAATATACGTAACTTCAACTAAAAATGATACATGCACACAAACAGCATAATCATAACCAGCAACCCATAACCTGGTCTTAGACACCTTATATGACCCCCTTTACCTAAGATTTGGTGCCACTACAGGACCTTGGTTGCAACCCATGTTCTATATGGTTCCAATTTATATCAATAACATCACACGCACGTTCTGTCCCCTTCACATCGAGGATTTCACGGCCTCCCATGGACACGTCCTGAGCCAATGGGACCCTGCTCGCCCCTTCTGCACCCTCAGCAGATGCCCAGAGGCAGGGAGCTCCGGTACAGTCCAGGCCCTGGGGACTCCTCTGCCCCATGGACTCGTGGTGTTTCCCGGGTCATTGTCCCAGATCCACAGAGGCACTCGGCGCCGCCTGCCCACCGCTCCTGCTGCCTCCTCTGCAGCCCCCGAGCTAGACGTGCTCTGAGCAGGGCTGTCCCTGCCCCTGCCCCTGCTGCCGGCTGCATGGCAGGGAAGGGAAGTGGGGAGTTGGGGTGACCCGTTGCTTGCTGCCGGGGGGGGCTGTGGGAGCCCAGGGGGAGCTGGATGGGAGATGGGCCAGAGCCAGGGGATGGGGAACATGTGGCCTCACAACCTTTCTGCAGTAACATCGTAGGGTGTCGGCCTAGGGAGGTGGGACCCCGCTGGGCTGGCTCACAGGGTCCCAACCTGTAGCCTCACCAGGGGATCATAACCCCCCTGCCTCCCCCTCAGAGTTGCTGAGAGAACCTCGAGAGTGTGAGCGGAGCATGAACTGAGGCCTCCGTCTGTGCCCAGCCTGCAGCAATAGCTCCACTAGGCCCGGCCCATGGGTCTCAGCTCTTGCCTCTTGCCCTAACGCTCTTCCTCAGCGCTGCCGATGCCAGGCGCCAGCCCAGCTCCCTCACAGCAGTGCAGGGTCCAAACGTATCCCTGGCACTGCCAGTGCCTGACTCTCCCGGTGTCTGACCCCAGCTGTGAACAGGAGCAGGCCCGGCTGCCAGAGCTGTGTGGGGAACGGGGATTCCACTGCCGGGAGGAGTCTCGCTAGCTCCAAACCCGGCTGGATTCCCATTTGGGGCAGAACCTCAAATTGCTGATATTTGCCATGAGGTCAGAGGTCGTGGGGTCCATGTATCTGGGGCTGCCCAGCTGTCCCACTGCCCTGGAGGCCAGAGCCTGTAGGCCCAGGGTGCTGTAGGGCTGCAAGCCTGGCAACATCACAGCCAGCGCTGCCGGGGGATTCTGGGCACGTCGAGGGTTTGGGGCACTGGCAGGCTGGGGCGAATCCCCAGTTCATACCTCCTCTTGCACAACAGCAGAGCTGGAAGGGGCATCTCGCAGCCTGGGAGCTGCAGCAGCCATAAGCAACATATATGGGAGCAGTGAGATCCTCTTCTTTCCAAGATCAATGTCTGGCATTACCCAGAAGGGAGCGGTTATTCTGTGCTACTAATTTGGACTCAGTCAGGATCGCATCCCATTGTTCATGAATCTGTTGAATGTCATTGAAAAGACTTTCAGTGTTATCCCTCTCAACATCCAGTGTAGCATTGCGGGCTTCACTTATCAGATTAGTTTGGTGGATCATTGTGCATAGCTTCATCCACAAAGATGACATCAGAAGGCATTCAAAATTGGACATGTGTTTCTGACTAGACTGAAGTGCAGTTCGAGCCTGCGCAGTGAGATTCACACAAATGCTGAATGGGATAAAAATGCCGAAAAGACTTTTAAAAAGGGAATACGAATTAAGAACACAAAATGAAACAGTTAGACAGATTATTTTCCTTATCACTGAATCAAAACTCAAGCACGCAAAGGATAATGTAACAGGCTGAGCTGAAGACAAAGGGATGACATATATATAGTAAACACAGACATGGATACAGAGAGAGGGATAATATCCAAACATTTCTAACGTGTGTCCTCACGAAACTCATTGTACACAATTGTCCTCACAAATTTTCAACTTGAATCTGGACCCATAGACTACGAAAGCCTATGATGCTGGCCAAGGGGGGAGGGATAGCTCAGTGGTTTGAGCATTGGCCTACTAAACCCAGGGTTGTGAGTTCAATCCTTGAGGAGGCCACTTAGGGATCTGGGGCAAAAATTGGTCCTGCTAGTGAAAGCAGGGGGCTGGACTCAATGACCTTTCAAGGTCCCTTCCAGTTCTAGGAGATTGGTATATCTCCAATAATTATTATTATTAAGCTACCAAGCTAGGGCTCAACCAACCAACCAGTCCCCTCTTTTAGCTCCCATAGGACGATAATAATGAGGAATTCTCACACGGAATCAATAATTCCTTAGCCAATTAGACGTAAAACTATAAAGACACTAAAATGTAACAATTCTCTACCTTTCAAGATGCACTTGATCCAGCACCAGCCACTAGTAGTGGTTTGTTTATATAATGGGCTGATCTGCGAGGACACGTTCATCACGGTCTAATCTTGTGCCATCAGCACTGATACATTTTTATTAATATTTATGAACATTTTTATCTCTTTAATATGACAAAATCTATATCTGTTAATAAACAAATTATGTCTTTTACCAAATCACATCTCTTATTTACTCAAATGTGCAGCTCTAAGCTGGGAGAACGTGTCACATTTTGGTCCGATAGGGATGCGCATAAAAACATGTTGCAAAATTTATCAAATGCCAAAAAATTAACAAGTCTCTAAATGTCAGGGGAGGGATAGCTCAGTGGTTTGAGCATTGGCCTGCTAAACCAAGGGTTGTGAATTCAGTCCTTGAAGGGATCACTTAGGGATCCGAGGCAAAATCAGTACTTGGTCTTGCTAGTGAAGGCAGGGGGCTGGACTCAATGACCTTTTGGGGTCCTTTCCAGTTCTATGAGAAAGGTATATCTCCATATTAAAAGAGACCTGCTTTGAGTTTGAGGCCCAGGCCAAATGGCCCTCCTGGCCCCACCGCTGATTGGCCCTGGCTAGAGCCTGGGCCCTGGGGTCTGTGACTCTGCGGCTGCTCTAGAGCCCAAAAACTGCAAGGGCTCCGGTACAGTCCAGGCCCTGTTGGCTCCTCTGCCCCATGGACTCGTGGTGTCTCCCGGCACCACCTGCCCACCGCTCCTGCTGCCTCCTCTGCAGCCCCTGAGCTAGACGTGCTCTGAGCAGGGCTGTTCCTGCCCCTGCCAGCTGCCGGCTGCATGGCAGGGAAGGGCAGTGGGGAGTTGTGGGGACCTGTTGCTTGCTGCCTGGGGGGGCTGTGGGAGCCCCAGGGGGAGCTGGATGGGAGCTGGGCCTGAGCCAGGGGATGGGGAACATGTGGCACGTGGCCCCGCGACCTTTCTGCAGTAACATCGTTGGGTGTCGGCCTAGGGACGTGGGACCCTGCTGGGCTGGCTCACAGGGTACCAACCTGGGGACCCAGAAGGGGATCGTAACCCTCCTGCCTCCCCTCAGGGCTGCTGAGAGAACCTCGAAAGGGTGAGTGTTGTGTATTTGGTTGTCATGGTTTTTGTTCCTATGGCAACTGAGTTAGATTATTAGGGGATAGCCCAGCCAGTTTTGGCAGGTTAGGTCAGTTCAGTGTGTGTAAATGGTTGTTTTTTAAGGCTTGCATCTCTCTGGTCCCAAGTGATTTCTTCCTAAACCTGCTGCCCCAAGGATACAACAAAGTGGCGATGAGGATGGGATCCCGGTGCTGCCCCAGCAACAGAAGGAAGAAGTAGTCAAGGTAAAGAAAAAGAAAAAAAAATCCTAACAAACTCTTTTAACTGTTGCTTGTTTGCACTGACTGTGAAACTGAAACTAAAACCATGGCTACACTTACAGGGCCACTGGAACCTTTTGAGGAGAATATAGTGCAATGGCCTGTGTATATGGAGCGTTTTGAGCTTTTTGTTATTGCAAATGACATTACAGAAGAGAAGAAGGTGCCAATATTCTTAACTGTTGTAGGGGCTAAAACCTACTCCCTGCTACGCAGCTTACTACACCCTGTTAAGCCTGAGACAAAATCTTACAGTGACATTGTGGAAATCCCGGGGTGCCATTTTTCTCCCAAACCCCTTGTAATTGCTGAAAGATACAGGTTCCACAAAAGAGACCAAAAGGAAGATGAAACAGTTGTACAATTTTTAGCAACTTTAAAAAAAGCTAGCAGTACACTGTGAATTTAAGGAGATGTTAAATAATGCCCTGCGTGAAGCTGTGCCCATTATTGATGTTAAGGTGGAGCTCAGTGGACAGGCTGCTAAATTGTCACTGTTTGTGGTGGAAGTAATTACCCAGCCTTAATGGTAGGTCTGGGCTTAGGAAGATTAAGCTGAACTGGACAGAATGGCACCAAATGACTAAAGAAGAAATCAGTTTGGACCACTATACTGAGGAAACATGCTGCTGTTTTTGGAGAGGATCTGGGAAGTATGAAGGGAATCACTGTGACATTAAATCTGACAGTCAACCAAAATATCTGAAAGCCCAAACTGTGCCATATGCCATCAGGCCGAAAGTTGGAGCGGACCTGGAACGCCTGGTCACCAATGGAGTCTTAATACCAGTTACCCATAGCCCATGGGCCACTCCTATCGTTCCAATAGTGAAGAAAGATGGCTCCCTCCAGATTTGCAGTGATTTTAAATTCACAGTCAACCCAGTGTTGTGTGCAGAGCAATACCCGCTTCCCCACATTGATGACCTCTTCGCAGGCCTGGCTGGGTGACAAAAGTTCAGTAAGATTGATCTGAGTCAAGCATATTTACAGATGTATGTTGATGAAAAGTCCCATGAGCTGTTGACCACTGTGACACATAAAGGGCTTTATCGATACTGTCGCCTACCCTTCGGAATAATGTCTGCTCCCACTCTGTTCCAGAGGGCTATGCACCAAATCTTGTGTGGGTTGCCAGGAGTTCAGTGCTATCTGGATTACATCCTGGTCACTAGGAGGAATGAGGAGGATCACCTAAAGAATTTAGAGGCTACCCTACAAAGACTGGAAGAGTATGGCCTACGAGTCCAAAAATGTCAAACGTGTGTCCTCACGAAACTCACTGTACAAGATTGTTCTCACACATTTTCACCTTGAATATGGGCCTATGGACTACGAAAGCCAAGTTACCAAGCTAGGGTTCAACGAAACAACCAGTCACCTCTTTTAGCTACCATAGGAAAATAACAATGAGAAATTCACACACTGAAATAATTCCTTAGTCAACTAGACATTGTAGTAAGATGAGTCCCTGAAACATGAGCTCTTGTATCAGGGGCCCAGTATGTGGCCTGAGGCCTGAACTAAAGTAATGGTCAAAACCTTGCTAAGCAAAGTTGGGCTGTGAGCCAGAGGCAGGCCCTGCTCACAGAAATTGGCATGAAGAAGGCTGCTAAAAGCACGTATTCACATATAAGCTCTACTAAGAGGAATGTGTGCCAGGGTGGCACCAGAACATCCCGGTACAAGAACATTCCACAGAGATAACAAGGAACAGGCAGACCCATCCTAAAGACAGGGTCCAAAGGACAACATGATGGATAGACTTGTTTGTTCGAACCAACACGTACGAGGGGCAAGGCAGCACCCTAATGCGTAGAGGGGCTGTACCTCACTGCGTCAGGAGTGATGTGTAACCTGTTTGTAGCTGTGTATAAGAAGGCATCCCTGAGTGGACGTCTTTGTCCGCCCTAGGGGGCAGTGGAGTATCCTACCACTGACTGAGCTGTGTCCATTGTCAGGGGGCACATATTCGTAGTATGTCCTGTAGAGTCTGTGGGAAACTATTACTGTGCTTCGTTTGACAATAAACCTGGCCGGGTGCCTTCGTACCTTATCAGAGTCTGTGGTCACTGTGGGTTCCCTTGGGATCTGCTGTGTCAGCTATCTGCACAGAGCCGGGGCAGCACACAGAGGGAACACACGCCCGCAGCCGTCTGTTATCATCATCGAACAAGAGCAGAGCACCACACCGGTAGTGTCTGACAACATTGGAGACCCTGACCGCTGATCTGGTGAGTAAGCAAGCTGTCCGCTGTAGGAATCGCAATCTAACATGACAGAAAACCATGAGCTAGGGAACCCCCTTAACCCCTCCCTGCAAATCCCCACAGAGTTTAAAAAATATAATGAGGCAGAAACATGTAATGTAATTTGGAAGGCTAGGGCAGAGACTGTAGCCTTAACATGTAAACTATTGCAAACTATATCCATGGCCGTTAAATGCTTAAAACGGCACCCACACAATTGGTGGGGCAAGTAACAGTAACAAAGAAAGAGTTAAAAGAACCCAAAGAAGCTACACAGCCCTGGACTGCTCCCACTCCCCTTGCAGGGTGGCAAGCAGCCCAGAGACAACCAGTACAGGAACAGAGTAAAACACTGGAAACAGCTGCAAGGAACCCACAAAAAATACAGGGGAGTGAATAAAAAGGAATTTCTAAGTCAAAAACTAAACTTGAGCAGGTTAACACCTAAAATTGATGCATTAACACATGGAGTTGCCCAAAAACAGTTAAACTGCAGCAAAAAAGGGCACTCCTGACATCCATGTGGCACGCACACAAAAGCAACAGACACTGGGGGAACAAATTCAGGTTTTACGAGAGCAGGTAACTACCCCCACTCTCCTCTCAGAGCCAGCTAAACTTGCCGCTGCTGCCTGTACTTCCAAATACCTTGATAGAGTTAATCTCTTTTGGCTCAGATCTCACTACCTTCCTAGGTTGCTGTTCACCCACCCCGCGCTTTCTCCTGCCTCTCCTCACTTTGGGTCTCTCTCTTTATTTTAAAAGTTTAAAAAGTTATAGTTTTTATAGAAACGTCCAAAATATAAAGCAATTGAAAACTGAACAGCTTGGTAAAAATGATGTTATTGACTGTTTTATTAAAAAAGCCCACATTTATTTTAGCAGTTAAGCATTACATTTAGTATAAAATATTAGCAATTCATCTCAAATGAAAATAAATGTCTATACAACAATTGCAAAAGTATAGCTTGTATTATGAAAGACTCGGTCCCTATTACATTGTAAACAAACTAAGTTAAACTGTGTATTAAGTTTGGGTTCCTGAAAACAAAAACAAAAAAAGGAAAAACAAACAAAAAAGTTTATTATGTTAACTAACAAAGATGTCACATTCACCTCTGTCTACCATGTATGGACAACTAAGTTAACAATCTGCTAAAAACCACTAGCTGAACCAGGATAAACTGACATTTTATTTCAATTGGTTACTGTGTAAAAACAATTGTATTATTGTTGTACTACTGTATCATCATTGTAGTGTTGTATTATTGTTGTATTACTATATTATTGCTCCATATCATTTACACTGTGCATAACATTGTTACCTGTGCGTTGGTTAAACAGTTTACCAATCAATAAATGAATGGCAGCAAACAACATGAAGGCAGGAAAAAACAAATTGGTAAAGAAATACAGTAACTACAAATTGGGTAAACAAATTCCCTGTTAGTACCAGTCATAATTTGGATTACTGACACGGCATCATAACTAAAGCACATGTTATTCAAAACAATCTTGTTTAAGTGTCTGGATACCAGTACTACATCCTAACACAGCAGTGTTTGGTAATTTGGTTACTGTCCATTCAGTAGGTTATCTGGAAGACAACATCCATAAGAAACAACTGGATCTACGTCAACTATTGGTGTATCACAGAGCAGTTCAACCAATGGAACAGAGAAGCTACCCACTTCTGTCTCCTGCCCAGGGAAGCTTACCAGAGGGTGACAAGCAGCATTAAGGGTAATCTATACCATGGATGGACAGTACTGGGTAGTAACTAATTACAATATATTTTTATATAAAGGCTTCAGTGATAGTGTCACTACTCCAAATTTCTGTTTTATTTCTTACATACATAGCACTGTGGGACATATCATCACAATCCCTATCCCAGTATTTCAAAACACTGAGCCTACTGCTAATAATGATACAGATGGTAACTTTAATTCCCCTAATAAAAGTGGGTTGTTATCTGCAGTACCCCAAGGCCAAACTACACCACCACATTGGAAAAGAATTGGTATGCTTGGATATAAAGTGCTTATACGTACACATACAGACTACACATATATGCCTGTATGCACTACAAATAATTACACCCTGTCCATATTACTTATACATATTAATTATTTGGGGTGCCTCTAAGATTCAATTATAAAACTACATTCCTCAGTCGAGGTCCCAGGCCCAACATTCCCAGGCCCACCATAAGGGACTAAAAATAACTGGATAATAAAATCTATCAGTCGTGCGAGGGAATGTGCAGACTGAAAGGTATGAGTGTATGGATGGTAAAGGAAGGTAACCACATAACAGTGTTTAACCCATTGGGTTATCTTCGGTCCATGCATTATACTTTTCGGGATGATGGGTAAACATCCTCCCTTAAAAAGACAAAAATGGGGGAATGTCGTAAGATGAGTCCCTGAAACATGAACTCTTGTATCAGGGGCCCAGTATGTGGCCTGAGGCCTGAACTAAAGTAATGGTCAAGACCTTGCTAAGCAAAGTTGGGCTGTGAGCCAGAGGCAGGCCCTGCTCACAGAAATTGGCATGAAGAAGGCTGCTAAAAGCACGTATTCACATATAAGCTCTACTAAGAGGAACGTGTGCCAGGGTGGCACCAGAACATCCCGGTACAAGAACATTCCACAGAGATAACAAGGAACAGGCAGACCCATCCTAAAGACAGGGTCCAAAGGACAACATGATGGATAGACTTGTTTGTTCGAACCAACATGTACCAGGGGCAAGGTAGCACCCTAATGCGTAGAGGGGCTGTACCTCACTGCATCAGGAGTGATGTGTAACCTGTTTGTAGCTGTGCATAAGAATGCATCCATGAGTGGACGTCTTTGTCCAGCCTAGGGGCAGGGCCAACTCCAGGAATTTTGCCGCCCCAAGCAGCCAAAAAAAATTTAAAAAGCCGCGATCGTGATATGCGGCAATTCAGCGGGAGGTCCTTGGCTCCGAGCGGGAGCAAGGGACCCTCCGCTGAATCCCCGCCGAATAGCTGGACATGCCGCCCCTCTCCGGAGCGGCTGCCCCAAGCACCTGCTTGCTAAGCTGGTGCCTGGAGCCAGCCCTGCTTAGGGGGCAGTGGAGTGTCCTGCCACTGACTGAGCTGTGTCCATTGTCAGGGGTCACATATTCATAGTATGTATTGTAGAGTCTATAGGAAACTATTACTGTGCTTCATTTGACAATAATCCGGCCGGGTGCCTTCATACCTTATCAGAGTTTGTGGTCACTATGGAGTCTCTCGGGGTCTGCTGTGTCAGCTATCTGCACAGAGCCGGGGCAGCACACAGAGGGAACACACACCCGCAGCTGACTGTTATCATCATCGAACAAGAGCAGAGCACCACACCGGTAGCGTCTGACAAGAGACGTAAAGCTGTAAAGATATTAAAATGTAACAATTCTCTACCTTTCAACATGCACTTGATCCAGCACCAGCCACTATTACTGGTTTGTTTATAGAATCAGCTGATCTGAGAGGACATGTTCATCACAGTCTAATCTTGTGACATCAGAACTGATATTTTTTATTAATATTTATGAAAATTTTCAACTCTTTAATATGACAAAATCTATATCAGTTAACAAGAAACTTATGGCTTTTACCAAATTAGGTCTTATATTACTCAAATTTGCAGCTCTAAGCTAAGAGAGCGTGTCACATTTCGATCCGATCGAGATGCGCATAAAAACAAGTTGCGAAACTTACCAAATGCCAAAAAATTAACAGATCTCTAAATCTGAGGCCCTCTTTCAGCTTGAGGCCAAGGCCAAATGGCCCCCCTTGCTCCTCCCCTCTGATTAGCCCTAGCTACAGCCTGGACCCTGAGTGCCCTGGGATCTATGTCTCTGGAGGTGCCCGAGAGCCCAGAATCTGCGTGCCCTGGAGTCCGTGACTTGGGGGATGAGGAAGCAGGGGGTTTCTTGTTGTTTTCACTGGTTTGCATGCAGATAGGGTGGGTGTTGTGTATTTGGTTGTCATGGTTTTTGTTGCTATGGCAACTGAGTTAGATTATTAGGGGTTAGCTCAGCCTGTTTCGGCGGGTTGGGTGAGCTCTGTGTCTGTAAATAAAATGGTAGTATTGTTAGCTGTCTGCTCTCTGGCCTCAAGTGATTTCTTCCTAAACCAGCTGCCCCCAAGGATATAACAAGTGGCGACGATGGATGGGACCCCGGTGCTGCTCCACTAACAGAAGGAAGAGAAGTCAAGGTAAAGAACAAACAAACAAAAACCTGCTTGTTTGCACTGACTGTGAAAGTGAAACTGAAAATCATGGCCACTCTGACCAGGCCACTGGAACCTTTTGATGAGAATAAAGAGCAGTGGCATGTGTATACTGAGCGTTTTGAGCTTTTTGTTATTGCAAATTACATTACAGAAGCGAAGAAGGTGCCAATATTCTTAAGTGTTGTAGGGGCTAAAACCTACTTCCTGCTACGCAGCTTACTACACCCTGTTAAGCCTGAGACTAAATCTTACAGTGACATTGTGGAAATCCCGGGGTCCCATTTTTCTCCCAAGCCCCTTGTAATTGCTGAAAGATACAGGTTCCACAAAAGAGACCAAAAAAGGATGAAACAGTTGTACAATTTTTAGCAACTTTAAAAAAAGCTAGCAGTACACTGTGAATTTAAGGAGATGTTAAATAATGCCCTGCGTGAAGCTGTGCCCATTATTGATGTTAAGGTGGAGCTCAGTGGACAGGCTGCTAAATTGTCACTGTTTGTGGTGGAAGTAATTACCCAGCCTTAATGGGTAGGTCTGGGCTTAGGAAGATTAAGCTGAACTGGACAGAATGGCACCAAATGACTAAAGAAGAAATCAGTTTGGACCACTATACTGAGGAAACATGCTGCTGTTTTTGGAGAGGATCTGGGAAGTATGAAGGGAATCACTGTGACATTAAATCTGACAGTCAACCAAAATATCTGAAAGCCCAAACTGTGCCATATGCCATCAGGCCGAAAGTTGGAGCGGACCTGGAACGCCTGGTCACCAATGGAGTCTTAATACCAGTTACCCATAGCCCATGGGCCACTCCTATCGTTCCAATAGTGAAGAAAGATGGCTCCCTCCAGATTTGCAGTGATTTTAAATTCACAGTCAACCCAGTGTTGTGTGCAGAGCAATACCGCTTCCCCATATTGATGACCTCTTCGCAGGCCTGGCTGGGTGACAAAAGTTCAGTAAGATTGATCTGAGTCAAGCATATTTACAGATGTATGTTGATGAAAAGTCCCAAGAGCTGTTGACCACTGTGACACATAAAGGGCTTTATCGATACTGTCGCCTACCCTTCGGAATAATGTCTGCTCCCACTCTGTTCCAGAGGGCTATGCACCAAATCTTGTGTGGGTTGCCAGGAGTTCAGTGCTATCTGGATTACATCCTGGTCACTAGGAGGAATGAGGAGGATCACCTAAAGAATTTAGAGGCTACCCTACAAAGACTGGAAGAGTATGGCCTACGAGTCCAAAAATGTCAAACGTGTGTCCTCACGAAACTCACTGTACAAGATTGTTCTCACACATTTTCACCTTGAATATGAGCCTATGGACTACGAAAGCCAAGTTACCAAGCTAGGGTTCAACGAAACAACCAGTCACCTCTTTTAGCTACCATAGGAAAATAACAATGAGAAATTCACACACTGAAATAATTCCTTAGTCAACTAGACATTGTAGTAAGATGAGTCCCTGAAACATGAGCTCTTGTATCAGGGGCCCAGTATGTGGCCTGAGGCCTGAACTAAAGTAATGGTCAAGACCTTGCTAAGCAAAGTTGGGCTGTGAGCCAGAGGCAGGCCCTGCTCACAGAAATTGGCATGAAGAAGGCTGCTAAAAGCACGTATTCACATATAAGCTCTACTAAGAGGAATGTGTGCCAGGGTGGCACCAGAACATCCCGGTACAAGAACATTCCACAGAGATAACAAGGAACAGGCAGACCCATCCTAAAGACAGGGTCCAAAGGACAACATGATGGATAGACTTGTTTGTTCGAACCAACACGTACGAGGGGCAAGGCAGCACCCTAATGCGTAGAGGGGCTGTACCTCACTGCGTCAGGAGTGATGTGTAACCTGTTTGTAGCTGTGTATAAGAAGGCATCCCTGAGTGGACGTCTTTGTCCGCCCTAGGGGGCAGTGGAGTATCCTACCACTGACTGAGCTGTGTCCATTGTCAGGGGCACATATTCGTAGTATGTCCTGTAGAGTCTGTGGGAAACTATTACTGTGCTTCGTTTGACAATAAACCTGGCCGGGTGCCTTCGTACCTTATCAGAGTCTGTGGTCACTGTGGGTTCCCTTGGGATCTGCTGTGTCAGCTATCTGCACAGAGCCGGGGCAGCACACAGAGGAACACACGCCCGCAGCCGTCTGTTATCATCATCGAACAAGAGCAGAGCACCACACCGGTAGTGTCTGACAACATTGGAGACCCTGACCGCTGATCTGGTGAGTAAGCAAGCTGTCCGCTGTAGGAATCGCAATCTAACATGACAGAAAACCATGAGCTAGGAACCCCTTAACCCCTCCTGCAAATCCCACAGAGTTTAAAAATATAATGAGGCAGAAACATGTAATGTAATTTGGAAGGCTAGGGCAGAGACTGTAGCCTTAACATGTAAACTATTGCAAACTATATCCATGGCCGTTAAATGCTTAAAACGGCACCCACACAATTGGTGGGGCAAGTAACAGTAACAAAGAAAGAGTTAAAAGAACCCAAAGAAGCTACACAGCCCTGGACTGCTCCCACTCCCCTTGCAGGGTGGCAAGCAGCCCAGAGACAACCAGTACAGGAACAGAGTAAAACACTGGAAACAGCTGCAAGGAACCCACAAAAAATACAGGGGAGTGAATAAAAAGGAATTTCTAAGTCAAAAACTAAACTTGAGCAGGTTAACACCTAAAATTGATGCATTAACACATGGAGTTGCCCAAAAACAGTTAAACTGCAGCAAAAAAGGGCACTCCTGACATCCATGTGGCACGCACACAAAAGCAACAGACACTGGGGGAACAAATTCAGGTTTTACGAGAGCAGGTAACTACCCCCACTCTCCTCTCAGAGCCAGCTAAACTTGCCGCTGCTGCCTGTACTTCCAAATACCTTGATAGAGTTAATCTCTTTTGGCTCAGATCTCACTACCTTCCTAGGTTGCTCTTCACCCCCCCCCCCCCCCCCCCCCGCGCTTTCTCCTGCCTCTCCTCACTTTGGGTCTCTCTCTTTATTTTAAAAGTTTAAAAAGTTATAGTTTTTATAGAAACGTCCAAAATATAAAGCAATTGAAAACTGAACAGCTTGGTAAAAATGATGTTATTGACTGTTTTATTAAAAAAGCCCACATTTATTTTAGCAGTTAAGCATTACATTTAGTATAAAATATTAGCAATTCATCTCAAATGAAAATAAATGTCTATACAACAATTGCAAAAGTATAGCTTGTATTATGAAAGACTCGGTCCCTATTACATTGTAAACAAACTAAGTTAAACTGTGTATTAAGTTTGGGTTCCTGAAAACAAAAACAAAAAAAGGAAAAACAAACAAAAAAGTTTATTATGTTAACTAACAAAAGATGTCACATTCACCTCTGTCTACCATGTATGGACAACTAAGTTAACAATCTGCTAAAAACCACTAGCTGAACCAGGATAAACTGACATTTTATTTCAATTGGTTACTGTGTAAAAACAATTGTATTATTGTTGTACTACTGTATCATCATTGTAGTGTTGTATTATTGTTGTATTACTATATTATTGCTCCATATCATTTACACTGTGCATAACATTGTTACCTGTGCGTTGGTTAAACAGTTTACCAATCAATAAATGAATGGCAGCAAACAACATGAAGGCAGGAAAAAACAAATTGGTAAAGAAATACAGTAACTACAAATTGGGTAAACAAATTCCCTGTTAGTACCAGTCATAATTTGGATTACTGACACGGCATCATAACTAAAGCACATGTTATTCAAAACAATCTTGTTTAAGTGTCTGGATACCAGTACTACATCCTAACACAGCAGTGTTTGGTAATTTGGTTACTGTCCATTCAGTAGGTTATCTGGAAGACAACATCCATAAGAAACAACTGGATCTACGTCAACTATTGGTGTATCACAGAGCAGTTCAACCAATGGAACAGAGAAGCTACCCACTTCTGTCTCCTGCCCAGGGAAGCTTACCAGAGGGTGACAAGCAGCATTAAGGGTAATCTATACCATGGATGGACAGTACTGGGTAGTAACTAATTACAATATATTTTTATATAAAGGCTTCAGTGATAGTGTCACTACTCCAAATTTCTGTTTTATTTCTTACATACATAGCACTGTGGGACATATCATCACAATCCCTATCCCAGTATTTCAAAACACTGAGCCTACTGCTAATAATGATACAGATGGTAACTTTAATTCCCCTAATAAAAGTGGGTTGTTATCTGCAGTACCCCAAGGGCCAAACTACACCACCACATTGGAAAAGAATTGGTATGCTTGGATATAAAGTGCTTATACGTACACATACAGACTACACATATATGCCTGTATGCACTACAAATAATTACACCCTGTCCATATTACTTATACATATTAATTATTTGGGGGTGCCTCTAAGATTCAATTATAAAACTACATTCCTCAGTCGAGGTCCCAGGCCCAACATTCCCAGGCCCACCATAAGGGACTAAAAATAACTGGATAATAAAATCTATCAGTCGTGCGAGGGAATGTGCAGACTGAAAGGTATGAGTGTATGGATGGTAAAGGAAGGTAACCACATAACAGTGTTTAACCCATTGGGTTATCTTCGGTCCATGCATTATACTTTTCCGGGATGATGGGTAAACATCCTCCCCTTAAAAAAGACAAAAAATGGGGGAATGTCGTAAGATGAGTCCCTGAAACATGAACTCTTGTATCAGGGGCCCAGTATGTAGCCTGAGGCCTGAACTAAAGTAATGGTCAAGACCTTGCTAAGCAAAGTTGGGCTGTGAGCCAGAGGCAGGCCCTGCTCACAGAAATTGGCATGAAGAAGGCTGCTAAAAGCACGTATTCACATATAAGCTCTACTAAGAGGAACGTGTGCCAGGGTGGCACCAGAACATCCCGGTACAAGAACATTCCACAGAGATAACAAGGAACAGGCAGACCCATCCTAAAGACAGGGTCCAAAGGACAACATGATGGATAGACTTGTTTGTTCGAACCAACATGTACCAGGGGCAAGGTAGCACCCTAATGCGTAGAGGGGCTGTACCTCACTGCATCAGGAGTGATGTGTAACCTGTTTGTAGCTGTGCATAAGAATGCATCCATGAGTGGACGTCTTTGTCCAGCCTAGGGGCAGGGCCAACTCCAGGAATTTTGCCGCCCCAAGCAGCCAAAAAAAATTTAAAAAGCCGCGATCGTGATATGCGGCAATTCAGCGGGAGGTCCTTGGCTCCGAGCGGGAGCAAGGGACCCTCCGCTGAATCCCCGCCGAATAGCTGGACATGCCGCCCCTCTCCGGAGCGGCTGCCCCAAGCACCTGCTTGCTAAGCTGGTGCCTGGAGCCAGCCCTGCTTAGGGGGCAGTGGAGTGTCCTGCCACTGACTGAGCTGTGTCCATTGTCAGGGGTCACATATTCATAGTATGTATTGTAGAGTCTATAGGAAACTATTACTGTGCTTCATTTGACAATAATCCGGCTGGGTGCCTTCATACCTTATCAGAGTTTGTGGTCACTATGGAGTCTCTCGGGGTCTGCTGTGTCAGCTATCTGCACAGAGCCGGGCAGCACACAGAGGAACACACACCCGCAGCTGACTGTTATCATCATCGAACAAGAGCAGAGCACCACACCGGTAGCGTCTGACAAGAGACGTAAAACTGTAAAGATATTAAAATGTAACAATTCTCTACCTTTCAACATGCACTTGATCCAGCACCAGCCACTATTACTGGTTTGTTTATAGAATCAGCTGATCTGAGAGGACATGTTCATCACAGTCTAATCTTGTGACATCAGAACTGATATTTTTTATTAATATTTATGAAAATTTTCAACTCTTTAATATGACAAAATCTATATCAGTTAACAAGAAACTTATGGCTTTTACCAAATTAGGTCTTATATTACTCAAATTTGCAGCTCTAAGCTAAGAGAGCGTGTCACATTTCGATCCGATCGAGATGCGCATAAAAACAAGTTGCGAAACTTACCAAATGCCAAAAAATTAACAGATCTCTAAATCTGAGGCCCTCTTTCAGCTTGAGGCCAAGGCCAAATGGCCCCCCTTGCTCCTCCCCTCTGATTAGCCCTAGCTACAGCCTGGACCCTGAGTGCCCTGGGATCTATGTCTCTGGAGGTGCCCGAGAGCCCAGAATCTGCGTGCCCTGGAGTCCGTGACTTGGGGGATGAGTGAGGAAGCAGGGGGTTTCTTGTTGTTTTCACTGGTTTGCATGCAGATAGGGTGGGTGTTGTGTATTTGGTTGTCATGGTTTTTGTTGCTATGGCAACTGAGTTAGATTATTAGGGGTTAGCTCAGCCTGTTTCGGCGGGTTGGGTGAGCTCTGTGTCTGTAAATAAAATGGTAGTATTGTTAGCTGTCTGCTCTCTGGCCTCAAGTGATTTCTTCCTAAACCAGCTGCCCCCAAGGATATAACAAGTGGCGACGATGGATGGGACCCCGGTGCTGCTCCACTAACAGAAGGAAGAGAAGTCAAGGTAAAGAACAAACAAACAAAAAACCTGCTTGTTTGCACTGACTGTGAAAGTGAAACTGAAAATCATGGCCACTCTGACCAGGCCACTGGAACCTTTTGATGAGAATAAAGAGCAGTGGCATGTGTATACTGAGCGTTTTGAGCTTTTTGTTATTGCAAATTACATTACAGAAGCGAAGAAGGTGCCAATATTCTTAAGTGTTGTAGGGGCTAAAACCTACTTCCTGCTACGCAGCTTACTACACCCTGTTAAGCCTGAGACTAAATCTTACAGTGACATTGTGGAAATCCCGGGGTCCCATTTTTCTCCCAAGCCCCTTGTAATTGCTGAAAGATACAGGTTCCACAAAAGAGACCAAAAAAGGATGAAACAGTTGTACAATTTTTAGCAACTTTAAAAAAAGCTAGCAGTACACTGTGAATTTAAGGAGATGTTAAATAATGCCCTGCGTGAAGCTGTGCCCATTATTGATGTTAAGGTGGAGCTCAGTGGACAGGCTGCTAAATTGTCACTGTTTGTGGTGGAAGTAATTACCCAGCCTTAATGGGTAGGTCTGGGCTTAGGAAGATTAAGCTGAACTGGACAGAATGGCACCAAATGACTAAAGAAGAAATCAGTTTGGACCACTATACTGAGGAAACATGCTGCTGTTTTTGGAGAGGATCTGGGAAGTATGAAGGGAATCACTGTGACATTAAATCTGACAGTCAACCAAAATATCTGAAAGCCCAAACTGTGCCATATGCCATCAGGCCGAAAGTTGGAGCGGACCTGGGCGCCTGGTCACCAATGGAGTCTTAATACCAGTTACCCATAGCCCATGGGCCACTCCTATCGTTCCAATAGTGAAGAAAGATGGCTCCCTCCAGATTTGCAGTGATTTTAAATTCACAGTCAACCCAGTGTTGTGTGCAGAGCAATACCCGCTTCCCCACATTGATGACCTCTTCGCAGGCCTGGCTGGGTGACAAAAGTTCAGTAAGATTGATCTGAGTCAAGCATATTTACAGATGTATGTTGATGAAAAGTCCCAAGAGCTGTTGACCACTGTGACACATAAAGGGCTTTATCGATACTGTCGCCTACCCTTCGGAATAATGTCTGCTCCCACTCTGTTCCAGAGGGCTATGCACCAAATCTTGTGTGGGTTGCCAGGAGTTCAGTGCTATCTGGATTACATCCTGGTCACTAGGAGGAATGAGGAGGATCACCTAAAGAATTTAGAGGCTACCCTACAAAGACTGGAAGAGTATGGCCTACGAGTCCAAAAATGTCAAACGTGTGTCCTCACGAAACTCACTGTACAAGATTGTTCTCACACATTTTCACCTTGAATATGAGCCTATGGACTACGAAAGCCAAGTTACCAAGCTAGGGTTCAACGAAACAACCAGTCACCTCTTTTAGCTACCATAGGAAAATAACAATGAGAAATTCACACACTGAAATAATTCCTTAGTCAACTAGACATTGTAGTAAGATGAGTCCCTGAAACATGAGCTCTTGTATCAGGGGCCCAGTATGTGGCCTGAGGCCTGAACTAAAGTAATGGTCAAGACCTTGCTAAGCAAAGTTGGGCTGTGAGCCAGAGGCAGGCCCTGCTCACAGAAATTGGCATGAAGAAGGCTGCTAAAAGCACGTATTCACATATAAGCTCTACTAAGAGGAACGTGTGCCAGGGTGGCACCAGAACATCCCGGTACAAGAACATTCCACAGAGATAACAAGGAACAGTCAGACCCATCCTAAAGACAGGGTCCAAAGGACAACATGATGGATAGACTTGTTTGTTCGAACCAACACGTACGAGGGGCAAGGCAGCACCCTAATGCGTAGAAGGGCAGTACCTCACTGCGTCAGGAGTGATGTGTAACCTGTTTGTAGCTGTGTATAAGAAGGCATCCCTGAGTGGACGTCTTTGTCCGCCCTAGGGGGCAGTGGAGTATCCCACCACTGACTGAGCTGAATCCATTGTCAGGGGGCACATATTAGTAGTACGTCCTGTAGAGTCTGTGGGAAACTATTACTGCGCTTCGTTTGACAATAAACCTGGCTAGGTGCCTTCGTACCTTATCAGAGTTTGTGGTCACTGTGGGTTCCCTTGGGATCTGCTGTGTCAGCTATCTGCACAGAGCCGGGGCAGCACACAGAGGAAACACACACCCGCAGCCGACTGTTATCATCATCGAACAAGAGCAGAGCACCACACCGGTAGTGTCTGACAACATTGGAGACCCTGACCGCTGATCTAGTGAGTAAGCAAGCTGTCCGCTGTAGGAATCGCAATCTAACATGACAGAAAACCACGAGCTAGGGAACCCCCTTATCCCCTCCCTGCAAATCCCCACAGAGTATAAAAAATATAATGAGGAAGAAACATATAATGTAATTTGTAAGGCTAGGGCAGAGACTGTAGCCTTAACATGTAAACTATTGCAAACTATAACCATGCCCGTTAAATGCTTAAAACAGCACCCCACAAAATTGGTGGGGCAAGTAACAGTAACAAAGAAAGAGTTAAAAGAATCCAAAGAAGCTACACAGCCCTGGACTGCTCCCACTCCCCTTGCAGGGTGGCAAGCAGCCCAGGAACAACCAATACAGGAACAGCGTGAAACACTGGAAACAGCTGCAAGGAAGCCACAAAAAATACAGGGGAGTGAATAAAAAGGAATTTCAAAGTCAAAAACTAAACTTGAGCAGGTTAACACCTAAAATTGATGCATTAACACATGGAGTTGCCCAAAAACAGTTAAACTGCAGCAAAAAAGGGCACTCCTGACATCCATGTGGCACGCACACAAAAGCAACAGACACTGGGGGAACAAATTCAGGTTTTACGAGAGCAGGTAACTACCCCCACTCTCCTCTCAGAGCCAGCTAAACTTGCCGCTGCTGCCTGTACTTCCAAATAATCTCTTTTGGCTCAGGTCTCCCTACCTTCCTAGGTTGCTTTTCAAACCCCCCGGCCCCTCCCCCGCCCCGCCCTTTCTCCTGCCTCTCCTCACTTTGGGTCTCTCTCTTTATTTTAAAAGTTAAAAAAGTTATAGTTTTTACAGAAACCTCCAAAATATAAAGCAACTGAAAACTGAACAGCTTGGTAAAAATTATGTTATTGACTGTTTTATTAAAAAAAACCACATTTATTTTAGCAGTTAAGCATTACATTTAGTATAAAATATTAGCAGTTCACCTCAAATGAAAATAAATGTCTATACAACAATTGCAAAGGTACAGCTTGTATTATGAAAGACTCGGTCCCTATTACATTGTAAACAAACTAAGTTAAACTGTGTATTAAGTTTGGGTTCCTGAAAACAAAAACAAAAAAAGGAAGAACAAACAAAAAACTTTATTATGTTAACTAACAAAAGATGTCACATTCACCTCTGTCTACCATGTATGGACAATTAAGTTAACAATCTGCTAAAAACCACTAGCTGGACCAGGATAAACTGTCATTTCATTTCAATTTGATACTGTGTAAAAACAATTGTATTATTGTTGTACTACTGTATTATTGCTCCATATCATTTACACTGTGCATAACATTGTTACCTGTGCGTAGGTTAAGCAGTTTACTAATCAATAAATGAATGGCAGCAAACAACATGAAGGCAAGGAAAAAACAAATTGGTAAAGAAATATAGTAACTACAAATTGGGTAAACAAATTCCCTGTTAGTACCAGTCATAATTTGGATTACTGACACCGCATCATAATTAAGGCACATGTTATTCAAAACAATCTTGTTTAAGTGTCTGGATACCAATACTACATCCTAACACAGCAGTATTTGATAAATTGGTTACTGTCCATTCAATAGGTTATCTGGAAGACAACATCCATAAGAAACAACTGGATCTACGTCAACTACTGGTGTATCACAGAGCAGTTCAACCAATGGAACAGAGAAGCTACCCACTTCTGTCTCCTGCCCAGGGAAGCTTACCAGAGGGTGACAACCAGCATTAAGGGTAAACTATACCATGGATGGACAGTACTGGGTAGTAACTAATTACAATATATTTTTATATAAAGGCTTCAGTGATAGTGTCACTACTCCAAATTTCTGTTTTATTTCTCATATACATAGCACCGTGGGGCATATCATCACAATCCCTATCCCAGTATTTCAAAACACTGAGCCTACTGCTAATAATGATACAGATGGTAACTTTAATTCCCCTAATAAAAGTGGGTTGTTATCTGCAGTACCCCAAGGGCCAAACTACACCACCACATTGGAAAAGAATTGGTATGCTTGGATATAAAGTGCTTATACGTACACATACAGACTACACATATATGCCTGTATGCACTACAAATAATTACACCCTGTCCATATTACTTATACATATTAATTATTTGGGGGTGCCTCTAAGATTCAATTATAAAACTACATTCCTCAGTCGAGGTCCCAGGCCCAACATTCCCAGGCCCACCATAAGAGACCCTGCATGTCCTGAGCTCCGTGACTCAGGGGCTGCCCACCTGTCCCGCTGCCCTGGAGGCCAGAGCCTGTGGGCCCAGGGTGCTGTAGGGCTGCAAGCCTGGGAACATCACAGCCAGTTCTGCCAGGGGGATTCCGGGCACGTCGAGGGGTTTGGGGCCCTGGCAGGCTGGGGAGAGACTTCCCTAGTTTATACCTCCCCCATTGCACAGCAGCAGAGCGGGAAGGGCAGTGGGGAGTTGGGGTGACCCGTTGCTGCCGGGTGGGCTGTGGGAGCCCAGGGGGAGCTGGATGGGAGCTGGGCCTGAGCCAGGGGATGGGAAACATGTGGCCCTGCGACCTTTCTGCAGTAACATCGTTGGGTGTCAGCCTAGGGAGGTGGGACCCCGCTCGGCTGGCTCGCAGGGTCACAACCTGTGGCCCCACCAGGGGATCGTAACCCCCCTGCCTCCCCCTCAGGGCTGCTGAGAGAACCTCGGAAGTGTGAGTGGAGCATGAACTGAGGCCTCCATCTGTGCCCATCCTGCAGCAATAGCTCCGCTAGGCCCGGCCTATGGGTCTCAGTCCAGGCTGAGGGCTCTGCCAGTCTGTGCTCTGCGAGGTGGGAGTTGTTCCCCGGCCACAGAGTTCAGCCCTTTCCCCTGGCAGCACCATTCTCTGCAGACAAGCTGTCATAACTATAAAGGGAAGGGTAACAGCCCTCCTGTGTACAATACTATAAAATCCCTCCTGGCCAGTGACACCAAAATGAGTGGTGAGCTGGAGCTGGTTCGCACCGGTTAGCAAGAACTGGTTGTTAAATTTAGAAGCCCTTTTAGAACCAGTTGTCCTGCGGGACAACCGGCTCTAAAAGGGCTTTTAAATTTAACAACTGGTAAAGCTCCAGCTCCCAGCCCCCGGCCCCAGCTCACCTCTGCCTCCTTGGCTCCTCCCCTGAACGCTCTGCCCCCCTTCTCCTCCCGCTCCCCTACTTCCCGCGAATCAGATGTTCGTGCAGGAAGCCTGGGAGGGTTCAGAAGCAAGTGGCCGCTTCCCAAGGTAAGCTGGGGCAGGGGGGCGCGAGGAGGGCTCCAGGGAGGTGTGGTGCGGCCCAGCCCAGTCCTGCTCCGGCCGAGCGGCCCCAGCCTTGGTGGAGAGACTTCGGCCCGGCCCCGCTCCGGCCGAGCGCCCTGGCTGTGGCTCCGGCCCGGCTCCGGCCTAGCCCAGCGCCCCCGGCCCAGCCTCCAGCGTGGTAAGGGGGCAGGGAGCAGGCAGGGGGTGTTGGAAGAGGGCAGGGGAATTCGGGGGTGGGTAGGGTCTTGGCAGTCAGAGGGCAGGGAACAGGGGTATTGAATCGGGGCAAGGGTCCCGGGGCGGGGGGGTAGTCAGGAAGGAGCAGGGGTTGGATGGGGCGGTGGGGGGCAGTTAGGAGCAGGAGTTCCAGGGGCAGTCAGGGGACAGAGAGAAGGGGTGGTTGGATGGGGCAGGGGTCCGGGGGCCATCAGGAATGAGAGGAGGGGTTTGATGTGGTGGCAGGGGCAGTCAGGGGACAGGGAAGGGAGGTGGATGGAGCAGGGGTCCCGGGGGGGGGCGTCAAGGAACGTGGGGGCTTGGATGGGGCAGGAGTCCTGGGGGCTGGGGAGGGCACAACCCCCTCCTGTGGTGAGGAGGAGGGAACTGGTTGTTAATTTTTTGGCAGCTCATCACTGACCAAAATCCTTTTACCTGTAAAGGGTTAAGAAGCTCAGGTCACCTGGCTGACACCTGACCCAAAGGGCCAATAAGGGGATAAGATACTTTCAAATCTTGGTTGGGGGGAGGCTTTTGTTTGTGCTCTTTGTTTTGGGGGTTGTTTGCTCGTGGGACTAAGAGGGACCAGACATCAATCCAGGCTCTCCAAATCTTTCTGCACAAGTCTCTCATATTTCAAACTTGTAAGTAACAGCCAGGCCAGGCGTGTTAAGTTTATCTTTGTTTCTTCAACTTGTAAATGTTCCTTTTGCTAAGGGGTTTACCTCTGCTTGCTGTAACTTTGAACCTAAGGCTAGCGGGGGATCCTCTGGGCTCTATGAATCTGATTACCCTGTAAAGTTATTTTCCATCCTGATTTTACAGAGATGATTTTTACCTTTCTTTCTTTAATTATGTAAGCAGAGTCAGGATGAGATCTACCCTGACAGGAGTGGGCAAAGGAATTTTAGGAATGTGCATTTGCATTGGTAAACCCACTCCAATTAGCATAACACACAGCAGCCTGGGATGGTTATTTTCACATTGTGGAATCCCCAATTTCTTTGTTATTGGGGCAGGAAGGAGAAAAAAGTGCTGTTACCTTAATTATGTGAATGAGGAACTATGAGACTGCTTTATGACAGAAATGACTCAACCTACATTAAATAGTACTTGCTAGACAAGGGACACGGGTTCCAAAATCCAGTGAGGGGAGAGAGGCTGGGGACTGGTGTGTGTACCTGATGGTATGGGCCCCTTTTGAGGGCCTGGAACACCAATTGCACTTTCTCCTCTCTCCACTGTTAAAGAGCAGAGCTAATTTTGAATCCTTTAGGAGTCCATCTGGAGGCTGCTGACCTGAATTCACGTTGGGCCAAGCAGGGCTGGTTCCAGACCCCAGCGTGCCAAGCAGGCGCGTGGGGTGGCCCTTTCCCAGAGGGGCGGTATTTGGCTCCGGTGGACCTCCTGCAGTCATGACTGCGGCGGGTCCCCTCTTCCCGCGGCTCCGGTTGAGCTCCCGCAGGCATGCCTGCGGCAGCTCAAGCGTAGCCCGGGACGAGCGGACCCGCTGCAGTGATGCCTGCAGCAGGTCCGCTCGTCCCGGGCTCCGGCTCAACTGGAGCCGCGGGAAGAGGGGACCCGCCGCGGGACCGGGGAAAGGCGGCGCAGCGCGCCGCGCTGCTTGGGGTGGCCTCATTTATAGAGCCGCCCCTGGGGCCAAGGTGGCACTGGGGCTCCTCTACTACAAGTTGAAACCACTAAGAGCTGAAATCACTGAACATAAGAAAGGCCGTACTGGGTCAGACCAAAGGTCCATCTAGCCCAGTATCTGTCTACCGACAGTGGCCAATGCCAGGTGCCCCTGAGGGAGTGAACCTAACAGGCAATGATCAAGTGATCTCTCTCCTGCCATCCATCTCCATCCTCTGACGAACAGAGGCTAGGGACACCATTCCTTACCCACCCTGGCTAATAGCCATTTATGGACTTAGCCACCATGAATTTATCCAGTCCCCTTTTAAACATTGTTATAGTCCTAGCCTTCACAACCTCCTCAGGTAAGGAGTTCCACAAGTTGACTGTGCGCTGCGTGAAGAAGAACTTCCTTTTATTTGTTTTAAACCTGCTGCCTATTAATTTCATTTGGTGACCCCTAGTTCTTGTATTATGGGAATAAGTAAATAACTTTTCCTTATCCACTTTCTCAACGTCACTCATGATTTTATAGACCTCTATCATGTCCCCCCTTAGTCTCCTCTTTTCCAAACTGAAGAGTCCTAGCCTCTTTAATCTTTCCTCGTATGGGACCCTCTCTAAACCCCTAATCATTTTAGTTGCTCTTTTCTGAACCTTTTCTAGTGCTAGAATATCTTTTTTGAGGTGAGGAGACCACATCTGTACACAGTATTCGAGATGTGGGCGTACCATGGATTTATATAAGGGCAATAATATATTCTCAGTCTTATTCTCTATCCCCTTTTTAATGATTCCTAACATCCTGTTTGCTTTTTTGACCGCCTCTGCACACTGTGTGGACATCTTTAGAGAACTATCCACGATGACGCCAAGATCTTTTTCCTGACTCGTTGTAGCTAAATTAGCCCCCATCATGTTGTATGTATAGTTGGGGTTATTTTTTCCAATGTGCATTACTTTACATTTATCCACATTAAATTTCATTTGCCATTTTGTTGCCCAATCACTTAGTTTTGTGAGAGCTTTTTGAAGTTCTTCACAATCTGCTTTGGTCTTAACTATCTTGAGTAGTTTAGTATCATCTGCAAATTTTGCCACCTCACTGTTTACCCCTTTCTCCAGATCATTTATGAATAAATTGAATAGGATTGGTCCTAGGACTGACCCTTGGGGAACACCACTAGTTACCCCTCTCCATTCTGAGAATTTACCATTAATTCCTACCCTTTGTTCCCTGTCCTTTAACCAGTTCTCAATCCATGAAAGGACCTTCCCTTTTATCCCATGACAGCTTAATTTACGTAAGAGCCTTTGGTGAGGGACCTTGTCAAAGGCTTTCTGGAAATCTAAGTACACTATGTCCACCGGATCCCCTTGTCCACATGTTTGTTGACCTTCAAAGAACTCTAATAGATTAGTAAGACACGATTTCCCTTTACAGAAACCATGTTGACTATTGCTCAAGAGTTTATGTTTTTCTATGTGTCTGACAATTTTGTTCTTTACTATTGTTTCAACTAATTTGCCCGGTACCGACGTTAGACTTACCGGTCTGTAATTGCCGGGATCACCCCTAGAGCCCTTTTTAAATATTGGCGTTACATTAGCTAACTTCCAGTCATTGGGTACCGGCGATTTAAAGGACAGGTTACAAACCTTAGTTAATAGTTCCGAACTCACATTTGAGTTCTTACAGAACTCTTGGGTGAATGCCATCTGCACCCGCGGACTTGTTAATGTTCAGTTTATCAATTAATACCAAAACCTCCTCTAGTGACACTTCAATCTGTGACAGTTCCTCAGATTTGTCACCTACAAAAGCCAGCTCAGGTTTGGGAATCTCCCTAACATCCTCAGCCGTGAAGACTGAAGCAAAGAATCCATTTAGTTTCTCCACAATAACTTTATCGTCTTTAAGCGCTCCTTTTGTATTTTCATCGTCAAGGGGCCCCACTGGTTGTTTAGCAGGCTTCCTGCTTCTGATGTACTTAAAAAACATTTTGTTATTACCTTTGGAGTTTTTGGCTAGCCGTTCTTCAAACTCCTCTTTGGCTTTTCTTATTACACTCTTGCACTTAAGTTGGCAGTGTTTGTGCTCCTTTCTATTTGCCTCACTAGGATTTGACTTCCACTTTTTAAAGGAAGTCTTTTTATCTCTCACTGCTTCTTTTACATGGTTGTTAAGCCACGGTGGCTCTTTTTTAGTTCTTTTACTGTTTTTCTTAATTTGGGGTATACATTGAAGTTGGGCCTCTATTATGGTGTCTTTAAAAAGGGCCCACGCAACTTGCAGGGATTTCACTTTAGTCACTGTACCTTTTAACTTTTGTCTAACTAACCCCCTCATTTTTGTATAGTTCCCCCTTTTGAAATTAAATGCCACAGTGTTGGGCTGTTGAGATGTTCTTCCCACCACAGGGATGTTGAATGCTATTGTATTATGGTCACTATTTCCAAGCGGTCCTGCTATAGTTACCTCTTGGACCAGCTCCTGCGCTCCACTCAGGATTAAATCTAGAGTCGCCTCTCCCCTTGTGGGTTCCTGTACCAGCTGCTCCATGAAGCAGTCATTTAAAGTATCGAGAAATTTTATCTCTGCATTTCGCTTACTGAGCTGAGATCACTGAGTGGGGGAGCCTGAAGATCGATCGCTAAGCAGCTGGCAGAGCGGAGCAGTCTGCAGCACGTTGGCGCAGCCCGTGGAACAGTGATCAGTGTGGAGCGGTTCGCGGGGACGGCTGATGCGGTTCACGGGTTGGCTGGAGGAGCGGCACAGCTGATGGAGTGGAGCCAGTTGTGGTGAAGGCTGCAGCAGAACTCCACGGAGAAGCAGGGCAGTCAGCCCTGGCCCACGTAAGGTGCCCCTTAACACCCTGTGTGTGGCCCCCCCCCATTTCCACCCAGGCTGGCGGGGGGGAAACTCTGCAGATAAACTTTTGAACTCTGGGGAGGCACTGACCAGAGACAGAGACTCTTGGGTTGTTGGACTTTGGGGTGATTGGACTTAAGACCCTAAGGGGGAAAGGACAGTGCCAAATGTACTTGGAAGTGGGTTTTTTTGCTTATGGTTTGTGTATAGTCCTGTTTGTGGTGTCTCTCCAACGTGATGCCGCATTGTTTCCCTCCTTTATTAAAAGGATTTTGCTACACTCGGACTCTGTGCTTGCGAGTGGGGAAGTATTGCCTCCTAGAGGCACCCAGGGTGGTAGGTAATTGTCCCAGGTCACTGGGTGGGGGCTCGAGCCGGTTTTTTATTGTGTTATTGAAACGGAACCCCTGGATACTGAACCCGGCCCTTGTTGCTGCCAACTCAGAGGGGCAGAAGGGTTACAATTAAAAGCCTTCTTTATAAAGAACCTGATTGATTTTTCCTCGTTTTAAGATCCAAGGGGGGTGGATCTGGACTCACCAGGAACTGGTGGGGGAAAAGGATGGGGTATGGTTCATTTTTCCTTGTTTTAAGATCCAAGGGTTTGGATCGGTGTTCACCAGGAACTTGGTGGAGAAGTCTCTCAAGGCTACTCAGGGAAGGGTTATAGTACTTGGGAGGAAGATATTTGGAGGGGGGGGATAGACAGAGTTTCCCAAATGACTCATAAATAATTTGGATGGTGGCAGCAAAACCAGATCTAAGCTGGTAATTAAGCTTAGAGGTTGTAGAATCATAGAATATCCGGGTTGGAAGGGACCTCAGGAGGTATCTAGTCCAACCCCCTGCTCAAAGCAGGACCAAACTCAACTAAATCATCCCAGCCAGGGCTTTGTCATGCAGGTCCCCACATCTGTACCCTAGAGTTCAGAGTGGGGAAGGAACCTTGACACAAGCGCCTGCCAGGACCCTGGGGTCATTAGCTGCCCAGCCTGCAGGTCCCAGCTGGATGGCAGGGGGACCCTGGGACAGACCGGGCTGAGAGATACTGGGCAAGATTATCTTCCCCAGAGACTGACAAGGGCTGGAGAGGAGCCGTGACATGGTGGGAGGAGAGGGTCGGTTCTACCCGAGGAAAGAGCCGGCCAAGACGAGGGGCTGATGTTTCCCCATGTGAGCACCCGGCACCCCAGGGAAAGTGAGTGGGAACTGCAGACAAGGCCCCTTGTTTTAAGTCTTTTCAGCATTTGTGTGAATCTCACTGCGCAGGCTTGAACTGCACTTCAGTCTAGTCAGAACGAGAGTTGTTGTTATGACACTTTTCCACGTGCGCCTTCATCGCTCATTTCCCCTCTCCTCCCTGCAGGGCTAGATAAACTCCCGGGCGCCTTGTCTGCAGCTCCCACTTGCTTTACCTGGGGCACTGGGTGCTCAGGGTGGGGGAACATAAACCCCTCAACTTCACCAGCTCTTGCCTCGACCCTCTCCTCCCCACAACGTCATGGCTCCCCCCCTAGTTGTGTGAGAGGCAGGAGCTCTGGGGGGCCACTTTTGGGGGCCCACAGGCGCAAAGTGGCCCAAGGGATTAGAGGGGGCTGGGAGCCTCCCGCTCCGCTTCCCTTGCCCTGGCCCCAGCTATGTCACTCAGGGGAGGGTGTTTGGGGGAAGGGATTCCCACCCACTCACAAGCAGTGGCGGGAAGCAGAACAGCCTGGCCCCAGCCCGCTGTACTCTGCCAGCTCCCAGCTGCGTTGCTCCACTTCCCGCCACCGGTGACTGTCGGGGGGCGATCCTTTCCGTGCACTCACCAGCGGCAGGACACGGAGCGCCACGGCAGAGAGCTGCCACAGTAGAGCGGGCTGGGGCCGCGCTGCTCCACTTCCTGGTGCTGCTGGTGAACGCGGGGTCTCTGGGGGGAAAAGTGGAATGGGGGCAGGCCAGGGGCAGAGCAGGGGGGAAGGGTGAGAGGTGGGGAGGAGGGAATTGTCTGGGGCCCCACTCAACCCAGGGATGGCCCTGCCCCTTGCAGTGGGCGCAGCCCATGGGGTGGCCAGCTGAGGGATAGGGCAGGTCGCCGGGGCTGGTGCTGCCAAGTACGCAGCATGCACCTGCCTAGGGCACCATGAAATTTGGGGCAATCTGGTGCACCAAATTTCATGATGCCCTACACAGCTGCGTATGCCTAAGGACGGCCCTTCCCGGGAGTTTATCTAGCCCTGCAGGGAGCAGAGGTGACGCGAGCGGGGCAGGCGCATGTAGGAAGGTGTCATAACAACGACCATCTCCCCTGCCCTTCGCTGCCTGAGGGAGGGATCCCTGTGTCCATCCCTAAAGCCTCCAGGGATGGTCCACGGGACATCTAAGGGGCAGGCCCCGCGTCACAGGGCAGGTGATGCAGCTGAGCCCTTCTCCCGGCCGCTTGGTGGAATGGCTCCGGTGCGGCTCGACTCCCTTCGATCCCCTTACACCTGCTTTCATCCCCCCTGAACCCGGCCCACGGGCACTAAATGACTCCGCTGCCTGCTGTGGCGCTGGCCAATGGAGCAGGATGTCTGTACAGCGCCTGGCACAACGGGGCCTGATCTCAGTAGGGCAGGGTCTGTTTTTCACTGTGTGACTCTGCAGCGTCTGGCACAACAGTTCCCTGATCCTTGAGGCCTCTGTGTCCTGTCCAATCCAGCTCATAACACAACCCATTGGTCTGAGCTGTGGGAGCCCAGCGTGTGCTCCATCCACAATGGTGTGAAGTTCAGTATTTCAGGATGTCCTGTCGTACCCACCAGGCAGCAGAAGGAATCCCTGGAGCTGGATGGATTGATCCTGGGTGCTTGGCGGGTGCTAGTTATAGAGAATTCCTTGGGGCATCGCCCTGGCGTGGTTGTTTGCAATGCCACACAGCTACTCTGGCAGCGTCGCTGCTCGGACAGAACCCAAATCTGCCCCCTCCTGAGGAGAGTTCGGGGACGGGCTTTGTTTGTACAAGAACATAACTTGTGCTGATCAAAAATCTCCAGGGCGTGAAGGCACCCGGTCCCTCCTCTTTCCTAGGAAGCCCAGCCCATGCCCTGACCTTCCCCCAGGCTAGCAAAACTCATCCCCCTGGAGCAAAGGAGACTATATAAGTGCAGTTTGGCTGCTGGGGAAGGAACATTTCCAATCTAAGCATCCAGTGACTCCGAGCTCTGACTGACGGCACGGCAGAACAGCATGGCAAATTCTGTCATTTTCCAGATGGTCTCAGGACCTCCTGTGATGAAAAGTGAAGACAGGCCATTGATAAAAGATCAATTAACTTTGTCCACAGTCAAGAGCATCACTGTGCAGGGGGACCCTTGGGTCTTCTTTGAGTCTCCCGATTATGGAGGCAACATCGTAATCTACAAGGCAGGAGAACTGAAACCATTCCCCACGGGGCTCAAAAGCATCCAATCTGTGCGCATGATCAAAGGGGGAATCAACGGCTCCAAAGTCACCTTGTATCCTCACCCTTTTTTCGAGGGCACAGCGGAGTCATTTCAAAGAAAGACACCTCAACTATTGGGCAGGTATTTGTCTCTCAAAGTTACTGAGGGAGCTGTGGTCTTCTTCAGTGATGAAAACTACACAGGAGGGACGAGTATCCTGCTGAATGGAGACGAGGTGCAGAATTTCACAGCTGTGAAGTTAACCTCCATTGGCAAATCAGTGATGACTGCCTGGGACATGGTGCCGCAATGAAAATGGGTGAGACCGTTCCCCTTCCCTGCACACAGAGGAACGGCTCCAGGTCCCCACCTGTTTCCTAGAAGAGGATTCACTCCCTACCCTGGTGATGATGGGCGCTGATTGCAGACCCTGCCTGACCCTGCGACCTCTCCCAGAGCACACCGTGAGCACTGACCCCTTGAGCGAGAGGAGCAGAATCAACCCAGCTGAGACGATGGGAGGAAGAAAGAACCTGTCCCAACCACTGTCCCCAGCCCTGGACTCAGCACCCCAGAGCTGACCCATGGAGCGGGAGCCCCTCACCCTGCCTTTGCGGCCCCAGGGAAAGGCACCGCCAGTGACATGCAGTCAGAGCCTGTGGGCGAGAGCCCATCTCCCCACCGTGTGTCACCAGGGGGCTGCAGACACCCCAGAGGGGCCAGGACAGTGACTCCGTGTCCATCAGAGCCTCCCCAGCCAGCTGCCTGACAAAGACCCTGCCCCATCTTCTCCTGCTGCTTTGCAACAATAAACATAATTTTCAAATTGAATTTGCATCTAATTATTAATGAAAAAGGCAGGGGAAAGGAATGGGGGTAACCTGTGTCTCAGTGAGGGCTGATTGGGTTGGGTGGTGTCTGGGGGGTCTGTGTCTAAGAGAGGGATGATTGGGGTGGGGGTGGCAGGGGGTGTCTGTGTTTCAGTGAGGGGTAAATGGGATGTGGGGTGTCTGGGGGTGTCTGTGTTTCAATAAGGGGTAAATGGGATGTGGGGTGTCTAGGGGGGTCTGTTTCTCAGTGAGGGGTGATTGGGGTGGGAGTTGCCGGGGGTCTGTTTCTCAATGAGGGGTGATTGGGGTGTTTGGTATTTGGGGGGCTCTGTAGCTCAGTGAGGGGTGGTTGGGGGGGGTCTGTGTCTCAGTGAGGGGTGATCAGGCCGGGGGGTGAAGGGGTCGTCTGTGTGTCATTGCGGGGTGATAGTGGTGGGGGCAGTGCTGGGGACTAGTATCTCACTGAGGGGTTATTGGGGTGAGTGGTGGCTTGGGGAGGTCTGTTTCTCAGTGAGAGTTGATTGGGGAGGGGGTGTCTAGGGGATCTTTCTCTTAGTGAGGTGTGATTGGGCTGGGGGTTCCTGCGGGGGGTCTGTATCTCAGTTGAGGGCTGATTGGGGTGGGGCTTGGCTGGGAGGGTCTATGTCTCAGTGAGGGGTGATTGTGATAATGGGTGGCTGGAGGGTCTGTGTCTCAGTGAGGGGTGATTGGGGCGGGGTGGCTGGGAGGGTCTGTGTCTCAGTGGGGGTGATTGGGGCGGGGTGGTTGGAGGGTCTGTGTCTCAGTGGGGGTGATTGGGGCGGGGTGGCTGGGAGGGGTCTGTGTCTCAGTGGGGGGTGATTGGGGTGGGGCTTGGCTGGGAGGATCTATGTCTCAGTGAGGGGCGATTGTGGTGATGGGTGGCTGGGGGGGTCTGTGTCTCAGTGGGGGTGATTGGGGTGGTTGATGTTACGGAGTGTGGGGCAGTCAGGGCCCTGCACCCTCCCACTTCCTGCAATTCACCGTGACTCTCAGCCAGCCAGTGACACAGAAGGTTTATTAGACGACAGGAACATGGTTTAAAACAGAGCTTGTAGGTACAGAGAACAGGACCCCTCAGTCAGGTCCATCTTGCGGGGTGGGGAGCCCAGACCCCAGTTCTGGGCCTCCCCCTGTCTCCCCAGCCAGCTCCAAACTGACACCCCCTCCAGCCCCTCTTCTGGCCTTTTCTCTTTCCCAGGCAAGGAGATCACCTGATCTCTTTGTTCCCCAATACCTTCAGCTGGCACCTTGCGGGGAGGGGCCCAGGCCATCCGTTGCCAGGAGACAGGGTGTCGGCCATTCTCTGTGCAGACACCATCACACCTGCCTAGGGCTCTGCACCAATCACACCCCCTTATCCCACCACCTAGATACTTGAGAAATGCATAGGGGAAACTGAGGCACCCACACAGTATTCAGAGAAAACATTAAGAACATTCCCACTTCGTCACATCTCTCCCGCTTTCTAGACCGAACTGAGCAGGGTCACTTTAGCCGGTGACCTTGGGAAGTTCGAACCCACCAATGTTCCCATGGATGCCCCAGCACCTCTCTCATTCCTTGGTGGGAGTTACACCAGGACAGTCCACTTTCACGGCCTCCCTTAGGCCGGGTGTGCTTGATGGCACTCACAGGCCGCATGTGGGAAGGTTTATGCAGCCCGTGGCCCTTTGCCGCCCCAAAACCCCTGGGGTTCAAACTGGGATCGGGTCTTCTCCCAGCGCTCCAGTCTGCGGGGCTGTGATTCTGGCTCTCTTGGGTAAGAGCCCCCATCTTGACCTTGGTCACCCTCTGACCAGGTGACTCTGTCACCAGCAGCTCAGCATCAGCCCCTGGCATTTGATGCAGCCACGTCAGAGGAGAGTCGTCAGTGTACTCAGTAAAGCGCCGCCCAACTGGGTATGGCCACAGCTTTTTAAGGGCCTGCACCATGGCCAGGCATTTCTTCTCTGTGGCCACATAGTTCTGCTCCAGAGGCAGCAGCTTCCTGCTCAGGTACCCGATGGGGTGTCTCCCCCGCTTAGCGTCGGCCTGCATCAGCACCGTGCCCAGCCCTGCGTCTGAGGTGTCAGTGAACACTGAAAAGGGCTTGGCAAAGTCTGGGTTTACCAGATTTATCGGGCCCTGGATTAGAGCCTCCGTCAGCGCAGGGAGAGCCCTCTGGCACCGCTCGGCCCAGACCACCTCGTCTGGCTTCCCCTTCTCACAGAGCTCAGTGATGGGGGCAGCTAGGGTGGGGTACAAACCCCCGGTGGTACCCCGCCAGCCCGGTAAAGGCCTGGACCTGTTTCTTGGTCTGGGGAACAGGCCAATCTCTGATCATCTCCACCTTGGCCAGCTCTGGGCTTGGGCAGTGGCTCCCCACCTTGTGGCCCAGGTACGACCCCTCTGCCGTCCCCACCTGACACTTTCCAGCTTTTACCGTCACTCCTGCCTCCTTGAGTCAGCCCAGCCCCCTCTTCACCTGGGACACGTGTCTCTCCCAGGTCTGGCTAAAGACACAGATACCGTCAATGCACGCCAGGGCCAAGTTCTGCATCCCCCTCAGGAACCGACCCACCCGGCGCTGGGAGGTGGCCGACGCCCCCTTGAGGTGGGACGGCAGGACCAGGAACTCAACGAGCCCCACAGGGGTGGCAAAGGCAGATTTCAACCTGGCATCTGGGTCCAAAGGCACCTGCCAGTCGCCCTTGGTGAGATCCATAGTAGAGAGGTAATGAGCCGCCCCCACCCCCTCCCCCTGTCTAGAATCTCACCAGGCCTAGGCATGGGGCAGCATCTGACATGGTGATGGCATTAAGCTTCCCATAGTCCCCACAGAACCAGATCGACCCATCTTTCTTGGGGACCGGCCCCACAGGTGAGGCCCATGGGTTGCTGAATGGCTGGATCACCTCTAAAGCCAGCATGTCCTTGACCCCTCTCTCCAGGCTCTGGGCTGTTTTCCCAGTGACTCTGAACGGGGGACACCTGATGGGGGGATTGGCTCCCACCTCAGGGAAGAGATCCACAAGGGGGGTGTCTTCCCCCTTCTCCTCCTGAACGTCCCTCCTCCAGGTCCAGGGGTCCCCTCACTCTCCTCCCATACAGCAGCTTGAAAGGGAAGAACCCTGTGGATTCCTGGGGCACTTCCCCGTACCGCAGGTGGGGCAGGTACTTGTCTCAGTCCTGCGGATGCTGATTCATAAAAGTCCTCAGCATCATCCTCAGGGTCCCATAAAATCTCTCCACCAGCCTGTTGGACTGAGGGTGATATGCAGAGGCCCAGGGCCAGACCCCACATTTCTCCCACAAGCCCCAAAGCAGGACTGACATGAAATTGGACCCCTGGTCTGTAAGGACCTCGCTTGGGACCCCCACTCTGCTGAAGAGATGATCAGCAGCGCGTCTTCCACGCTGTCTGCCATGGTGTCTGCCTCAGTGGAGGACAGAGCCACCACCTCTGGATAGCGGATGGCGAAATCCATCACCACAAGGATGTATTTCTTCCCCGATTGGGTCGCCTTGCTGAGGGCCCTGCTATGTCCATAGCCACCTTCTGGATCTATGATGGGCAGAGGTCTCAAGGGAGATTCACCCTTATCCCGGGCCCTCCCCACCCTCTGGCAGGGGTCGCAGGACCTGCAGTATTGCTGGACGGTGTCACAGACCCCAGGCCAGTAAAAGACCAGCAGCAGTTGCTGCCTGGGGCGCTGATCCCCTGGTGTCCCAAGAGAGGGACATCGTGGGCCAGGTACAATAGCCTGCAGCGATACTTCTGGGGCACCACCAGCTGCCTCCTGATTCCCCACAGTTCTACTTCCCCTGGAGGAGCCAATTTCCGGTACAGGAATCCCTTCTCTCGCAGGACTCTGTCCCTGCAGCCTTCCCCAAGGGGTAGATCTGTGTCCAATTGAGAGGTGATTGGGGTGGGGAGTGTCTGGGAATAAAATTTTGCCAGAAAAGCTGGGGTCCACCATAAAATCTAAAGAAAATGCAGATGTGATTCACACTTAGAGTGACCAGATATCCCGATTTTATAGGGAAAGTCGAGATATTCAGGGCTTTTTCTGATATAGGCGCCTATTACCCCCCACACACTGTCCTGATTTTTCACACTTGCTGTCTGGTCACACTTATGAGGTGTGAATTTGTGCCTCCAAGAGGCAGGGCAACACAGACATTTATTAATTGGTTACTGACTTTTATTTAACAGCTATGACTCTTTTCGCTCAGGCAGTATATACCTTACAGCCACCAACGGTCTTCAGGGGATTGTCATTAGCTGCCAGATGAATTCAACTTGAATTCCATTTAAATGTGTTTTCATTTCAGACTGATGCAATGTATTTTGTTAAAATCTAATGACCACTGATAATGACCTGTCCAAGGATGTCCCGTTACAAGGTACCCGAGCACATAAAAGCATGAGTCTCTACTGCACGGGAATAAGAAGCCAGCAAAGCCACTGTGGTCCAGCCACCAGAGGGGGTCAGTGAGCCATGCTGTGTGAATGGTGATTAGGGCAGTGATTCTCAACCAGGGTATGGGTACCCCTGGGGGTACACAGAGATCTTCCAGGGGGTGCATCAACTCATCTAGATATTTGCCTGGTTTTACAACAGGCTACACAAAAAGCACTAGCAAAGTCAGTACAAACTACAATTTCATACAGACAATGACTAGTTTATACTGCTCTGTCTACTATACACTGCAATGCAAGTACAATATTTATATTCCAAATGATTTAGTTTATAATTATATGTTAAACATGAGAAAATCGGCAATTTTTCAGTACTAGTCACTGTGACACTTTAGTATTTTTATGTCTGATTTGTTTGCATGTCATTTCTGAGGGAGGTGAAACTTGGGGGTACACAGGACAAATCCGACTCCTGGAAGGGACACAGTGTTCTGGAAATGGTCAAAGCCAATGGATTAGAGGCAGTCTAGAGAACGCTTCCTAGCAGAAATCTTCCTTGTGGTTGTGCCTATCTACAGAGACAGTGCCCGTTAGGAGGCAATATTCATCTGCAAGGCTCAGGGCTGCCAATTCAGTTTTCTGCTCTAACCAGCCCCGGCAACAGGGGGCGAGGGGGAGGGAAGGGGGCAATTGCCCAGGGGCCCGGGTGATTTATAAGGGCCCAGAGGCCCCCAACTGCTGACTGCCTGATGAGCCTGCCCACCCTGTCCATCAGGCTGACCTGGAGCATTGGCCTCTCCCCATTGTTCCAGGGAACTGTCAGTCTCAGGGTCCTGAGTTCCCATCGACCCCTCCCCTTTCTTTTGGTACTGGGATCTAGCAACCAGAACGCCGCCTTACACAAAGGGAGTTAGGAGAAAACCTCCCCCCCATGACGTTCCAACATTGTCCACTAGGGGGAGCTTTGTGCCCCTACTCCTAGAACTGCTGCCGCTGGCCAGGGCAGGGGGCAGGAGGCCAGACTGGCCCCCTTGCTGGGTGAGAGGCAGGAGGGACACCAGCCGTGCTGAGCTGGAGCCGGTTGTTAAATCTAGAAGCCCTTTTAGAACCGGTTTTCCGGCGCAGGACAACTGGTTCTAACAGCAGCCAAGAGTCCTGTGGCACCTTCTAGACTAACAGACGTTTTGGAGCGTGAGCTTTCGTGGGATGCAGCCGACGAAGTGGGTATCACCCACGAAAGCTCATGCTCCAAAACGTCTGTTAGTCTATAAGGTGCCCCAGGACTCTTTGCTGCTTTTACAGATCCAGACTAACACGGCTCCCCTCTGATACTTGGTTCAAAAAAGGCTTTTAAATGTAAAAGCTCTGGCAGCTCCCTGCCCCCGGCCCCCCGCCCCCCCCGCTCGCCCCCCCCCCCTCACGCTCCCCCGGGCTTATTCCCCTCCCCCCCGGCTGTGGGGGGGGGGGGGGGGGGGCCGCGAGGAGGGATCCAGGCTTCGTGTGGGTCGGCCCTGACTCTGGCGGCACGGCGCGACTCTGGCCCCGGCCGCACGGCGCGACTCCGGCCCCGGCCCCGGCCGCACGGCTCCAGCCCGGGCCAGGCCCCAGCTCCGGGCGGTGTGGCTCCGACCCCGGCAGTGGTAAGCAGTATGGCTCTGACCCCAGGGGGTTGGATAAGGCGGGGACAGGGAGCCGGGGGTTTGGATGCTGCAGAGGTTCAGGGGATGGGAGGGGGGTTGGGTAGGCGCCGCGTGGGATTTCCGGGGGTCTGTCGGGGTGGCGGTGGATGGGGTTAGGGCAGTCAGGGGACAGGGAGCAGGGTGAGTGGGGTAGGGGTGGGGTCCTGGGGGAAGTTAGGGTTGGGGGTCTCGGGAAGGAGTGGTCATGGGACAAGGAGCAGGGGGGAGGTTTATGGGTTGCAGTTTCTGAGGGGGGCAGTTGGGGGCAGGACATGGGTGGGGTCTGGATGTGGGGGGTGTACTCACCGGGCGGTTCACTACTGGGTCTTCGGTGGCGGGTCCTTCACCTGCCAGAGCCGTGCCACCGAAGACCCGGTAGGGACCCGGTTCTTAAGATTTTGGCAGCTCATCACTAGATACCAGGGCAGATTGGCCCTTAGGTCTGATCTGGTGAGGCAGTTCTTATGTTCCTAAGTTCCTTAGGACAAGAAGTGTAACCCTTCTGCCCCTCTGAGTTGGCAGCAACAAGGGCCGGGTTCAGTATCCAGGGGTTCCGTTTCAATAACACAATGCAAAACCGGCTCGAGCCCCCACCCAGTGACCTGGGACAATTACCTACCACCCCCCCCCGGGCGCCTCTAGGAGGCAATACTTCCCCTCTCGCAAGCACAGAGTCCGAGTGTAGCAAAATCCTTTTAATAAAGGAGGGAAACAAAGCGGCATCACGTTGGAGAGACACCACAAACAGGACTATACACAAACCATAAGCAAAAAACCCACCTCCAAGAACATTTAGCACTGTCCTTTCCCCCTTAGGGTCTTAAGTCCAATCACCCCAAAGTCCAACAACCCAAGAGTCTCTGTCTCTGGTCAGTGCCACCCCAGAGTTCAAAAGTTTATCTGCCGAGTTTTACCCCCCCAGCCTGGGTGGAAATGGGGAGGCACACACAGGGTGTTAAGGGGCACCTTACATGGGCCAGGGTCGACTGCCCGGCTTCTCCGTGGAGTTCTGCTACAGCCTTCACCACGACTGGCTCCACTCCTCCAGCTGTGCCGCTCCTCCAGCGAACCCGTGAACTGCATCAGCCATCCCCGCGAACTGCTCCACACTGCTCACTGCTCCATGGGCTGCGCCAACGTGCTGCAGACTGCTCCACTCTGCCAGCTGCTTAGCGATTGATCTTCAGGCTCCCCCACTCAGTGATCTCAGCTGAGTAAGCTTGGCTCTTTTAGTGATTTCAGCTCTTAGTGGTTTCAACTTGTAGTAGGGGAGCCCCAGTGCCACCTTGGCCCACCGTGAATTCAGGTCAGCAGCCTCCAGATGGACTCCTAAAGGATTCAAAATTAGCTCTGCTCTTTAACAGTGGAGAGAGGCAGATGTGCAATTGGTGTTCCAGACCTCAAAAGGGGCCCATACCATCAGGTACACACACCAGTCCCCAGCCTCTCTCCCTTCACTGGGTTTTGGAACCCATGTCCCTTGTCCAGCAAGTACTATTTAATGTAGGATGAGTCATTTCTGTCATAAAGCAGTCTCAAAGTTCCTCATTCACATAATTAAGGTAACAGCACTTTTTTTCCTTCCTGCCCCAATAACAAAGAAATTGGGGATTCCACAGTGTGAAAATAACCATCCCATGCTGCTGTGTGTTATGCTAAGTGGAGTGGGTTTACCAATGCAAATGCACATTCCTAAAATTCCTTTGCCCACTCCTCATAATGTACCACCAGATGTCAGGGTAGATCTCATCCTGACTCTGCTTACAGAAGCAATGGGCTTAAATTGCAGCAAGGATGGTTTAGGTTGGACATTAGGAAAAACTTCCTGTCAGGATAGTTAAGCACTGGAATAAATTGTCATTGGAGATTTTTAAAAGCAGTTTAGACAAACATTGTCAGGAATATTCTAGATAATACTTAGTCCTGCCACGAGTGCAGGGGACTGGATGACCTCTGGAGGGTTCCTTCCCTACAATTCTATAAGTGACAGAAGTTCCGATACCTTCGTGGACTGCTGAAAATGAATGTTATTCGCACTCGTCTTTTCTTTCCGCTGTTGCAGAAATACCCAAACGGGGCAGGATCGGTGAATATCAGCAGTTATCTTTCCACTATCAAGCACTGCCTCAATGGTTTTGTGCATTGCTGCACTAACTGCCCACTCCTTTGCTGGCAAAGCCAGCTATGAAACTGTCCCTCCTGCCTCCCAGAACTCCATCGATCGGGCTTGGTGCCAGGAATTAGGCAGCCCTGGAACATATGAGTTTTTCTGAGGCTTATCTGTAGGTTTCCTGGAGTGCATGAGAATGTGCATGGGGCCAGACTCACAGCTGGTGTCAATCAGTGTAATTCCATTGAGTCAATAGGATCTCACTTAGGGGTCTTTAAGTGTTACCACAATACAAATAATAAATGCCTCCCCTTCCATTTTATTTTTTGCAGAACTCCGGGAACTTCAGTGGCAATATAGCAGGCAACAACAAGAAGAGTGTTTAAGCAACAGAGATTCCCTCTGGATGTCACACTGATGCACACACATCAGGACAGCCTGGTTTCATGTCTGGTTAAAAGTTTGCTAAGCAAGGCATATTTGCTGAGATGTTACTGTGTTGTGAAGGCAGTTTGGAAATGTTACCTGCTCCAGGGGGCTTATGAACATCTCCCAGGGCTTATGGCAGGTTGAGTTCCTCTCCCACACTCCTCCCGGGCAGCTGCGAAGACTGCTACGAGAGGCTTTCCGATATCACCCAGAAGGCACTGCTGCTGCAAGCCACATCACCAAGGGAACAAGCAGTAGGCTCCAGGGGTTGTGGGAGTTTTCCTGCAACTGAGGGGAGATTCATATCACCACAATTCCCTTTGGCATCCAATAACATATCACGCAAAAAGGCCTTCAGGAATCACCCAGAACGCACTGCTCTCGGCAACTGTCGCAGAAACTCAGGAAATATTTTGCAGTCAAGGATGCCTTGGCTGCCTCTTTGCTATCAGAGTAAACCTGCGTTGTGCCTTGGAGTGGGAATATCACACGGCATTTTTCTTGCAGAATAACAATGGAGAGTCGCTTGTCCATGTGACTGTCTCGCCCCAAGAGGGTCTCTCGCCAGAGTTTAGCAGCTACAGTAGTAGGGAGCAGCAAAGAATCCTGTGGCACCTTATAGACTAACAGACGTTTTGCAGCATGAGCTTTCATGGGTGAATACCACCCACGAAAGTAGTAGGGAGTTGTAGGGAGGTGATATTAACTCTGTCTCTGGTACAGATGAAGCACCAGTGGAATCCTGGCCACTTTAGGAGACAGGATACCAGACTAGAAGAGCCTATTGCTCTGTTCCAGCTCAGGGAGGAGGGGAGGGATACCAGGGCAAATTAACCCATTGGTTTTATCTGGAGTGACAATAACTATGCTCCTTGGGAGGTATTAGATTTTGTCAGGATTATCTGTAGGTTTCCAGGAGTGGCTGAAAATGATGATGAGTCCAGATCCTCACCTGGTGGAAATGGTCCCTAGCTTCATTGGAGTCAAAGGACCAGATCACCAGCTGGTCTAAATCAGCCATAATTCACTTGGAGCCAATGGGATTTCAAGTAGGGACCTGTAGGTGGTACCGTAATGCAGACAATGAATACCCACCCTCTATCTTCTTCTTGGAGGACTCTGGCAGCTTGAAGGTCACCAGCAAGCCTGGGTACTCACTTGGGTTGCTAGCCCACGCTACCACATCTGTGCTATTATAGATTGAAGCTAGCAAAGGTATGCCTCCCTGTGCTCCAACCACACCTCCCGACTGCAGTGTGGACACACCCAGATGGACAAAGAGGGGGAATGAGCTGCCCAAAGTCATCGGGCATTCGGCCAAGAAAAAGCAGATGTTGGTGCCTCACAGATCAGCTTCTCATTGGAAAAGAAATCAGTGGTCCAGAGTCTGGGTATCTTCCTAGTGCCACTTGTATATTTACATGCTATACACCAGCACTGGAACAGAGATGGTCACAAACAGCACACAGACAAACCCCTCTATCAGTAATCTCAGCTCAAACACAAGTGCCCAGTTCCCAGGGAGCAGCTCTGCCCCAAGTACAGATTCTAGTCAGGGAGATTAACACATTCTGCAAACTCCCCTGTGTAGACGAGCAGACTCACCCCTGCGGCGCCTCCTGCTGGTGACACCTGGGAATTAGCTCATTCTAGCGCTGAAGCGCCCTCTGCAGGCCAGTGATCTGCCTGTCCTCTAGCTCAGCCCCCATGTTCCTCACTGGACCCGGTGACCTTTTACACGGGGTGCTGCCCCTGGCAGTAACCCCTTTCCCTCAGGGTCTCCCCACCCCAGGAAACCCCCACCCACTGTCCCCACCTCGCCTCAGTGTATGGCTACTGCCAGTCATTGTCTAGCCCCACGCCCTGGGGCAGGCTGCAGTATCATCCACTCATCACTGGCAAGGGGGGTTTGGACCTGCTGCCTTGGCCTCCCCCTGGGCTGCAACCCCTCTGCATCCCCCAGTACCTGTTAGCCTGTTGGTGCCATTAGGCATAGCCCTAGATAACTCAGGAGGGTGGAAAACCAGAGTGTTAATAAAGCCTTTCTGTACCAGGCCTGAATGAACCAAAGTTAATGCTATGTTTGTCCAGAGTGCCTCCATGTCTAAACTCTGATTAAACTCCCAGGTCAGAATTGAGAATGGAATGTGTAACAGCTTCTTATCAGTATAACACTGACACCAGAAGATAGTAAAAAGGGGCCCTACTTGTGTTTAGTTTAGAAAGAGGGGAAGGGAGGCAAAGTAATAAATCCGAAAGTAAACCAAGGTAACAGCCTTGAAAAGTTACTAACAAAATGAATTGCCTGCTGTCAAGGATGATTTAATTGTTAACTATACACTGTGTGTACTATATAGGAGGGGGGAGGAGACTAGTGGGGGGTAATGAGGATGCCTAGTTGAAGTCATGTATAAGAAGAGACACACAGCTTGTATCTGGGTGCAGGATTTGAGATTGTAATATCTCCCTTGCACCTTTATTTGGGCTCAAATAAACTTTTTCTGCATTCTCCACCCTGGTGTGATAATTAGTGCGACGCACACCGGGCAACGAACCACTGTTTGCTGCCTCAGGCCTTTTGGGCCGGCAACAAGCCCAATGCTAGGCCGCAGCCTGGGGCTTTCCAGGCTGGAGCTCCCCAGCTCCTCTGCCTATCCCCAGCCCAGCTCCACCTGTGTCCAGCTCCCTGCAGCCAGGCCCTTCTCCCTCTATAGATGGAGAGAGACTCCCTGGGCTGTTGGCTCCCAGCCTCTTACAGGGGCCAGCTGGGCCTGACTGGAGTCTGGCCACAGCTGAGCCTGCTTCCCCAATCAGCCCAGGCTTCTTGCCCCAGCCACAGCCTCTCCCAGGGCTGTTTTTAACCCTTCAGGGCAGGAGCAGGGGTCCACCCCGCTACACCCTGCAACAGGGCCCTCAGACGGTTTGAACTTAATGGAACTACACCTATTTACCCTAGCTGGGGATCTGGCACCAGTGATTCCAGTGCAGCTATGGCCCATTCACACCAGCTTGGGATCTGGTCCCATTGACTCCAATGCAGCTATTGCCAATTCTCATCAGCTGTAGACGTGGTCCTGACAGAGCAGCTTAGCCTTTCACCCTCAATAACCTCGCACACCTACCTAGTGTGTCTGTCACTATCCACATGTCACAACCACAGAACAACAAAGAGCTTGTGAGGCTCCTCTTTGACTTTGCCTCACGGCACATTTAACTTGTCACCGAAACAAATCCCTCTGTGAGGTGACATCTCTCTGCCATTTCCTCTGATGCAAGAACTTTTCCTAGAAACCAGCCTTGAGAACACCTCCTCTGGTTCATCTCTGGCAGCCGTCCGCCTCGTGCTGATAAGGGCAAGTCAGCAGCCCAGCGGAGGAACAATACGCACCTGTTCAGATCCCTGGATGACAGAACATGCTCCTCACGCCAACTCGGGCACACAGAGGACAAGGGACACGTCGCCTTCCGGAGCTTGTGTGGGGCGGCGGGTGGGTGCCGGCTCTTCAGAGACGGTGTTGTGTCAGAGAGAGTCCATGTCAGCCGCTCCTTGGCGTGTGGAACCCAAACCGCATCTCAGTCTTAACGAGCGTGGGGATACCAACCCACTGTTACGTAGCGGAGCCTCAGATATACCAAGGCCCCTTTACCTCTCTGCCAGTGTAAAGGGAACATTTAAAGTGACTGTAAAATGCAATCACTGTCAGTGGTTTGTGTCACTGAGAATCTACTTCTCTAGGCCCTGATATTAGGCTGTAGATAAGGCAGGATCATCACACTGGAGATTTGGGTTTAATTCCCATCTCTCCCACAGACTCCCTGTGTGACCCTGGCAAGTCACTGCTTCGCTCTGAGCCTCAGTTTCCCCTAGTCTGCAAAGTGGGGATAATAATCCTTCCCTTGGCCACGTACACTGTAAACTCTTTGGCGGCAGGGGTTGTCTCTCACTCAGTGTTTGTGCAGTGCCCAGCATAATTATGGCAGAGTTGACAGAACTGCGGAGTCCTGACTCCCATCCTCTTTAATAGCCGTTCAGACTGTTTCAAAGTCCATCCGTCTGGCATGGAAGATACAGGCCAACGCTTTGCCAAGTTGGCCACTGATTTTGTCTGACTCGGTTTGTAACTGTCCCAACTTAGGCCAGGATTTCACAGGTGCTGCTCTCTCACTGACTTCAGTGATGTAGCATTTGTTATAATTTATGTTAACCTAGCACCTAGAGACCCCAACTGAGACTGATGTCCCATTGTGCCGGGCGCTGCACAGCTGAGATCAGGGCCCCGTTGTGCCTGAGACACTCTATAGCTCAGGGGAGCGCCCTGTAACCCCGATATTCCTCATTTATATATAATTGTGATATTGCATAGAAATCATCCCATGTGAGGTATCAGGTTATGATGTGCTGCAACCCACTGTTCTATCTAAATATGTATATGATCAATGCATATGAAATTATTAGAATTGTGTTGTATGGTTTTCGCTAAAATATGCTGTGGCTTTGGGAAGCACCTGGATACTAGCTCTCCAAAGACAATGACAAGGGAGAAAACCAACATCTGGGTGGGTGCTTACAGCCATCACCAGCCATTGTCCAGCAGAGGAGTTACAATTCCATGACTCACTCACAGGAGACACACCGGGGTGTTGCTTCACCTTGTGACTCAGCAGTTCCCACCAGACAGGCCTGGACTTGTGTTCTCCAAGCACAGGGATTAAGGATATAAAAGAGAACCCAGGGGCCTCATGCTGGGCCTTTTCTCTCTCTCTCTTGTGATAGGGTCACAAATGCAGAGCAGCTCACGCTGAGTGACCTCACACACCTATCTGGAAAGACAAAGACTCTTCCTGTTGGGTCCATCTCGGCTCATTTGTCACAATCAGGAAACAACGTTAGAGCAACAAAGAGCTTGTGAGGCTCCTCTTTGACTTTGCCTCATGGGACATTTAACTTGTCACCGGAGGCAAATCCCTCTGTGAGGCGACATCACCCTGCCATCTCCTCTGATGCAAGAATTCTTCCTAGAAACCACCCATCAGGAACGTCTCCACTTGTTCATCTCTGGCAGCCGTACATCTCCTGCAGATAAGGGCTTTGGATTGTTCTTCTTGAGCTTCAGAACAAGTCAGCAGCCCAGCTGAGGAACAATACGCACCTGTTCAGATCCCTGAATGACAGAACATGCTCCTCACGCCAACTCGGGCACACAGAGCACAAGGGACACGTCGCCTTCCAGAGCTTGTGTGGGGCAGGGAGCGGGTGCTGGCTCTTCAGAAACAGGGTTGTGTCAGAGAGAGTCCATGTCAGCCATCCCTACCGACCCCAATTCACATCTCTAGCTTGGTGCTACCAACCCACTCGAATGTAGCCTATAACATGCGTAGCATAATTATGGTAGGGTTGAGAGAACTCAGGAATCCTGACTTCTGTCCCCTTTAATAGCCTTGGTGACTCTTCCAGAGTCCAGCCCTCTCGCTTGGAAGATAAAGGGCCAATACATTCCCAAGTTGGCCACAGCTTTTGGCTGACTTTGTTTAGGGTGACCAGACAGCAAATGTGAAAAATCGGGACAGGGGGTGTGTGGGGGGGTAATAGGAGCCTATATAAGAAAAAGACCCAAAAATCAGAATTGTCCCTATACAATTGGGACATCTGGTCACCCTAACTCTGTTTCAGTGGTTCTCAACCTGAAGGCAGCCCAATTAGCACACAGCTGTGGCCCAGCTGTGTGCTAAAGGCCACCCAGCCCTGCACAGCAGGGTCCGGGGTCCTGGCTGCCCTGCCGTGAGGTTGGATCCGGGGTCCCAGTTCTCCGGCCCCACATGCCCAGGGCTCTGCTCCTGACCCCGCTCTGTGGAGGAGTCTCTGGGTGGGGGCACTGGGCATTGGGGTCTGGGGGGAGGTTGGGGAAGTGGTTCTCAACCTCAGCCTACGTAACACACTGCATATGTGCCCCACATTGATAAATAGGTTGAGAACCACTGCTCTGTTTGTAGCCATCCCGACTTGGGCCGACTGTTCAAAGTTGCTGATCTCTCACACACTTCCCTGCTGTTGGTTTTTGTTATAATTTCTACTAACTCGGCACCGACCAGATGTGACCGAGATCAGGGTCCATTGTGCCAGGTGCTGCACAGACACACAGTAAAACACAGTCTCTGCCCAGCTGAGATCAGGGCCCCGTTAGCCAGCTCTGCACACACGGCGAGAGACACACCCTGCCACAAAAAGCTTAGAATCTAATAAGACAAAACAGACCGAGGGCAGGCATTCAAAGAGAGAATTGACTTGCCCCAGATCATCCAGCAAGTCGGTGGCTGCGCTGAGAATTTAACCCACGTCTCCTGACTCCCAGACTCGTGCGTACTCTGCCACCCTGAATTTGGTTGGGTCCTCTAAGCATTACTGTCACTCAGATAATAACAATAACAGGCTCAGGGCTAGAATTCAGCTGGGAAGGACCAGCGTAGCCCTGCTGGCTTCAGTGGAGGTATGGCCCCTCTACACAAGCTGGGCTCTGCCCCATTGAAGCCTGTGGGGAACGGCCAATTGACATGAGCTGAGGAACTGGTCCCAATGTCTCCAATGGAGCTTCGGTGGTTTACCCTGGAGGAAGGTCTGTCCCATTGGCTTCCATGGAGCAATTTACACCAGCTGGGATTCTGGCCCCAGTGACTCCAACATAGCAACAGCTGACTTGCAAGAGAAGGGGAACCATCCCCATTGACTCCAGTGGAGAAGTGGCCAATTCACACTAACTGGAGACTCGGCCCCTGGTGCCTTTCTTGGTGTTACAATCTGGTAAAGGGCATAAGAAGCTTATTATGAACCATGTTCCCTGGCTGTTACCAGCCTTCAGGTGTAGGGGTGGGAATAAAAGGTGCAGCTAAAGCACAATGTGGCCTGTACTCTGACACTAAAACGAGTCATCTCCAGACCCGTCATAGAGGGGAATAATACAATCCATTCTTCAGCCTGAAGTTGGCTCCCAGCCTTTGGAAGCAGGGAGTTGATTCCGTATGGTGGAGTTTAGTGATAAATGAAATCTCTGACCTTTCCTGATTGATAAAGGCGATTGGTCTCCTCGATAATGCCGGCATTAAGTTTGGGCAATCAAGCTTGTAATGTCATATACGACACACTATATAAATACAGCTGCTAAACCCGGCAGCCGGCAGGACCTGGAAGAACCAAACAGAATCCAAGATGAAGCTCCAGATCGTGGCTGCCGCTCTCCTCCTCTCCATCCTTTGCCCAGAGGAAAGCAGCGCAGAATGGAGCTTGGGGGTAAGCATCCAAACACTGCTAGTTTTCATTGCCATTGTCAGTGGCATAGCTGGAACTAGAACCGAGCTTTCCTGCCTCCTTATCCAGTGATGTGTCACCACAAAGACACTGTGTCCGATACTGCAGAACTGCTCACTGAGCTTTTCAAAATCTCCTCCTAACCTGAGTAAGAGTCCAGGAAAGACTCTCAGCTCTTCTCAGGAAGAGAAAGAAGATTAAATAAAAGAGCTTCTAGATTCTTCTTTTTCTTCTAGTTTTAAAAATAGCCCATGACATTTTTTTTATATTTTTCAACTGCTCTGTCCATAGATACTCCAGAGGCAGTTGACTCTGAGAGTCTGTAAAGTGATTCTGGTGCACTTAACAGTGACTGATCAGACGAAATGAAGGAAGGCAAAGACAAGAAAGAAAGGCATAGTCAGCGAAAGCAACTCATCTAAAGTCACTGGGAAGTTCAGCAGCAGATCCCAGAACAGATCCCTGAGCTCTTGTCTCCCAGCCCAGCTCCCTTTTCACCAGACCACACTGGTTCCCGTTTCCCAACCAGCAGCCGTTTGAGTCCAGTTCCTTTCAGGGCATCATTTTTATTTCACTGCTCCCAGAGAAAGAGCAGCAACAAGGAATTAATATTTTAGTAATAGTTGTTTTCTTCTTCTAGGCTGATTTAAGCCATGAAGGTGATTTGTCTGTGAGTATTCAGAATTTACTCTCCTTTGGGGTTTTTACATTAGTCTTTAAATCAGATTAAACATAGTAAGCCCATTGGCCTCCAGAGGTGGGCACAGAGGCCAGGTTAGCTGAGAGAGACGGGGGAGTCCAGCTCTCCCACCAACAAAGCGCTCTGCACACTGCTGTTTATGCTGGCGGAATGTAAGCCACTCACGCGGGTATTTTGTTCACAGCCCTGAGCGATATAAGTTTTGCCGACGTAAATGGTAATGTAGATATGGCCTTAATGACCGAAAGTCTTTAAATCTCGATGAGCTATCTTTAGGAGTTATGCTCGAAATAGAACAGAAGTTATGGGCTAGACACAGGAATCACTGGGTGAGATTCTCTGCCCTGTGTCATTCATGAGGTCAGTGTAGAAAAAAATTCACATTGAGCCCTGCTGCTGGTGCTCTCCAAAGACACTTGACTGTGAGTGTCTGTAAAGTGATTCTGGTGCATTTAGCTGCGACCAATCAGATGAAATGAAGGAAGGCAAAGAGAAGAAACAAAGGCACAGGCAGGGGCAGCGACTCATCTAAAGTCACTGGGAAAGTCAACAGCAGAGCCCAGAACAGATCTCCGAGCTCTGGTATCCCCGCCCAGCTCCCTTTTCACCAGACCACACTGGCTCCTGACTCCCAACTAGCAGCCATTTGAGTCCAGTTCCTTTCAGGGCATCATTTTCATTTCCCTGCTGACAGAGAAAGAGCAGCAGCAAGTAATCAATATTTTAGTAATAGTTGTTTTTTTTTCTTCCAGGCTGATTTAAGCCATGAAGTTGATTTGTCTGTGAGTATTCAGAATTTACTCTCCTTTGGGGCTTTTACATTAGCCTTCAAATCAGATTAAGCATAGGAAGGCCATTGGCCTCCAGAGGTGGGCTCAGAAGTTAAGCTAACTGAGAGAGCCTGGGGAGTCCAAAGACAAGCAGCGCAATCTATTTAATTGACCACAGAGACAGTTAAGAAGTGACTCGATCCTGGTATACACATAACTTCAGGGGGAAGAGACTTCTGATGGGAGATGGCTCTTTAATCACAAAAGAAAGACAAGATCCAATAATCTAAAACCAAAGCTAGACCAATTGAATCAAGAAAGAAGGTGCTAATTTTTAACAGTATTCATTAATCATTGGCACGATTAACCTAGGATGTGGTGGAGTCTCTGGCTGTGTCTACGCCAGAGAGCTTATAGCGGCACAGCTGTACCAATGCAGCTGTACCACTGTAACATCTCGTGTAGCCGCTCTATGCAGACGGGAGAGAGCTCTCCCATCGATGTAATTAAACTACCCCCAATGAGCGGTGGGAGAAGCTCTCCCACCAACCTAGAGCGCAGCACGCTTCCGCTTATGCTGCGAAAACTGATGTCACGTAGAAGGGTGTTTTTTTCACACCCCCGGGCCATATAAATTTTGCCAAGAAAAATGGTAATGGAGATAGGGCCTTAATTACTGAAAGTCTTTAAATCTAGATGGGATATCTTTAGGAAAGTTATGCTCTAAATCGAACAGAAGTTATGGGCTAGATGCAGGAATCATTGGGAGAGATTCTGTCCTGTGTGTCATTCGGGACGTCAGTCTAGAAAAAAATTCATTGCTAAAAATTTCAACCAGCTCAAATTCTTATCCCGAGCAGTAAAGAAACTGCAAAACTCTGGAGGTTAATCCCAGCACAGAGAAAGAAGGGCAGTGGGAACATTGCCCATCACAGAGCTGTGTGGAGACATCTCTACACTACAGACTTCTGCTGGAAAAGCCGTGTCAGTCTGGGAACTGAAGATATTTGACCTCTGACCGAGATGGCTGTGCTGGCAAATGACCCTAGTGGAGACACATTCATAGCAGCAAAACCGTGCATTTGCCACAGAGATCATTTCACTCGGAGACAGCTAGAATAAGCTACACCGACAAAAGTGCAGTACTACGCTGGGATCACCATACTGACACGGCGCTGCTAGTGTAGCCATGGTGTGGTTAAGCTATGGACAATGAGAGGGAATTCTGATGGCATTGGAGAAAGAGCAGCAGCAATTAACTCCCAGCAATTTCCTTGCAGGCTTCTGGGAAACTAGCTAGAAACCTTCTTGGGATGAGTAATCACATTTGCTTTGTTGTCAGGCTGTTTTACATTATCCCAGCACCTCTTAGCAAGCCCAAACCCTGCGGAAGTGTCAGTTGGAATAGCCTGGGGAGATGTGCAAGGACTGGGACAAAAAACAGAGCAATGGGCTTATAAATCCCAAAGGGGTTAATCCAGGAGTTTTTTCCAGTTTCATTTCCCCTCTAATACTAGTAGCCGGTTTGTTCCACCTCTGTGGGCCTGTTCTTTAGAACCATCTGGAGAATCACTTGCCACTTTTCAGGGGCGTGCGCAGGAATTTAAATTTGACCCTTTTTGGGTGTGGGGGGCACAGAAGCTCACTCTCCTCCCTCACCCAACCTGCCCCGTGAGGATCTCGCTGCTCCCCTCCCTCCACCCGACCCCAGCCCCGGCAGGAACTTGATATTTCCTGCCTCCATGGCATTCAGCTCCACAGGGCCGTGGGATAATAGTATCACCATGGACAATCAGAAACACACTCTTAACTATACACTGGAGCACGTCCCCAGCATGTGGAAGTCAGCCTCTCTCCCCTGATGTCAACAGAGTAGTGGCAGTTTACACCAGAATAGAATTGGGACAACTTGAAAAAGAGTTTCCTACCATGGCAGACAATGAAGCATCCAAGCGGGGCATCTACGAGATATTTCAGTAGGGGTTGTCAGAGGGGGATAGCCCAGAGGGGGGTGTCAGAGTTAATCCAGGTGTTCTTTGCAGTGTCAGTTCTCCCATTATCCCAGTAGATGGTTTGTTGGGCCTCTCTAGGCTCTGTTCTCTACAATGGTGATAAGAACCACTTCTTAGTGGAGTCAGACACACTGGCAGCTGCAATTCACTGGGACCCCTCTCATTCTGCACCTTTGGAGTGGGGATAACAGTGTCACCAGGGACAATCATATACATGGTCTCAACTGCAGCAGGGAGCAGCTCCCCAGTAGATGTAAATCGGCCTCGCGCCACTGAGGTCAATAGAGAAATGCCAATTTACATTAGAATCGAATTTAGCCCATTTTAAAAAAATGGTTTCCTAACATAGAAGCCTATGAAGCATGTGGGGATGTAAGAAATATTTCAGTAGAAGGGAAGCCGGAAATCAACCAGGGAGCTGGGAAATTTCCCACCCCAAAAGCTGCCTGGCTCAATCACTGCCACGAAACCAGCATCATTTCAACGAGATTGGAGAAAGAGCAGCACTAAATCATTCCTGCCCTTGTCTGCCTAGCGGTTTGGGGGCACATTGAGCCCTGCTGGTGGTGCTCTGCCAAAAGATACTCCAGAGGCAGTTGATTCTGAGAGTCTGTAAAGTGATACTGGTGCATTTAACAGTGACCGATCAGACGAAATGAAGGAAGGCAAAGAGAAGAAAGAATGGCACAGACAGGGGAAGGAACTCATCTAAAGTCACTGGGAAAGTCAGCAGCAGAGCCCAGAACAGATCCCCGAGCTCTTGTCTCCCAGCCCAGCTCCCTTTTCACCAGACCACACTGGCTCCTGTTTCCCAACCAGCAGCCATTTGAGTCCAGTTCCTTTCAGGGCATCATTTTCATTTCCCTGCTCCCAGAGAAAGAGCAGCGACTAGTAATTAATGTTTTATCAACTGTTTTCTTTTTTCTTCCAGGCTGATTTAAGCCATGAAGGTGATTTGTCTGTGAGTATTCAGAATTGACTCTCCTTTAGGGCTTTTACATTAGCCTTTAAATCAGATTAAACAAAGGAAGCCCATTGGTCTCCAGAGGTGGGCTCAGAGGCCAGGTTAGCTGAGAGAGCCCCGGGAGTCCAGCTCTCTCACCAACCTAGCGCTGTGCACACTGCTGTTTATGCTGGCGAAACGTAAGCCACTCACGGTGGTATTTTGTCCACAGCCCTAAGCGACATAAATTTTGCCGACGTAAATGGTAATGTAGATATGGCCTTAATGACCGAAAGTCTTTAAATCTCGATGGGCTCTCTTTAGGAAAGTTATGCTCAAAATAGAACTGAAGTTATGGGCTCAGCTCCCTTTTCACCAGACCACACTGGCTCCCATTTCCCAACCAGCAGCCGTTTGAGTCCAGTTCCTGTCAGGGCTTCATTTTCATTTCACTGCTCCCAGAGAAAGAGCAGCAGCAAGTAATTAATGTATTAGTAACTTGCTTTTTTCCGGTAGGTTGATGGACGATTTGAACGAAGCCTGGCTGTGAGTAGTCAGAATTTACTCTCCTTTAGGGCTTTTACATTAGTTTGGGACCTTTAAATCAGATTAAGCATAGGAAGGCCATTGGCCTCCAGAGTTCGGCTCAGAGGTCAGGCTAGCTGAGAGAGCCCGGGGAGTCCAAAGACAAGCAGCGCAATCTATTTAATTGACCACAGAGACAGGTAAGAGGTGACTCGATCCTGGTATACACATAACTGCAGGGGGAAGGGACTTCTGATGGGAGATGGCTCTTTAATCAAAGAAAGGAAGAAAAGATTCAATAAGCTAAAACCGAAGCTAGACAAACTGAATCAAGAGAGAAGGTGCTAATTTTAACAGTATTCGTTAACCTTTGGAACGATTAACCCAGGATGTGGTGGAGTCTCTGACAATGTCTATGCCAGAGACCTTACAGCGGCATGGCTGTACCGATGCAGCTCTGCCACTATAAGATCTCTCGTGTAGCCGCTCTATGCAGACGGGAGAGCTCTCCCATCGATGTAATGAAACCACCCCCAACGAGCCGCCGGAGAAGCTCTCCCACCAACATAGCGCTGTGCACACTGCTGTCTGTGCTGGGAAAACTTATGTCATGTAGGGGAATGTTTTTTTCACACCCCAGGCCACATAACTTTTGCCAAGAAAAATGGTAATGGAGATAGGGCCTTAATCACCGAAAGTCTTTAAATCTCGATGGGATATGTTCAGAAAAGGCATGCTCGAAATAGAACAGAAGTTATGGGCTACATGCAGGAATCATTGGGTGATAGGGTGACCAGAGAGCAAGCGTGAAAAGTCGCAACAGTGGGCGGGGTGTCAAAGGTGCCTATATAAGAAAAAGACCCAAATATCACGACTGTCTCTACAAAATCAGGACATCTGATCATCCTATTGGGTGAGATTCTGTACCCTGTGCTACGCAGGAGGTCAATCAAGAAAATAATCCCTTTGTAATAATTCTAACCAGCTTGAATTCTTATCCCAAGCAGTAGGGAAACTGTAAAACTCTGGAGATTAATCCCGGCACAGAGAAAGAAGGGCAGTGGGAACGTTGCCCATCACAGAGCTGTCTGGAGACATCTCTACACCGCAGACTTCTGCTGGAAAAGAGGTGTTGGTTTGGGGACCGAAGATATTTGACATCAGACTGAAGTGGCTTTGCTAGCAAATGTCCCTAGTGGAGATACTTTCATAGCAGCAAAATCGTGCATTTGCCATAGAGATCATTTTGCTCAGAGACAGCTAGAATAAGCTACACCGACAAAAGTGCAGTAGTACGCTGGGATCGCCATACTGACACGGCGCTGCTAGTGTAGCCGTGGTGTGGTTAAGCGATGGACAATGAGAGGGAATTCTGATGTCATTGGAGAAAGAGAAGCAGCAATTAACTCCCAGCAATTTCCTTGCAGGCTTCTGGGAGACTAGCTAGCAGCGTTTCTTGGGTGAACAATCACATTTGCTTTGTTGTCAGGCTGTTTTATATTATCCCAGCACCTCTTAGCAAGCCCAAACCCTGCGGAAGTGTCAGTTGGAATAGCCTGGACAGATGTGGAAGGATTGGGATAAAAAACAGAGCAATGGGCTTCTAAATCCCAAAGGGGTTAATCCAGGAGTTAATCCAGATGTTTTATGCAGTTTCATTTCCCCTCTAATACTAGTAGCCGGTTTGCTCCATCTCTGTGGGCCTGTTCTTTAGAACCAGCTGAGGAATCACTTGCCACTTCGCAGGGGCGTGCGCAGGAATTTAAATTTGACCCCTTTTGGGGTGGGGCACAGAAGCTCACGCTCCTTCCTCCCCCAGCCGGCCCCAGGGGGATCTCGCTGTCCTCCCACCCCAACCCACCCGGCTCCAGCCCCGGCAGGAACTTGATATTCCCTGCCTCCACGGCCCCCGTCCCAGAGAAGTTTTCTGTCCCCAATGACTATTGGGGTGGGGGGGCTGTGACCCTGATTGCCCTCCCATATGCATACCCCTGCTACTTGGAATCATACATACCGGGAGCTGTGATTCGCTGGGAATCCTGTCATTCGGCTCCAGGGGCTTGGGATAATAGTATCACCACGGACAATCACAAGCACACCCTTAACTATACAATGGAGCAGGTCCCCAGCATGTGGAAGTCAGCCTCTCTCCCCCGACGTCAATAGAGTAGTGGCAGTTTACACCAGAATAGAATTGGGCCCACTTGAAAAAGAGTTTCGGAACATGGCAGGCAATGAACCATGTGAGTGGGGGCATCTATGAGATATTTCAGAGGGAGGGAGGGTAGAAAATTTGAAAAACAATCAACAGCTTTTTTTCATTTGGAAAAATTCCAACCAGCTCGAATTCTTATCCTGAGGAGCCAGGAAACTGCCAAACTCTGGAGGTTAATCCCAGCACCGAGAAAGGGCAGTGGGAATGTTCCCCATCACAGAGCTGTCTGGAGACATGTCTACATGACAGACTTCCCCTGGCACAGTGGTGTTGGTCTGTGGTAGGACGATGTTTGGTCCCTGGCTGACATGGCAAAAGCCCCTCATGTAAGACACAGTTATACCAGCAACACTGTGCTTTTGCTTGCATAGCTTATTTTGCTCAGGAGGGAGTAGAATAAACTGCAGCGATAAAAGTGCACCGGGATAGCTGTAGTGACAAGGTGCTCCTAGCGTAGCCATGGTGTGGTTCAGCTATGGACAATGTGAGGGAATCCGTTACATGTTGATGGTATTGGAGAAAGCGCAGAATCAAGTAACTCCCTGCAATTTCCTTGCAGGGTTCTGGGAGCGTCTCTGGAAGAGTTCCAGGGGTGAGTATTCAAAGATGCTTTGTTGTGAGGCTGTCTTATATTATCTCTGAACCTCTTCAGAAGCCCCGGTGCTGAGCCCAGAGGTCAGCCAGAAAACCCTAAATAGATGTGAAAGGATTAAGGCAAAAGGCAGAGCAATGGGCTTCTAAATCCCAGAGGGGGGTGTCAGAGTTAATCCAGGTGTTCTTTGCAGTGTCAGTTCTCCCATTATCTCCAGAGCTCGTTTCTTAGATCTCTGTGGGCTCTGCTCTTTACCGCCATGATAAGAATCATAGAATCATAGAACTTAAGATCAGAAGGGACCATTATGATCATCTAATCTGACCTCCCGCAAGATGCAGGCCACAAAAGCTGATCGAACCCACACCTGAAATATTTCTCTCCCTTGACTCAGCTGTTGAAGTCCCCAAATCCTGATTTAAAGACTTCAAGTAGTAGATAATCCTCCAGCAAGCGACCCCTGCCCCATGCTGTGGAGGAAGGCGAAAAACCTCCAGGGCCACTGCCAATCTACCCTGGAGGAAAATTCCTTCCCGACCCCAAATATGGCGATCAGCTGAACCCCGAGCATGCGGGCAAGACTCTCCAGCCAGACACTCAGGAAAAAGACTTTCACTATCCCAACATTGACCCTCGGTACTAATTACCAGTGGTCGCACATTATTGACCTATTGACTAAATCACGTTCTCCTATCAAACCATTCCCTCCATAAACTTATCAAGCTTAATCTTAAAGCCAGAGAGGTCCTTCACCCCCACTGTTTCCCTCGGTAGGCTGTTCCAGAATTTCACTCCCCTGATGGTTAGAAACCTTCGTCTAATTTCAAGCCTAAACTTCCCGATTGCCAATTTATATCCATTTGTTCTCGTGTCCACATTAGTACTGAGCTGAAATAATTCCTCTCCCTCCCTGGTATTTATCCCTCTGATATATTTAAAGAGAGCAATCATATCTCCTCTCAACCTTCTTTTGGTTAAGGAAAACAAACCGAGCTCCTCAAGTCTCCTTTCATACGACAGGTTTTCCATTCCTCGGATCATTCTAGTGGCCCTTCTTTGTACCCGTTCCAGTTTGAATTCATCCTTCTTAAACATGGGAGACCAAAACTGCACACAGTACTCCAAATGAGGTCTCACCAACGCCTTATATAACGGACTAGCACCTCCTTTTCTCTACTAGAAATACCTCACCTAAGGTATTCCCAAGACTGCATTAGCTTTTTTAACGGCCACATCACATTGCCGACTCATAGTCATCCTGCGATCAACCAGGACTCCGAGGTCCTTCTCCTCTTCCATTACTTCCAACTGGTGCGTCCCCAGCTTATAACTAAAATTCCTGTTAGTCATCCCTAAATGCATAACCTTACACTTCTCACTATTGAATTTCATCCTATTACTAATACTCCAGTTTACAAGGTCATCCAAATCTCCCTGGAGGATATCCCGATCCTTCTCCGAATTGGCAATACCTCCCAACTTCGTGTCATCCGCAAACTTTATCAGCCCACTCCTACTTTTGGTTCCGAGGTCAGTGATAAATAGATTGAATAAGATCGGACCCAAAACCGAACCTTGAGGAACTCCACTGGTAACCTCCCTCCAACCCGACAGATCACCTTTCAATACGACCCGCTGCAGTCTCCCCTTTAACCAGTTCCTTATCCACCTCTGGATTTTCATTTCGATCCCCATCTTTTCCAATTTAACCAGTAATTCTTCATGCGGTACCATATCAAACGCCTTACTGAAATCAAGATATATTAGATCCACCGCATTTCCCTTGTCTAAAAAATCTGTTACTTTCTCAAAGAAGGAGATCAGGTTGGTTTGGCACGATCTACCTTTCGTAAAACCATGTTGTAATTTGTCCCAATTGCCATTGACCTCAATGTCCGTAACTACTCTCTCCTTTAATATTTTTTCCATGACTTTACATACTACAGATGTTAAACTAAAAGGCCTGTAGTTACCCGGGTCACTTTTTTTCCCCTTCTTGAAAATAGGAACTATATTAGCTAATCTCCAGTCAAACGGTACAACCCCCGAGTTTAGAGATTCGTTAAAAATCATCGCTAACGGGCTTGCAATTTCACTCGCCAATTCCTTTAATATTCTAGGATGAAGATTATCCAGACTGCCGGATTTACTACCGTTAAGCTGTTCAAGTTTGGCTTCTACCTCGGATACTGTAATTTCCAACCCCGCATCTTCATTCCCATCAGTCACTCTGCCACTATTCCTAAACCCTTCATTAGCCTCATTAAAGACCGAGGCAAAATATTCATTTAGATATTGTGTCATGCCTATCTTATCCTTAATCTCCACTCCGTTTACAGTTTTAAGAGGTCCCACTTCTTCTTTCTTGGTTTTCTTCCTATCTATATGGCTAAAAAACCTTTTACTATTGGTTTTAATTCCCTTCGCAAGGTCTATCTCTACCCGGCTTTTGGCCTTTCTCACTGCATCCCTACATCCTCTGACCTCAATAAGGTAGGTTTCTTTGCTGATCCCTCCCATCTTCTACTCCTTGTACGCTTTCTGTTTTTTCTTAATTACCCCTCTGAGACGCTTGCTCATCCAGCTCGGTCTAAAACTGCTACCTAAGGACCGTTTTCCCTTTCTCGGGATACAGGCCTCTGACAGCTCCTGCAACTTCAACCTGAAATAATCCCAGGCGTCTTCCACCTTTAGATCCCTAAATATGTTAGTCCAATCCACTTCCCTAACTAGTCGCCTTAATTTAGTAAAGTTAGCCCTTTTGAAATCGTAAACCTTAGTCTCAGATGCAATTTTGTTTATCTTTCCATTTATTTTGAACCGAATTAGCTCATGATCACTCGAGCCAAGGTTGTCCCCTACAACCATTTCCTCAACAAGGTCCTCACTACTCACCAAAACCAAATCTAGAATGGCATCCCCCCTCGTCGGTTCAGCTACTACTTGATGAAGGAATTCATCAGCTATCACGTCTAGGAAAAGCTGAGCCCTATTATTATTACTAGCATTTGTTCCCCAATCTATATCCGGGAAGTTAAAGTCTCCCATAGGAACCAGTTCCCAGCGGAGTCAGAAACACTGGCAGCTGTGATTCACTGGGACCCCTCTCATTCTGCACATCTGGAGTGGGGATAATAGCATCACCAAAGACAATCGTATACATGGTCTCAACCACACCAGGGAGCAGCTCCCCAGCAGATGTAAATCAGCCTCGCGCCACTGAAGTCAATAGAGAAATGCCAGTTTACACCAATATAGAATTTAGCCCATTTGAAAAAAGGGGGTTCATCACATGGAAGCCAGTGAAGGACATGGGGATCTGAGAAATATTTCAATAAAAGGGAGGGCGGAAATCGACCAGGTAGCTGGGAAATTTCCCACCCAGGAGCTGCCTGGCTCAGCCACTGCCATGAAACTAGCATCATTTCAATGGTATTGGAGAAAGAGCAGCACTAAATCACCCCTGCCTTTTTCTTACTAATGTCCGGGGGCATGTTGAGCCCTGCTGGTGCTGCTCTGTCCATAGATACTCCAGAGGCAGTTGACTCTGAGAGTCTGTAAAGTGATTCTGGTGCATTTCGCTGTGACCGATCAGATGAAATGAAGGAAGGCAAAGAGAGGAAAGAACGGCCCAGAGAGGGGAAGCGACTCACCTAAAGTCACCAGAAAAGTCAGCAGCAGAGCCCAGAACAGATCCCCGAGCTCTTGTCTCCCAGCCCAGCTCCCTTTTTACCAGACCACACTGGCTCCTATTTCCCAACCAGCAGCCGTTTGAGTCCAGTTCCTTTCAGGGCATCATTTTCATTTCCCTGCTCCCAGAGAAAGAGCAGCAACTAGTAATTAATGTTTTAGTAACTTGCTTTTTTCCTGTAGGTTGATGGAGGACTTGGAGGGGGCCTGTCTGTGAGTATTCAGAATTTACTCTCCTTTGGGGCTTTTACATTAGTTTGGGACCTTTAAATCAGATTAAGCATAGGAAGGCCATTGGCCTCCAGAGTTCGGCTCAGAGGTCAGGCTAGCTGAGAGAGCCCAGGGAGTCCAAAGACAAGCAGCGCAATCTATTTAATTGACCACAGAGACAGATAAGAGGTGACTCGATCCTGGTATACACATAACCGCAGGGGGAAGGGACTTCTGATGGGAGATGGCTCTACTAAATCAGTACATCTGATCATCCTATTGGCTGAGATTCTGTGCCCTGTGCTATGCAGGAGGTCAATCAAGAAAATAATCCCTTTGTAATAATTCTAACCAGCTTGAATTCTTATCCCAAGCAGTAGGGAAACTGTAAAACTCTGGAGATTAATCCCAGCACAGAGAAAGAAGGGCAGTGGGAACGTTGCCCATCACAGAGCTGTCTGGAGACATCTCTACACCACAGACTTCTGCTGGACAAGCCGTGTCGGTCTGGGAACTGAAGCTATTTGACCTCTGACCGACATGGCTGTGCTGGCAAATGGCCCTAGTGGAGACACTTTCATAGCAGCAAAATCGTGCATTTGCCACAGAGTTCATTTCGCTCGGAGACAGCTAGAATAAGTTACACCGACAAAAGTGCAGTAGTACGCTGGGATCGCCATACTGACACAGCGCTGCTAGTGTAGCCGTGGTGTGGTTAAGCTATCGGCAGTGGGAGGGAATTCTGATGGCATTGGAGAAAGAGCAGCAGCAATTAACTCCCAGCAATTTCCTTGCAGGCTTCTGGGAGACTAGCTAGAAGCCTTCTCAGGGTGAGTAATCACATTTGCTTTGTTGTCAGGCTGTTTTAGATTATCCCAGCATGCTGCAGAAGTGTCAGTTGGAATAGCCTGAACAGATGTGCAAGGATTGGGATAAAAAACTGAGCAATGGGCTTCTAAATCCCAAAGGGGTTAATCCAGGAGTTAATCCAGATGTTTTATGCAGTTTCATTTCCCCTCTAATACTAGTAGCCGGTTTGTTCCATCTCTGTGGGCCTGTTCTTTAGAACCATCTGAAGAATCACTTGCCACTTTGCAGGGGCGTGCACATGGCTCCCATTTTCCAGTCAGCAGCCGTTTGGGTCCAGTTCCTGTCAGGGTATCATTTTCATTTCACTGCTCCCAGAGAAAGAGCAGCGACTAGTAATTAATGTTTTAGTAACTTGCTTTTTTCCTGTAGCTTCCTGGAAGACTTGGAGGCGGCGTGGCTGTGAGTATTCAGAATTTACTCTCCTTTGGAGCTTTTACATTAGTTTTAAGTCAGATGAAACGTAAGAAGCCCATTTTGGCCTCAAGAGGTGGGCTCAGAGATCAGCTTAGCTGAGAGAGCCCGGGGAGTTGAAGCTCTCCCACCAACCTAGCGCTGTGCACACGGCTGTTTATGCTGGCGAAACATATGTCACTCACGTGGGTATTTTTTCCACACCCCTGAGCGACGTAAGTTTTGCCAACGTTAATGGTAATGTAGATATGGCCTTAATGACCGAAAGTCTTTAAATCTCGATGGGCTCTCTTTTGGAAAGTTTTGCTCTAAATAGAACAGAAGTTATGGGCTAGATGCAGGAATCACTGGGTGAGATTCTGTGCCCTGTGCTATGCAGGAGGTTAGTGTAGAAAAAAATTACTGTGAGCCCTGCTGGTGTTGCTCTCCAAAGACACTTGACTCTGAGAGTCTGAAAGTGATTGTGGTGGATTTAACTGTGACCGTTCAGACTAAATGAAGGAAGGCAAAGAGAAGATGAAAGAAAGGCCCAGAGAGGGGAAGCGACTCATCTAAAGTCACCGGGAAAGTCTCGTGTAGCCGCTCTATGCCGACTGGAGAGAGCTCTCCGGTCAATGTAATTAAACCACCCCCCAACAAACGGCGGGAGAAGCTCTCCCACCAACATAGTGCTGTGCACACTACCGCTTATGCTGGCAAAACGCGTGTCACTCTGGGGGGTATTTATTTTGCACCGCTGAGCGACATCAAGTTTTGCTGACCTAAATGGTAGTGTAGATATGGCCTTCATCCCTGAAAGTCTTTAAATCTCGATGGGATATGTTCAGAAAAGTTATGCTTGAAATAGAACAGAAGTTATGGACTAGATGCAGGAATCATTGGGTGAGATTCTGTGCCCTGTGTCATTCAGGACGTCAATCTAGACAAAAAATTCCTTTGTAATAATTCTAACCAGCTCGAATTCGTATCCCGAGCAGCCATACTCTGTAGGTTAATCCCAGCACTGAGAAAGAAGGGCAGTGAGAACGTTGCCCATCACAGAGCTGTCTGGAGACATGTCTATACTACAGCCTTCTGCTGACATAGCTGTGTCGGTCTGGGGGCTAAAGATATTTGATCTCTGACCGACATGGCTGCGCTGGCTAATAGTATCCCCATGGACAATCACAAACCCACTCTTAACTATACAATGGAGCAGATCCCCAGCATGTGGAAGTCAGCCTCTCTCCACCGAAGTCAACAGAGTAGTGGCAATTTACAGCAGAATAGAATTTGGGCCACTTGAAAAAGAGTTTCCTAACATGGCAGACAATGAAACATGCGAGTGGGGGCATCTACGAGATATTTCAGTGGGAGGGAGGGTGGAAAATTTGAAAAACAATCAGCAACTTTTTTCATTTGGAAAAATTCCAACCAGCTCAAATTCTAATCCTGTTTTCCATTTTTTGCTGATGTTTTAACAAAAAGAATTAAAACCAAAACATGGGGAAAGTTTTGGTTCTTATTCGTCCATCTCTCTTCACACACCCCTTCCCCCAGATTTAACCTCCCCTTTTCAGTGAGAAAGTAACGGGGAGAATTTTTCAGCTTCTCTTTAAAAAAACACTTTCAAAACATTTTAAAAAATTTTGACACAGGCAATTATTTTGTGTGGAAAATGTCCTAAAACACACAGTTTTTCAAACAGGTCTAGCCAGAGGGAAATAAGGAGTGAAAATCTAGGCAAGAAGGTGGCAATTTTATATGAGGAAATTGCAGATCCTTTTCATTTCTGATTTTGTCCAAAAAGGGGAAAAATTGAAAAACAATTGACAAATTTTTTTCAAATCAATCAATCAATCAATCAATAAATAAATAAATAAATAAGTTCATGTGAAAAAACTTAAACTGGCTCTAATTCTTATCCTGAGCAATAAGGAAAATCCCCAACTCTGGACGTTAATCCCGGCACTGAGAAAGAAGGGCAATGGGAATGTTGCCCAGGGCAGAGATGTCTGGAGACACGTCTACACTGCAGATTTTCCCTGGCATAGTGGTGTGGGTCCGGTGTGTGAAGATGTTTGGTCCCTGGCTGACACGGCTGTGCTGGCAAAAGCCCCTAGTACAGACACAGTTATAGCAGCAAAACTGCATTTTCCCCTGTATATTTAGCTCAGAATGTGCTAGTATAACCTACACCCACAAAAGCGCACTGGTACGCGGGATAGCTGTACTGACAAGGTGCTCCTGGTGTGGTTAAGCTATAGACAATGGGAGGGAAGTAGCTATATTTTGATGCTTCTGGAGAAAGTGTAGGATCAAGTAACTCCCAGCTTTCTCCTTACAGGCTGTGGAGGACCTAGCTGGGAGCGTTCCTGGGGTGAGTATTCCAAATTCGACTTGCTGTCAAGCTGTTTTCTAGTCTTGCAGTGGCTCTTAGCAAGCCTGAACCCTGAGCCAGTGGTCAGTTGGAATAGCCTGGACAGATGTGCAAGGATTGGGGCAAAAGACAAAGCAATGGGTTTCTAAATCCCAAAGGGTGTGTCAGAATCAATCCGGATGTTCTTTGCAGTGTCAATTCTTCTATTCTACTAGTAGCCATTTTCTGGGGATTCTGTGGGATCTGTTCTTTATACCCGTGTTAAGAATCACTCCCTAGTGGGGTCATACACACTGGGAGCTGTGATTGGCTGCAAATACTGTTATTCTGCACCTTTGGGGCAGGGATAGCAGTATCACCATAGACAGTCCTATACATGGTCTCAGTTACATGAGGGAGCAGCTCCCCAGCAGATGTAAATTGTCCTCACACCACTGAAATCAATACAATAATGCCGGTTAACACCAGCATAGCATTTGGCCCATTTCAAAGGGGTGTCCTCACATGGCAGATAATGAAGCGTTCAAGTGGGGATGTAGGAGATAGTTCAGAGGGAGGGAGGGTGGAAATCACCTGCATGGCAGGGAAATGTCCCACCCCAGGAGCTTCCTGTTTCAGCCACTGCCACTATGATGACACCAGCATCACTTCGATGATAATGGAGAAAGAGCAGCATTAAAGAACTCCTGCCTTTTTTCTATCTAGCGGTTCGGGGGCACACTCAGCCCTGTTGCTGGTGCTCTGTCCATAAATACACCAAACCCAGTTGGCTTTGACTCCCCTAAACAATTCTGGTAGGAAAAACAGTGACTGGTCAGCCCAATGAAGGAAGGCAGAGAGAAGAAGAAAGACACACACATAGAGGGGAAATGACGTCTCTAAAGTCTAATTCATCAACATCATCCCCCAACCCCGCCCCGAAAATGGAGTAGTGCCATTGTGAAGGAATCAGCTACATTGTGATAACACTGGAGAAAGCGCAGATCAAGTAACTCCTTGATTTTTCCTTACAGGCTGCTGTGGACACAGTCGAAGGCGCTGTTGGTGTGAGTATTCATTACTGTTGCCCATTTTTTGCTGATGTTTTAACAAAAAGAATTAAAACCAAAACATGGGGAAAGTTTTGGTTCTTAATCGTCCATCTCTCTTCACATACCCCTTCCCCCAGGTTTAACCTCCCCTTTTCAGTGAGAAAGTAACAGGGAGAATTTTTCAGCTTCTTTTTAAAAAAACACTTTCAAAACATTTTCAAAAATTTTGACACAGGCAATTATTTTGTGTGGAAAATGTCCGAAAACACACAATTTTTCAAACAGCTCTAGCCAGAGGGAAATTAGGAGTGAAAATCTAGGCAAGAAGGTGGCAATTTTATATGAGGAAATTGCAGATCCTTTTCATTTCTGATTTTGTCCAAAAAGGGGAAAAAATTGAAAAACAATTGACAATTTTTTTTCAAATAAATAAATAAATAAATTCATGTGAAAAAACTTGAACTGGCTCTAATTCTTATCCTGAGCAATAAGGAAAATCCCCAACTTTGGACGTTAATACCGGAACTGAGAAAGAAGGGCAGTGGGAATGTTGCCCAGGGCAGAGATGTCTGGAGACACGTCTACACTGCAGATTTTCCCTGGCATAGTGGTGTGAAGATGTTTGGTCCCTGGCTGACACGGCTGTGCTGGCAAAAGCCCCTAGTACAGACACAGTTATAGCAGCAAAACTGCATTTTCCCCTGTATATTTAGCTCAGAATGTGCTAGTATAACCTACACCCACAAAAGCACACTGGTACGCTGGGATAGCTGTACTGACAAGGTGCTCCTGGTGTGGTTAAGCTATGGACAATGGGAGGGAAGTAGCTATATTTTGATGCTTCTGGAGAAAGTGTAGGATCAAGTAACTCCCAGCTTTCTCCTTACAGGCTGTGGAGGACCTAGCTGGGAGCGTTCCTGGGGTGAGTATTCCAAATTCGATTTGCTGTCAAGCTGTTTTCTAGTCTCGCAGTGTTTCTTAGCAAGCCTGAACCCTGAGCCAGTGGTCAGATGTGCAAGGATTGGGGCAAAAGACAAAGCAATGGGTTTCTAAATCCCAAAGGGTGTGTCAGAATCAATCCAGATGTTCTTTGCAGTGTCAATTCTTCTATTCTACTAATAGCCATTTTCTGGGGATTCTGTGGGATCTGTTCTTTATACCCGTGTTAAGAATCACTCCCTAGTGGGGTCATACACACTGGGAGCTGTGATTGGCTGCAAATACTGTTATTCTGCACCTTTGGGCGGGGATAGTAGTATCACCATGGACAGTCATCTACATGGTCTCAGTTACACAAGGGAACAGCTCCACAGCAGATGTAAATTGTCCTCACACCACTGAAATCAATACAGTAATGCCGGTTAACACCAGCATAGTATTTGGCCTCTTTAAAAGGGGTTTCCTCACATGGCAGATAATGAAGCGTTCAAGTGGGGATGTAGGAGATAGTTCAGAGGGAGGCAGGGTGGAAATCACCTGCATGGCAGGGAAATGACCCACCCCAGGAGCTTCCTGTCTCAGCCACTGCCACTATGATGAAACCAGCTTCACTTCAATGCTATTGGAGAAAGAGCAGCATTAAAGAACTCCTGCCTTTTTTCTATCTAGCGGTTCGGGGGCACACTCAGCCCTGTTGCTGGTGCTCTGTCCATAAATACACCAAACCCAGTTGGCTTTGACAAGGTGCTGCTTGTGTGGCCATGGTGTGGTCCAGTTATGGGAAATGTGAGTGAAGTAGTTAAAATGTAATGGTACTGGAGAAAGAGCAGGATCAAATAACTCCCACCCATTTCCTTTCAGGCTTCTGGGAGTGTATCTGGAAGCGTCTCTGGGGTGAGTATTCAAAGTTGTTTTGCTGTCCAGCTTTCTTATATTATTGAATACCTCTGCTCAAGCCCCAAGGCTGAGCCCAGTGGTCACCTGGAAAAGCCCAGACAGATGTGAAAGGATTAAGGCAAAAAACAGAGCAATGGGCTTCTAAATCCCAGAGGGGGGTGTCAGAGTTAATCCAGGTGTTCTTTGCAGTATCAGTTCTCCCATTATCCCAATAGACGGTTTGTTGGGCCTCTCTAGGCTCTGTTCTCTACAATGGTGATAAGAACCACTTTCCAGCGGAGTCAGACACAGTGGCAGCTGTGATTCCCTGGGACCCCTCTCATTCTGCACCTTTGGACTGGGGATAATAGTATCACCAGGGACAATCATATCTATGGTCTCAACCACACCGGGGAGCAGCTCCCCAGCAGATGTAAATCGGCCTCGTGCCACTGAAGTCAACAGAGAAATGCCAGTTTACACCAGAATAGAATTTATCCCATTTTAAAAAAATGGTTTCCTAACATAGAAGCCAATGAAGCATGTGGGGATGTAAGAAATATTTCAGTAGAAGGGAAGCCGGAAATCAACCAGGCGGCTGGGAAATTTCCCACACCAGAAGCTGCCTGGCTCAGCCACTGCCACGAAACCAGCATCATTTCAATGATATCGGAGAAAGAGCAGCACTAAATCACTCCTGCCTTTGTCTGCCTAGCGGTTTGGGGGCACATTGAGCCCTGCTGGTGCTGCTCTTCCCATAGATACTCCAGAGGCAGTTGACTCTGAGAGTCTGTAAAGTGATTCTGGTGCATTTAACAGTGACCGTTCAGATGAAATGAAGGAAGGCAAAGAGAAGAAAGAACGGCCCAGAGAGGGGGAGCGACTCATCTAAAGTCACCAGGAAAATCAGCAGCAGAGCCCAGAACAGATCCCCGAGCTCTTGTCTCCCAGCCCAGCTCCCTTTTCGCTAGTCCACACTGGCTCCCATTTCCCAACCAGCAGCCGTTTGAGTCCAGTTCCTGTGAGGGCATCATTTTCATTTCCCTGCTGCCAGAGAAAGAGCAGCAGCAAGTAATTAATGTTTTAGTAACTTGCTTTTTTCCTGTAGGTTGATGGAGGACTTGGAGGGGGCCTGTCTGTGAGTAGTCAGAATTTACTCTCCTTTGGGGCTTTTACATTAGTTTGGGACCTTTAAATCAGATTAAGCATAGGAAGGCCATTGGCCTCCAGAGGTGGGCTCAGAGGTCAGGCTAGCTGAGAGAGCCCGGGGAGTCCAGAGACAAGCAGCGCAATCTATTTAATTGACCACAGAGACAGGTAAGAGGTGACTTGATCCTGGTATACACATAACTGCAGGGGGAAGGGACTTCTGATGGGAGATGGCTCTTTAATCAAAGAAAGGAAGAAAAGATCCAATAAGCTAAAACCGAAGCTAGACAAGCTGAATCAAGAGAGAAGGTGCTAATTTTAACAGTATTCGTTAACCTTTGGAACGATTAACCCAGGATGTGGTGGAGTCTCTGACAATGTCTATGCCAGAGACCTTACAGCGGCATGGCTGTACCGATGCAGCTCTGCCACTATAAGATCCCTCGTGTAGCCGCTCTATGCAGATGGGAGAGAGCTCTCCCATCGATGTAATGAAACCACCCCCAACTAGCCGCCGGAGAAGCTCTCCCACCAACATAGCGCTGTGCACACTGCTGTTTGTGCTGGGAAAACTTATGCCATGTAGGGGGGTGTTTTTTTCACACCCCGGGCCACATAAATTTTGCCAAGAAAAATGGTAATGGAGATAGGGCCTTAATCACCGAAAGTCTTTAAATCTCGATGGGATATGTTCAGAAAAGGCATGCTCAAAATAGAACAGAAGTTATGGGCTACATGCAGGAATCATTGGGTGATAGGGTGACCAGAAAGCAAGTGTGAAAAATCGGAACAGTGGGCGGGGTGTAATAGGTGCCTATATAAGAAAAAGCCCCAAATATCACGACTGTCTGTACTAAATCAGGACATCTGATCATCCTATTGGCTGAGATTCTGTACCCTGTGCTATGCAGGAGGTCAATCAAGAAAAAAATCCCTTTGTAATAATTCTAACCAGCTTGAATTCTTATCCCGAGCAGTAGGGAAACTGTAAAACTCTGGAGATTAATCCCAGCACAGAGAAAGAAGGGCAGTGGGAACGTTGCCCATCACAGAGCTGTCTGGAGACATCTCTACACCACAGACTTCTGCTGGAAAAGCGGTGTTGGTTTGGGGACCGAAGATATTTGACATCAGACTGAAGTGGCTTTGCTGGAAAATGTCCCTAGTGGAGATACTTTCATAGCAGCAAAATCGTGCATTTGCCATAGAGATCATTTTGCTCAGAGACAGCTAGAATAAGCTACACCGACAAAAGTGCAGTAGTACGCTGGGATCGCCATACTGACACAGAGTTGCTAGTGTAGCCGTGGTGTGGTTAAGCTATGGACAATGAGAGGGAATTCTGATGGCATTGGAGAAAGAGCAGCAGCAATTAACTCCCAGCAATTTCCTTGCAGGCTTCTGGGAGACTAGCTAGAAGCGTTTTTGAGGTGAGTAATCACATTTGCTTTGTTGTCAGGCTGTTTTATATTATCCCAGCACCTCTTAGCAAGCCCAAACCCTGCGGAAGTGTCAGTTGGAATAGCCTGGACAGATGTGGAAGGATTGGGATAAAAAACAGAGCAATGGGCTTCTAAATCCCAAAGGGGTTAATCCAGGAGTTAATCCACATGTTTTATGCAGTTTCATTTCCCCTCTAATACTAGTAGCCGGTTTGTTCCATCTCTGTGGGCCTGTTCTTTAGAACCATCTGGAGAATCACTTGCCACTTTTCAGGGGCGTGCACAGGAATTTAAATTTGACCTTTTTGGGGTGTGGGGGGCACAGAAGCTCACTCTCCTCCCTCACCCAACCTGCCCTGTGAGGATCTCGCTGCCACCCTCCCTCCACCCGACCCCAGCCCCGGCAGGAACTTGATATTCCCTGCCTCCACGGCCCCCGGGTCCCAGAGAAGTTTTCTGTCCCCAGTGACTATTGGGAGGGGGCTGTGACCCTGATTGCCCTCCCATGTGCACACCCCTGCTAGTTGGAATCATACATACCGGGAGCTGTGATTCACTGAGAATCCTGTCATTCTGCTCCAGGGCCCTGGCATAATAGTATCACCATGGACAATCACAAACACACTCTTAACTATACACTGGAGCAGGTCCCCAGCACATTGAAATCAGCCTCTCTCCCCCAATGTCAACAGAGTAGCGGCAATTTACACCAGAATAGAATTGGGCCCGCTTGAAAAAGAGTTTCCTAACATGGCAGGCAAAGAAGCATGTGTGTGGGGGCATCTACGAGATATTTCAGTGGGAGGGAGGGTGGAAAATTTGAAAAGCAATCAACAGCTTTTTTCATTTGGAAAAATTCCAACCAGCTCGAATTCTTATCCTGAAGAGCCAGGAAACTGCCAGACTCTGGAAGTTAATCCCAGCACCGAGAAAGAAGGGCAGTGGGAATGTTCCCCATCACAGAGCTGTCTGGACACATGTCTACACGACAGACTTCCCCTGGCACAGTGGTGTTGGTCTGGGGTAGGAAGATGTTTGGTCCCTGGCTGACATGGCAAAAGCCCCTCACGTAAGACACAGTTATGCCAGCAACACAGTGCTTTTGCTTGCATAGCTTATTTTGCTCAAGAGGGAGTAGAATAAACTGCAGCGACAAAAATGCACCGGGATAGCTGTAGTGACAAGGTGCTCCTAGCGTAGCCATGGTGTGGTTCAGCTATGGACAATGTGAGGTAATCCATTACATTTTGATGGTATTGGAGAAAGCGCAGAATCAAGTAACTCCCTGCAATTTCCTTGCAGGGTTCTGGGAGCGTATCTGGATGAGTTCCAGGGGTGAGTATTCAAAGTTGCTTTGCTGTCAGGCTGTCTTATATTATCACAGAACCTCTTCAGAAGCCCCGGTGCTGAGCCCAGTGGTCAGCCAGAAAAGCCCAGACAGATGTGAAAGGATTAAGGCAAAAGGCAGAGCAATGGGCTTCTAAATCCCAGAGGGGGGTGTCTGAGTTAATCCAGGTGTTCTTTGCAGTGTCAGTTCTCCCATTATCCCCAGAGCTCGTTTCTTAGGTCTCTGTGGGCTCTGCTCTTTACCGCCATGATAAGAACCAGTTCCCAGCGGAGTCAGGCACACTGGCAGCTGTGATTCACTGGGACCCCTCTCATTCTGCACATCTGGAGTGGGGATAATAGCATCACCAGGGACAATCGTATACATGGTCTCAACCACACCAGGACACAGCACCCCAGCAGATGTAAATCGGCCTCGCGCCACTGAAGTCAACAGAGAAATGCCCATTTACACCAGAAAAGTATTTATCCCATTTTTAAAAAATGGTTTCCTAAGATAGAAGCCAATGAAGCATGTGGGGATGTAAGAAATATTTCAGTAGAAGGGAAGCCGTAAATCAACCAGGGAGCTGGGAAATTTCCCACCCCAGTAGCTGCTTGGCTCAGCCACTGTCACGAAACCAGAATCATTTCAATGATATAGGAGAAAGAGCAGCACTAAATCACTCCTGCCCTTGTCTGCCTAGTGGTTTGGGGGCACATTGAGCCCTGCTGGTGCTGCTCTGCCCATAGATACTCCAGAGGCAGTTGACTCTGACAGTCTGTAAAGTGATTTTGGTACATTTAACAGTGACCGATCAGACGAAATGAAGGAAGGCAAAGAGAGGAAAGAAAGGCCCAGAGAGGGGAAGTGACTCACCTAAGCTGAAGTGACGTCTGCACTAGGGGCTTTTGCCAGACTCACCCCTTCCCCCACGCATGCACCACCCTCGCTCCCACTCCCTCGCCCCCAGCACCTCCTGCCCACCGCTGCACACTGCTGGGGCAGAGGGAGGAGCTGATCGGCAGGGCTCTGACTCCTCTCTGACTCCCTTTCCCAGTCTATCAATAACACAGTTTGCAAAGGGCACTGATGTAAAATGCACCCAGCTGGCTGGGGATGGAAAGGGGTGGAATTCCTTCAGGGTATGGGGGAGGGTACTTGTCTAATTCGCAGTGGGTTACTGGGACTGTAATTGCTGTTTGCCATCTCTCCCTGGCCCTGCAGGACCTGGGTTGGTGAATTAATAAGAGACAGGCTGATGAAACCAGATTTGATGAACCGTCGACGATGCCATTACGCTTCCCGTGCTGCTGCCTCTCACCTCTCCTGACCAATCAAATGCCTCGTGAGAATCGTCAATCGAACTGATTGGGACTCTAACTGATCACTGTGCTGTTCATTGATTGTGGTGTCTTTCGATGTAACAGAGGGCAAAGAGCTCTGTCCCTCTGTTGCCCTGGGGAATGCCAAGAGCTTTGCAAAAATACAAATAAATGCAACTGCACAAAAAGCTTTGGGATTGTTTCTTTTTAAAATGTTTCTCTGTAAATTAATTTGACTTGCAGACTGGCACAGGATTTGCTTCATTCCAAGGGCATGTCTACACTTCAGCCCTATGTTAGTAATTACTGTGGTGGCTGATGTCCACACTACCCTCCTCCTGTTGGTGGTGCGTGTCCTCACCAGCAGCGCTTCCACACACTAGAGAGGGGCAGGGTGGGAGGCTGAGAGCCAAAGCTCTCGGTTCCCTGCAGCTCCCCTCCAGGAGCTCAGCTGCTTTCCCCACCCATCACCCCCAGTGAGAGCAGGGGCCAGCTGCCCGGGGTTCTCGACTCCCTGAACGGGAAGCAGGGAGCCTCCGGGCAGCAGCCTGGCTGGGAGTGGGGAACCGGGGGTAGCCGGGCTCAAGACAGCAAACAGCCGATGTAAGTAACACAGTGTTTGCACAGACACTGCGTCACCGTAACTACACCAACACACGTGCTACGCCTCTCGTGGGGTTATGATGTCGCTGTAGTGGGGCACTTTCATCAGCGGGACAAGGCTGCAGTGTGGACACTGACAGAATTAGGTTGAGGTGAACGGCCTCACGTTTAGACCAGGCCCAAGTGCTGTCATTTTTGTTGGGGAATTCTGAACTTTGTGCAGGTGAGGCAGGGGGAACAGGTTGTGCTCTCCAGTATCCTTCCCTCTCCCTCGGTTGGGAAGCACCGAGAAAAAATAAATAATTGAGCAACTCACAAATCCAAAGGAGCAGGAAGGAAAAGGGTCTGTAAACTGAGCTCCAGAGCAACAGTTCCTAGGGCTGCGGCTGGGACAACAAGTGGCAATTTTCCTTTCAGGGTAGATGTTCCAGCACATACTCCCCAGAGCTCTGGAGATGTCTCCCTGCACTCCGTAAAACAAACCCTTTCCCGAACACTTACACTCTTTTGGCCTGAACATCACACAGGCATTCGCTGCCATCAAAACAACCCAGAAACTGCACCTCAGTCTTGCTTCTTCAAAGGTCACAAGTTATGGCACAAACTTATGAGAAGATTTAATTTGTTCTAAATTATTTTGGGCTTCAGCCCCTTCCACTGGCTTCTCATCCTCATCCACTCCCCCTTTCTACGCCGGGACCGGCACTATTCATCCTTCACAGGACAAACAAAATCTTTTCAGAAAAAAATAAAAGACAGTAGGGTGGCATTTTTCAGAGAAGACTAAAGGTGTAAAAGGATAAAAGGACCTGGCCATGCAACTTCCTTAGGCATGTCTGAAAATCCCAGCCTAGGGCAGTAGAACAATATGGTTTGCAAAACACATGGATGCCAGGCTGCTGTTTGGATCATTTCAGGACGGGCGGCTGTTGAACACGATTGGGGAAAACAGTGGTAGCTCCTTCCAGAGCCCCTCTCCTCACTCTCCTGGGTTGTGACAGCACAAACAGCAGCACCCACACAACCTGTTAGGGAGCAGCTGTCACAGCTCATATTTAGCTCCCCCTCTTGGCCACTCACCAGACTGCTGCAGGGAGACCCAGCAGCTGCCTTCCATATTTTAATCCTCCAGAGTCTGAACAGAGCCCAGGCACTGCCCGTCTTGAGGTCCCTATGCCTGCTCTTGAGGTGCTGATCCTCAATCTAGCACACACACCCCGGAATCAGTGCTGCCCCCTCATTCTCCTGCTCTGCCCCACAGCCAGCTGTTTAACCCTTTGGCACCCGCTGGCTAGCAGCCCCTAGACAAGTCAGTCCCTGCCAGGCATTTCATCCAGAAAAACATTGCAGAGAATTCCCGCTTCCCCCCAGACACAGAACCCCTGGGGTAGAAATGAACCATCATCCCTATCTCCTGTTGTTGCTAACAGTGCACAAGTTGGTGCAGACTTAGCCCTGGCCTCAGGCACCCGGGTTCCCTGCCCCAGGCTGCCCAGGTCACAGGCAGATGGGGTCTCTGCGAGTGAGGCTGCTCAGTGGGCTGCTTGTGTAACACACAGATGGAGGTTGGAGTCATTCTCCGCCGACGGCCCCTGTCACAGGCGTACGGGGTCCCCGTCCGTCTCTGAGATTCAGGTCAGCTCCCCGTCCCTCAGAGCACACACAGAGTGGGGGGTCAGTCCAGACCCTGCAGGGTCACACGGGGCAGAAGGGTTAGCGGTTAGTACCGTGCTCTAGGCTGTCGCAGGGAGAAAAGAGGGGAGCCACTTAACAGCCACTTCATCTGCCCCAGAGAGAAACTAACTTCACGCCAACAGCCCACGGAGGACAAAAGTATTGCAGGCGAGGTCCGAATAAAGCTGTGTAGATGCCCACTCTCTGCTCATCGCCAGAAGCTCTGTGATTGGCAAGGTAAGTGCAGGCTCCATACCCTGCCCAGGTGTGAGGTCAGATGGACGGGGGCGAAGGGCAGCGGAGGCTGGAGCTTGCCAGAGCCAGCGTGCTGCAGCCTGCGGCCCCCTGCCCAAGAGAGGCCAGCAGAGACCAGGCTGCAGGGGCCAGATTGTTGGAATCCAGGAGGAGGTTCTGGAGACTGGCTGTAGCCATTGCTCAATGGTGGTGCCAGGGCCAGGGGCTCACGGTGCCTCTTGCTCTTGTCCTAATGCTCTTCCTTAGCACCGCCGATGCCGGGCGCCAGCCCAGCCCCCTCCCAGCTCTGCAGGGTCCAAACTGCCAGTGCCTGACTCTCCCGGTGTCTGACCCCAGCTGTGAACAGGAGCAGGCCCGGCTGCCAGAGCTGTGTGGGGAACGGGGATTCCACTGCCAGGAGGAGTCGCTAGCTCAAAACCCGGCTGGGTTCCCATTTGGGACAGAACCTGAAATGCTGAAATTTGCCATGAGGGGGAAGGTCGTAGGGTCCATGCAGGAGTGGCGCCAGGGTTTTTGGCGCCCTAGGCAGGGGGGTCCTTCCGCGCCCTCGGTCGTTGGTGGCAATTCTACGGCGGGGGGGTCCTTCCCCGCTCCTGGTTTTCGGGGCACTTTGGCGGCGGGTCCCGGAGCGATTGAAGGACCCGCCGCAGAATTGCCGCCGAAGACCCGGAGCGCGGAAGGACCCCCCGACGCCGAATTGCCGCCCCCCCCCCAAATCCTGGTGTCCTAGGCGACCACCTAGGCCACCTAAATGGAAGCGCCGGCCCTGGGTCCATGACTCTGGGGCTGCCCACCTGTCCCACTGCCCTGGAGGCCAGAGCCTGTGGGCTCAGGGTGCTGTAGGGCTGCAAGCCTGGGACCATCACAGCCAGTGCTGCCAGGGGGATTCCGGGCACGTCGAGGGGTTTGGGGCCCTGGGAGGCTGGGGAGAAATTTCCCCAGTTTCTACCTCCCCCACTGTACAGCAGCAGAGCAGGAAGGGGCATCTCACAGCCCAGGAGCTGCAGCAGGACAGAAACGTTACGTATGGGAGCAATGAGACGTCTCCTTTCCAAGCGTAACGTCTGGCATTCCCCAGAAGGGAGCGGTTAGATACCTGCCTGAGCACAGAGGGTGCAGATTGTCCAGGTGCAGTTCCTCAGAGCTCTCAGGGGGTCGGGGTGGGAGCGAAATCCCTTGGCACGTTACACAGCTTGGTTCTGTCCCTCCCTCTTGCTCAGTTCCAGGGAACTCGGCAGGTGACTCAGCAGGTGACCTGGCCATGAAGGGACCCAGATCCGCACGCAGCCTGTGGGTGACGCACGTTCTGCCCCTTCACACCGGGGGTTTCACGGCCTCCCACGGACACGTCCTGAGCCAATGGGACCCTGCTCGCCCCTTCTGCACCCGCAGCAGATGCCCAGGGGCAGGGGGCTCCAGTACAGTCCAGGCCCTGGGGGCTCCTCTGCCCCATGGACTCGTGGTGTCTCCCGGGTCATTGTCCCAGATCCACACTGAGGCACTCGGCGCCGCCTGCCCACAGCTCCTGCTGCCTCCTCTGCAGCCCCCGAGCTGGACGTGCTCTGAGCAGGACTGTCCCTGCCCCTGCCCCTGCTGGCTGCCGGCTGCATGGCAGGGAAGGGCAGTGGGGAGTTGGGGTGACCCATTGCTTGCTGCCCGGGGGGCTGTGGGAGCCCAGGGGGAGCTGGATGGGAGCTGGGCCTGAGCCAGGGGATGGGGAACATGTGGCATGTGACCCCGTAACCTTTCTGCAGTAACATCGTTGGGTGTCGGCCTAAGGAGGTCAGACCCCGCTGGGCTGGCTCACAGGGGCCCCTGGGGCCCCAGCAGGGGATCGTAACCCCCCTGCCTCCCCCTCAGGGATGCTGAGAGAACCTCGAAAGTGTGAGTGGAGCATGAACTGAGGCCTCCATCTGTGCCCAGCCTGCAGCAATAGCTCCACTAGGCCCGGCCCATGGGTCTCAGCCCAGGCTGGGGGCTCTGCCAGTCTGTGCTCTGCGAGGTGGGAGTTGTTCCCTGGCCACAGAGTTCAGCCCGTTCCCCAGGCAGCACCATTCCCTGCAGACGAGCGCCTGCCAGGACCCCGGGGTCGTTAGCCGCCCAGCCTGCAGGTCCCAGCTGGATGGCCGGGTGACGCTGGGACGGAAACGTCTGAGAGACACTGGGCGAGATTATTGTCCCCAGAGACTGCCAAGGGCTGGAGAGGAGCCGTGACATGGCGGGAGGAGAGGGTCGGTTCTACCCGAGGCAAGAGCCGGCCAAGACAAGGGGCTGATGTTCCCCCACCCTGATCACCCATCGCCCCAGGGAAAGCGAGTGGGAGCTGCAGACAAGGCGCCCGGGAGTTTATCTACCCCTGCAGGGAACAGATGGGACACCAACGGGGCAGGCGCATGTAGGAAGCTGTCGTAACAACGATCTTCTCAACTGCCCATTGTTGTCTCATGGAGGGACACAGGGATCCCTCCCTGCAGCCCCCAGGGATGGGCAATGGGCCATCGGAGGGGCAGGCCCTGCGTGATGTGACAGGGGGACTCAGGGGGTGCAGCTGAGCCCTTCTCCCGGACCCTTGGTGGAATGGCTCCCGTGTGGTTCGACTCCCTCCAATCCCCTTACACCTGCTCTCACCCCCCAAAACCCAGCCCATGGGTTAACTTGTTCTAAATTATTTCAGGCTTCAGCCCCTTCCACTCCTCTTCTCTTCACCGAGACCAGCACTATTCATCCTTCACAGAACAAACAAAATCTTTTCAGGAAAAAAAAAAAGACAGTAGGGTGGCATTTTTCAAAGGAGACTAAAGGAGTTAAAGATCCTGGCCACCTAACTTCCTTAGGCCTGTCTGAAAATCCCAGCCTAGGCAGTAGAACAATATGGTTTGCAAAACACATGGATGCCGGGCTGCTGTTTGGATCATTTCAGGACGGGCGGCTGTCGAACACTATTGGGGAAAACAGTGGTAGCTCCTTCCAGAGCCCCTCTCCTCACTCTCCTGGATTGTGACAGCACAAGCGGCAACACCAACACAACCTGTTAGGAAGGAGCTGTCACAGCTTGGATTGAGCGCCTCCTCTTGGCCACTCACCAGACTGCTGCAGGGAGACCCAGCAGCTGCCTTCCATATTTTAAGCTGCTGGGGTCTGAACAGATCCCAGGCACTGCCCGTCTTGAGGTCCCTATGCCTGCTCTTGAGGTGCTGATTCTCTCTCAAGCACCCCCCGTTGAGAGTTGCAATGCAGTCCAACCCCCACCCCCCCTGAACCAGTGCTGCCCCCTCAACTTACGCTGTATCTTAAACAGACCCTCTCCCAGAATCCCACTGAACACACAACACGAGCCATACAGTTTAACTCTCTCAGGGGGCCTGCGATAAGATGTAGCACATCACAAGGGTGATTAAAGGATTAAAACGCAGACCTTATAGTGCAAGACTCAGGGAACTCAATATAGTTTGGTTACCAAAGAGAAGGCTAAGGGGTGACTTAATGACAGCCGATAAGTACCTACAAGGGGGACAAATATTTAACAAGGAGCTCTTCAGCCTGGCAGAGAAACATGATCCAACGTCTAGTAGCTGAAACCAGACAAACTCAGATCGGAAGCAAGGCACATACTTTTTAACAGTGCAAGTAATTGTCCATTGGAACAATTTGTCAAGGGTCATGGTGGATTCTCCATCCCAGGCAAATTGTAAATCAAGACTGGATATTTTTCTGAGAGATTTGCTTTGGTAATTATTTTGGGGGAATTTTATGGCATGGGCTATGTAGGTGATCAAACTAGATGATTACAATTCTCTGTTCTGGCCTTACGTATAAGGCATGAATAACAGACAGATTTGTCATAGGATCCTAACACACTATTGCCCTTTACTTAAGCAGGAAAAATACACAGAGTGAGCAGATCATATAGAAAACCTCCAACATCCTGAACATGATGACCCTCACTCTGGCGCATCCCCCCTGTGAGAACCCAGGCGTGGGGGGTCTCAGAGCAGAGCAGGGTGAGGCTGGCTCCCAGAGTTAAGGATTGGAGTGACCTGGAAGATCACCGGTCCAGATAATACCAGGGGAACATCACAGTGGGTTTCTGTCAGTCCTTTAATGACCCGTCCTCCCAGCCCAGACCTGGCACAGACCCCCTCATTCTCCTGCTCTGCCCACAGCCGGCTGTTTAACCCTTTGGCACCTGCTGGCTAGCAGCCCCTAGACAAATCAGTCTTTGCCAGGCATCACATCCAGAAAGACATTGCAGAGAATTCCCGCTTCCCCCCAGACACAGAACCCCTGGGGTAGAAATGAACCATCATCCCTATCTCCTGTTGTTGCTAACGGTGCACAAGTGGGTGCAGACTTAGCCCCGGCCTCAGGCACCCGGGTTCCCATCCCCAGGCTACCCAGGTCAGAGGCAGATGGGGTCTCTGAGAGTGAGGGGCTCCTCTGTGAGCTGCTTGTGTAACACACAGATGGAGGTTGGAGTCGTTCTCCCCTGACAGCCCCTGTCACAGGCGTACGGGGTCTCCGTCCCTCTCTGAGATTCAGGTCAGCTCCCCGTCCCTCAGAGCGCACACAGAGTGGGGGGTCAGTCCAGACCCTGCAGGGTCACACGGGACAGAGGAGTTAGCGGCTAGTACCGTGCTCTAGGCTGTCGCAGGGAGAAAAGAGGGGAGCCACTTAACAGCCACTTCATCTGCCCCAGAGAGAAACCAACTTCACGCCAACAGCCCATGGGGGACAAAGGTATTGCAGGCAAGGTCCGAATAAAGCTGGGCAGACGCCTGCTCTCTGCTCAGCGCCAAAAGCTCTGTGGTCGGCGAGGTCAGTGCGATCTCCCTGCCCTGCCTAGGTGTGAGGACAGACAGATGGGGGAAAAGGGCAGCAGAGGCTGGAGCTTGCCAGAGCCAGCGTGCTGCAGCCTTCGCCCTTCTCAGCCCACGAGAGGCCGGCACAGACTGGGCTGCAGAGGCCAGGTCATTGGAATTCAGGATGTGGTTCTGGAGACTGGCTCTAGCCATTTCTCAATGGTGGTGCCAGGGCCAGGGGCTCACGGTGCCTCTTGCACTTGCCCTAATGCTCTTCCTTAGCACTGCTGATGTCGGGCGCCACTGCAGCCCCTGCCAGAACTGCAGGGTCCAAACTGCCAGTGCCTGACTCTTCCTGTGTCTGACCCCAGCTGTGATCAGGAGCAGGCCCGGCACCCAGAGCTGTGTGGGGAACGGTGATTCCACTGTCGGGAGGAGCCACTAGCTCAAAACCCGGCTGGGTTCCCATTTGGGGCAGAACCTGAAATGCTGCCCTAGAGCCCAGACCCTGCCTGCCCTGGGGTCCATGACTCGGGGGCTGCCCACCTGTCCCGCTGCCCTGGAGGCCAGAGCCTGTAGGCCCAGGGTGCTGTAGGGCTGCAAGCCTGGGAACATCACAGCCAGTGCTGCCGAGGGGATTCTGGGCACCTTGAGAGGTTTGGGGCCCTGGCAGGCTGGGGAGAGACTTCCCCAGTTCACACCTCCCCCATTGCACAGCAGCAGAGCGGGAAGGCGCATCTTGCACCCCGGGAGCTGCAGCAGCCCAGAAACATCACCTATGGCAGCAGTGAGACCGTCTCCTTTCCAAGCACAATGTCTGGCATTCCCCAGAAGGGAGCGGTTTCATACCTGCCTGGACACGGATAGTTTAGAGTGTCTGGGTGCAGTTTCTCAGAGCTCTCAGGGGGGTAGGAGCGAAATCCCTTAGCACGTTACACAGCTCGGTTCTGTCCCTTCCTCTCGCTCAGTTCCAGGGAACTCGGCAGGTGGCTCAGCATGTGACCCGGCCATGAAGGGACCCAGATCCGCACGCAGCCTGTGGGTGACATACGTTCTGCCCCCTTCAAACCGAGGATTTCACAGCCTCCCACGGACACGTCCTGAGCCAATGGGACCCTGCTCACCCCTTCTGCACCCTCAGCAGATGCCCAGGGGCAGGGGGCTCCGGTACAGTCCAGGCCCTGGGGGCTCCTCTGCCCCATAGACTCGTGGTGTCTCCTGGGTCATTGTCCCAGATCCACACTGAGGCACTCGGCGCCGCCTACCCACAGCTCCTGCTGCCTCCTCTGCAGCCCCCGAGCTAGACCTGCTCTGAGCAGGGCTGTTCCTGCCCCTGCCGGCTGCATGGCAGGGAAGCGCACTGGGGAGTTGGGGTGATCCATTGCTTGCTGCCCGGGGGGCTGTGGGAGACCAGGGGGAGCTGGATGGGAGCTTGGCCTGAGCCAGGGGATGAGGAACATGTGCCACAACAGCATTTCTGCACTACTCTGGTTGGGTGTCAGCCTAGGGAGGTGGGACCCCGCTGGGCTGGCTCACAGAGTCCCAACCTGTGGCCCCACCAGGGGATCGTAACCCCCCTGCCTCCCTCAGGGCTGCTGAGAGAACCTCAAAAGTGTGAGCGGAGCATGAACTGAGGCCTCCATCTGCGACCAGCCTGCAGCAATAGCTCCACGGGAGGGGTTGGTGAATGGCATGATATGTTTTGCAGTAAAAGGGTGATTGGGGTACAGGTGCTTGGGTGTCTGTGTCTCAGTGAGGGGTGATTAGGCTGGGGATCGCTGGGGGGTCTGTGTATTATTGAGGAGGTTAGTGGGATGGGAGGGGGCTGAGGTTTCTGCCAGTCCTTTAATAACCCGTCCTCCCATACTAGACAGTGACACACACCCCTCAGTCTCCTGCTCTCCCCAGAAGCAGCTGTTTAACCCTTTGACACCCACGGCGTAGCAACCCCTAGACAAGTCAGTCCCTGCCTGGCATCTCATCCAGAAAAACATTGCAGAGTATTCCCGCTTCCCCCAGACACAGAAACCCTCTCTCCTCCTGTCACTGACGGTGCACAAGTGGGAGCAGACTCAGCCCCAGCCTCAGACACGTGGGTTACCATCCCCAGGCTGCCCACGTCCGAGGTAGATGGGGTCCCTGAGAGTGACGGGCTCCTCCGTGGGCTGAGGGCAGACGTCCCATCTCTGCTCATCACCAGAAGCTCTGTGATCAGCAAGCTCAGTGCGATCTCCCTGCCCTGCCCAGGTGTGAGGTCAGACGGATGGGGTGAAGGGCAGCAGAGGCTGGAGCTTGCCAGGGCCAGTGTGCTGCAGTCTTCGCCCCGCCCTGCCCAAGAGAGGCCGGCACAGACTGGGCTGCAGGGGCCAGGTCATTGGAATCCAGGACGAGGTTCTGGAGACTGGCTCTAGCCATTGCTCAATGGTGGGTGCCACTGCCAGGCAGGGCCGGCTTTAGGCCAATTCCCTGATTCCCCGGAATCGGGCCCCGCACCTACGAGGGCCTCGCTCCTTTTTAATTTTTTTTACTGACCCAGCGGCGGTCCTCTCTGGGTCTTCGGCAGCATTTCGGCAGGGGTGTGGGGATCTGTCACGGAGTCACCGGGCGATGCTCTGGAACTGCTTCCCACCAAGCCAGTCAGGACTTTGGGGATCCTCTCCCTTGGAGCAGACTTGTTCAGGGCAAGAAGCTCACATGGCTTCACCTCCTGGGTCTCTCCTTGGAGCATTCAGCGTCCTCTGCCCCTCCGTGGGGTTCTCACAGCAAGTCCGGCCCAGATTGGTCCTGGGGGGGCCACAGGGTCCTGCACCCCCACTTTGCAGTCAGATGTGACTCTCAGCCAGCCAGTAACACAGAGGTTTATTTGATGACAGGAAGACGGTCTAACACAAAGCTTGTAGGTACCGTGAGCCGGACTCCTCGGCCAGGTCCATTCTGGGGGGCAGTGAGCCAGACCCCCATGTCTGCACTTCACTCCTCATGCCCAGCCAGCTCCAGACTGAAACCCCCTCCAGCCCCTCCTCTCTGCTTTATCCCTTTCTAGGCCAGGAGTTCACCTGATCCCTTTGTCTCCAACACCTTCAGTTGGCACCTTTGCAGAGGAGGGGCCCAGGCCATCAGTTGCTAGGAGACAGAGGGCCAGGCATTTAGGTGCACTGGCCCCTTGCTCTGCAGCAACCACACACCCTTATCCCACCACCTAGATATTAAGAACTGCAGAGGGGACACTGAGGCACCAACACAGTATTCAGAGAAAACATTAAGAACATTCCCAGTTCGTCACAGGATCCTTCATTGCCACGGAAGCTCCGGAGCAGACCCCCCGCTGCTAAAGTGTGGCCAAAGCCCCCGACCGTCACCGGGTATTTGAATCAGGCCCTGCACTGCATACAGCCAGCCCTGGTGCCAGGTGCTCACGGCAGGGTCCAACGTATCCCTGGCACTGCCAGTGCCTGACTCTCCCGGTGTCTGACCCCAGCTGTGAACAGGAGCAGGCCCGGCTGCCAGAGCTGTGTGGGGAACGGTGAGTCCACTGCCAGGAGGAGCCACTAGCTCAAAACCCGTCTGGGTTCCCATTTGGGACAGAACCTGAAATGCTGAAATTTGCCATGGGGGGAAGGTCGTAGGGTTCATGCAGGAGTGGCGCCAGGGTTTTTGGCGCCCTAGGCAGGGGGGTCCTTCCGCGCCCCCGGTCGTTGGCGGCAATTCTACGGCGGGGGGTCCTTCCCCGCTCCTGGTTTTCGGGGCACTTTGGCGGCGGGTCCCGGAGCGAGAGAAGGACCCGCCGCAGAATTGCCGCCGAAGACCCGGAGCACGGAAGGACCCCCCCGCCACCGAATTGCCGCCCCGCCCCAAATCCTGGTGTCCTAGGCGACCACCTAGGTCACCTAAATGGAAGCGCAGGCCCTGGGTCCATGACTCTGGGGCTGCCCACCTGTCCCACTGCCCTGGAGGCCAGAGCCTGTGGGCCCAGGGTGCTGTAGGGCTGCAAGCCTGGGAACATCACAGCCAGTGCTGCCAGGGGGATTCCGGGCACGTCGAGGGGTTTGGGGCCCTGGAAGGCTGGGGAGAGACTTCCCCAGTTTATACCTCCCACATTGCACAGCAGCAGAGCGGGAAGGGGCATCTCGCACCCCGGGAGCTGCAGCAGCCCAGAAACTTTACGTATGGGAGCAATGAGACCGTCTCCTTTCCAAGCGTAACATCTGGCATTCCCCAGAAGGGAGCGGTTGGATACCTGCCTGGGCACAGACGGTGCAGAGTGTCCGGGTGCAATTCCTCAGAGCTCTCAGGGGGTCGGGGGTGGGAGCGAAAACCCTTGGCACGTTACACAGCTCGGTTCTGTCCCTCCCTCTCGCTCAGTTCCAGGGAACTCGGCAGGTCACTCAGCAGGTGACCCGGCCATGAAGGGACTCAGATCCGCACGCAGCCTGTGGGTGACGCACGTTCTGCCCCCTTCACACCGAGGATTTCACGGCCTCCCACGGACACGTCCTGAGCCAATGGGACCCTGCTCGCCCCTTCTGCACCCTCAGCAGATACCCGGGGCAGGGGGCTCCAGTACAATCCAGGCCCTGGGGGCTCCTCTGCCCCATGGACTCGTGGTGTCTCCCGGGTCATTGTCCCAGATCCACACTGAGGCACTCGGCGCTGCCTGCCCACAGCTCCTGCTGCCTCCTCTGCAGCCCCTGATCTAGACGTGCTCTGAGCAGGGCTGTCCCTGCCCCTGCCCCTGCTGGCTGCCGGCTGCATGGCAGGGAAGGGCAGTGGGGAGTTGGGGTGACCTGTTGCCTGCTGCCCGGGGGGGGAGGGGGCTGTGGGAGCCCAGGGGGAGCTGGGTGGGAGCTGGGTCTGAGCCAGGGGATGGGGAACATGTGGCATGTGACCCCGTAACCTTTCTGCAGTAACATCGTTGGGTGTCAGCCTAGGGAGGTCAGAGCCCGCTGGGCTGGCTCACAGGGGCCCCTGGGGCCCCACCAGGGGCCCCACCAGGGGATCGTAACCCCCCTGCCTCCTCCTCAGGGCAGCTGAGAGAACCTCAAAAGTGTGAGTGGAGCATGAACTGAGGCCTCCATCTGTGCCCAGCCTGCAGCAATAGCTCTGCTAGGCCCGGCCCATGGATCTCAGCCCAGGCTGGGGGCTCAGCCAGTCTGTGCTCTGTGCGGTGGGAGCTGTTCCCCGGCCACAGAGTTCAGCCCTTTCCCCAGGCAGCACCATTCTCTGCAGACGAGCGCCTGCCAGGACCCCGGGGTCGTTAGCCGCCCAGCCTGCTGTTCCCAGCTGGATGGCAGGGGACGCTGGAACGGAAAGGGCTGAGACACACTGGGCGACATTATCATCCACAGAGACTGCCGAGGGCTGGAGAGGAGCCGTGATGAGGGGGGAGGAGAGGGTCGGTTCTACCCCATACAACAACCAGCCAAAATGAGGGGCTGTTGTTCCCGCACGTGAGCACCCGGAGCCCCAGGGAAAGCGAGTGGGAGCTGCAGACAAGGCTCCCGGGAGTTTATCTCGCCCTGCAGGGAGCAGAGGGGACACGAGCGGGGCAGGCGCACGTAGGAAGGTGTCGTAACAACGACCGTCTCCCCTGCCCTTCGCTGCCTTAGAGAGGGATCCCCCCTGCAGCCCCTGGGAATGGGCCATGGTGCAGCTGAACCCTTCCCCCAGCCCCTTGGTGGAATGGCTCCTGTGCGGCTTGACTCCCTTTGATCCCCTTATACCTGCTCTCACCCCCTGAACCTGGCCCACGGGCGCTAAATGACTCCGCTGCCTGCTGTGGCGCTGGCCGATGGAGCAGGAGCAGGGTGTCTATACAGCGCCTGGCACAACGGGACCTGATCTCAGTAGGGCAGGGTCTGTTTTTCACTGTGTGACTCTGCAGTGCCTGGCACAACAGGGTCCCTGATCTTTGAGGCCTCTGTGTCCTATTCAATCCAGCTCATAACACAACCCATTGGTCTGAGCTGTGGGAGCCCAGCGTGTGATCCATCCACAATAGTGTGAAGTTCAGTATTTCAGGATGTCCTGTCGTACCCACCAGGCAGCAGAAGGAATCCCTGGAGCTGGATGGATTGATCCTGGGTGCTCGGCGGGTGCTAGTTATAGAGAATTCCTTGGGGCATCGCCCTGGCGTGGTTCTCTGCAATGCCACACAGCGACTCTGGCAGCATCGCTGCTCAGACAGAACCCAAATCTGCCCCATTCTGAGGAGAGTTCAGGGACGGGCGTTGTTTGTACAAGGACATGACTTGTGCTGATCAAAAATCTCCAGGGCGTGAAGGCACCCGGTCCCTCCACTTTCCTAGGAAGCCCAGCCCATGCCCTGACCTTCCCCCAGGCTAGCAAACCTCATCCCCCTGGTGCAAAGGAGACTATATAAGTGCAGTTTGGCTGCTGGGGCAGTAACATTTCCAATCTGAGCATCCAGTGACTCTGAACTCTGACTGACGGCATGGCAGAACAGCATGGCAATTCTGTCAGCTTTCAGATGTACTCAGGAACTCCTGTGACGATCCATGAAGACAAGCCATTTATAACCAATGAGTTAACTTTGTCCAGTCAAGAACATCACTGTGGAGGGGGACCCCTGGGTCTTCTTTGATTCTCCCGATTATGGAGGCAACATTGTAGTCTACAGGGCAGGAGAACGGAAAGCATTCCCCAAGGGGCTCAAAAGCATCAACTCTGTGCGCATGATCAAAGGGTTAATCGAGAGCTCCAAAGTCACCTTGTATCCTCACCCTTTTTTCAAGGGCACAGGGGAGTAATTTCAAAATAAGAGAGATCATCTACAGGGCACGTATTTTTCTCTCAAAGTTGCTGAGGGAGCTTTGATCTTCTTCGATGATGAAGACTACATTGGAGAGAAGAGGATCCTGCTGAAAGGAGACGAGGTGCAGAATTACACTGCTGTGAAGTTAACCTTCATTGGCAAATCAATGAAGACTGCCTGGGACATGGGGCCGCAATGAAAACGGATGAGAACTTTCCCCTTCCCTGTGAACAGAGGAACGGCTCCAGGTCCACACCTGGTCCCTAGAAGAGGATTCACTCCCTACCCTGGTGATGATGGGTGCTGATTGCAGACCCTGCCTGACCCTGCGACCTCTCCCTGAGCACACAATGAGCGCTGACCCCTTGAGTGACAGGAGCAGAATCAACCCAGCTGAAACGATGGGAGGAAGAAAGAACCTGTCCCAGCCACTGTCCCCGGCCCGCTGGACTCAGCACCCCAGAGCTGACCCATGGAGCGGGAGCCCCTCACCACTGCGGCACTGAGGTCCCTGCCTTTGCGGCCCCAGGGAAAGGCACCGCCGGTGACATGCAGTCAGAGCCTGTGGGCGAGAGCCCATCTCCCCACTGTGTGTCACCAAGGGGCTGCAGACAACCCAGAGGGGCCAGGACAGTGACTCCGTGTCCATCAGAGCCCCCCCTGACACAGACCCTGCCCCAGCTTCTCCTGCTGCTTTGCAACAATAAACATAATTTTCAAGTCGAATTTGCATCTAATTATTAATGAAAAAGGCAGGGGAAAGGAAGGGGGGAAACCTCTGTCTCACTGAGGGGTGGTTGGGGTGGGGGTGGCTGGGGCTCTGTGTGTCAGTGAGGACGGCTGGGCATGGGTGGTGAAATGGGGGGTCTTTGCCACAGTGAGGGGTGATTGGGGTGTTTGGTGTTTGGGGGGGTCTGTGTCCCAGTGAAGGATGGTTGGGGTGGTGAGTACCTGGGGGGGGGTCTATGTCTCAGTGAGGGGTTATTGGGGTGGGTTGCTGGGGGTCTGTGTCTCAGTGAGGGGTGATTGGGATGGGGTTGCTGGGGTCTTTGTCTCAGTGAGGGGTTGTCAGGGTGGGGGTATCTGGGGATCTGTGTCTTAGTGCTCGGTGATTGGGGTGGGTGTTGAATAGTTCATCTCTGTACCACTGAGGGGTGATAGCAAGGGTGGGTTTTGGGGGGGTCTGTGTCTCTGAGAGGTCATTGGGGTGGGTGGTGAAGGGCAGGTCTGTGTCTCAGTGGGGGGCTCAGGGCGGGGGCAGATGGTGGGGGTGAGGGCTGTGGGTTGGGGCTGGGAATGAGGGGCTCCAGGTGTGGGAGGGGGCTCTGGGCTGGGGTAGGGAGTTGGGGTGCAGGAGGGGGTCAGGGTTCTGGGCTAGGGGTGCAGGCTCTGGGGTGGGGCTGGGAATGAGGGGTTTAGAGGGGGCTCAGGACTGGGGCGGGGGGTTGGGGCACAGACTTACTTCAGGCAGCTCCAGGTCAGCGGAGCAGGCACCGGCCCCCGAGCTCCCATTGGCCGGTTCCCAGCCAATGGGAGTGCAGAGCTGGTTCTCAGGGTGGAGGCAGCGCACAGAGCCCCGTGTCCCCCCTGCCTAGAAGCCGGACCCGCTGGTGGCCACTTCTGGGGCGCAGTGCGGTGACCGAACACATAGGCACCAGCCTGCCTTAGCTGGGCAGCATCGCCGACGGGACTTTTAACATCGCAGGCAACGGTGCTGACGACAAGGGTCGGTGCTGGGGCCGGTTTTGTTCAATATCTTCATTAACGATCTGGAGGATGGTGTGGACTGCACCCTCAGCAAGTTTGCAGATGACACTAAACTGGAAGGAGTGGTTGATACGCTGGAGAGTAGGGATAGGATACAGAGGGACCTAGACAAGTTAGAGGATTGGGCCAAAAGAAATATGATGCGGTTCAACAAGGACAAGTGCAGAGTCCTGCACTTAGGACGGAAGAATCCCATGCACTGCTATAGAGTAGGGACCGAATGGCTGGGCAGCAGTTCTGCAGAAAAGGACCTAGGGGTTACGGTGGACGAAAAGCTGAATATGAGTCAACAGTGTGCCCTTGTTGCCAAGAAGGCTAATGGCATTTTGGGTTGTATAAGTAGGGGCATTTCCAGCAGATCGAGGGACGTGATCATTCCCCTCTATTCAGCACTGGTGAGGCCTCATTTGGAGTACTGTGTCCAGTTTTGGGCCCCACACTACAAGAAGGATATGGATAAATTGGAGAGAGTCCAGCGGAGGGCAACAAAAATGATTAGGGGGCTGGAGCACATGACTTATGAGGAGAGGCTGAGGGAACTGGGATTGTTTAGCCTGCAGAAGAGAAGAATGAGGGGGGATTTGATAGCTGCTTTCAACTACCTGAAAGGGGGTTCCAAAGAGGATGGATCTAGGCTGTTCTCAGTGGTAGAAGATGACAGAACAAGGAGTAATGGTCTCAAGTTGCAGAGGGGGAGGTTTAGGTTGGACAATAGGAAAAACTTTTTCACTAGTAGGGTGGTGAAGCACTGGAATGGGTTCCCTAGGGAGGTGGTGGAATCTCCTTCCTTAGAGGTTTTTAAGGTCCGGCTTGACAAAGCCCTGGCTGGGATGATTTAGTTGGGTTTGGTCCTGCTTTGAGCAGGGGGTTGGACTAGAACCTCCTGAGGTCCCTTCCAACCCTGAGATTCTATGATTCTATGACCCTGAGAAGCACAGGACCAGCAGCCTGGATCCTCTGGACTTCTAAGAGCTGAGCAGATCAAAACAAGCGTCTCTATCACACTGAGGAGAATTAAACTTCAAGACTCTTTATAAGAAATGGAAAGGGGAGGTGGATATTTTTTGCTGTTATTAAAATTCAATAGGCAGCCAGTCTTGTTTTAAAATTATTATGAAGAAGAAGAAGTTTAAGCTTTGTTGTAACGTGCGCTGTTTGCCTGGACTGCTCAAACCCTGAATGCTTGTATAGGAGGAACTCTGTGAGTTGGCTTCTTAAATACCTTCCTGCTGTTTCACATTTGATACCCCTTGATGAACCATAGGAGCCATGTCTGGTAACTGGCTTCTTCAATGTGATAAGCTATGGAAGTGAGATCTTGGAAGAATGGGGCCATTTTCATAATATAATAATTGGAGATATACCAATCTCCTAGAACTGGAAGGGACCATGAAAGGTCATTGAGTCCAGCCCCTTGCCTTCACTAGCAGGCCCAATTTTTGCCCCAGATCCCTAAGTGGCCCCCTCAAGGATTGAACTCACAACCCTGGGTTTAGCAGGCCAATGTGCAAAGCCACTGAGCTATCCCTCTGCCCCCTACTGTACTGAAAAATAATAATTAATAATAAATAGTGTGTAAGAAGTATGTCATAAAAACAAATGTTATATTTCCCAGATCACGGCTTTTATCATTTGTACTCAGGTAAAGGAGAAAATCCCTGGAAATATTCATTTTTAGGATGGGGGTCGCAAGAGTTGAAATTTTAGTGAAAGGGGTTCACAGGTTGTTAAAGTTTGGGAACCACTGCCCTGGAGCAATGTCCCCCTGTGACGAAGTGGGGCTGTTCTTAATGTTCCCTCTAAATACTGCGGGGGGGCCTCAGTTCCTGGCCGACCCTCTGTCGCCTGGCAACTAATGGACAGGCCCTTCCCTCCGCCCTTGCAAGGGGATGCTAAGGGTGTGGGAGAACAAAGAGGTCAGGGAGCCTCCTGGCCTGGGAAAGAGACAAAGCCCAGAGAGGAGGGGCTGGAGGGGGTTTCAGTCTGGAGCTGGCTGGGGACGAGGAGTGAAGTGCAGATGTGGGGGTCTGCCTCACTGCCCCCCAGAATGGACCCGGCCAAGGGGTCCGGTTCGCAGTACCTAGAAGCTCTGTTTTAGACTGTGTTCCTGTTATTGAATAAACCTCTGTGTTACTGGCTGGCTGAGAGTCACGTATAACTATGAAGTGGGGCTGCAGGACCCTGTGGCTTCCCCAGGACCCCGCTGGGGCAGACTCGCTGTGGGAAGCACACGGAGGGGCAGAGGATGCTGAATGCTCCAAGGAGAGACCCAGGAGGTGAAGCCGTGTGAGCTTCTTGCCCTGAAAAAGTCTGCTCCAAGGGAGGGGAGGCTCCCCAAAGTCCTGACTGGCTTTTGTGGGGAGCCGTTCCAGATCATTGCCCGGGGACTCCGTGACACCCACATTCCACAGAAGGGAGCGGTTGGATAACTGCCTGGACACAGACGGTGCAGAGTGGCCGGGTGCAGTTCCTCAGAGCTCTCAGGGGCGATTACACAGCTTTGCATATTACACAGTTCGATTCTTTCCTGTCCTCCCGCTCAGTTCCAGGGAACCATTGGGCAGACTCTGAAGGTGACCAGGCCATGAAGAAAACCCAGAGCCGCACGCAGCCTGTGGGTGATACATGTTCTGCCCCCTTCACACCGAGGATTTCACGGACACATCCTGAGAGAACAGGACCCTGCTCGCCCCTTCTGCACCCTCTGCAGATGCCCGGGGCAGGGGGCTTCGGTACCTGGGGGCTCCTGCTGCCTCCTCTGCAGCCCCTGAGCTAGACGTGCTCTGAGCAGGGCTGTCCCTGCCCCGCCCCTGCTGGCTGCCGGCTGCATGGCAGGGAAGGGCAGTGGGGAGTTGGGGTGACCCGTTGCTTCCTGCCCAGAGGGTGGGGGTTGCTGGAGGATCTGAGTCTAAGTGAGGGGTGATTGTGTTGGGGGGGTAGTGGGAGGGGGTCTGTGTGTCAGTGAGGGGTGATTGTGTAGTAGGAGGAGTTCATGTTCGTATTTTGTATAATTCTGTATCTGAGCTAATTTCAAGGCAGTAACAGACCTTTGAGGGTCACCACTTTGTTGCAGGTTTAGCATTTTAAAGTAAGTACAAGAACGCCACGAGTGTTTTCCTTTTGCATTGCAACTTGATGTCCCTGTTCAAAATGTTCGGTGTAAACTGATTCTGTTTTGTGTGTGACTAAGGAATGTGTGTTAAAAAATAAGTGTAAAGGCCATCGCTGAACCACATGTTCTTGGGAGGATCTGGAGACAAATGCAAGGGTGCCTGGAGGCTGCAACACGCCTCTATTAAAACGTCAAAAAAAGGCAAATTAACAACTCTAAAAATAAAACAGGCGCCTGTCAATAAAATCGAAATAACTATAATCAAAACCTGCATAAAATAACTCCCTTAAAGCTTAATAAAAATACAAAATAAAAAATAAATAAAAAAACAAGCCCTCATCAAACCACAATTAATTACAGCATAATGGTGCAAAACTCATTAATCCCAATTAAAAAATCACTATATAAACAGGGTGCTTTGCTATGAATCTTTGGGTTTGTCCTGCCAAGACTTCCCCAGAGCACCGTGTCGGGACTGACAGAACCCGGTTCCTACCTACCTGTGATCAACCTGGCTGGCCACTAAATCAATCCAGACTCTAAATTGGTAACTATAACATTGACTGGTGGGACAGTGTGTGTGTGTGGTGTAATTAAATCCATATTCTAATTGTTGTATCTTCAATAAATGTGGAGTATTGATTTTTCCCCTAAAAAAGATCCTGTGAGCTTCTTATAAGTATAACAATTGCAGTGGGATGGCTGGGGGTGGGGTTTGCGTCCAATTGAGAGGTGATTTGGTGGGTAGTGTCTGGGGAGGTCTGTGTTTCAATGAGGAGTGATTGGAATGGGTAGTGAATGGGGGGGGGTCTTTGTATCATTGAGGGGTGATTGTGGTTGGGAGGTGGCTGGGGGGTTTCTGTCTCTCAGTGAGAAGTGATTGGGGTGGGAGTTGCTGGATGATCTGAATTTCAGTGAGGGGAGATTGTGATGGAGGTGGCTGGGGGGGCTCTGTGCCCAAGTGAGAGTTGACGGGTGTTGAGAGTGTCTGGGAGGGTCTGTGTTTCATTGAGTGTGGTTGGGATGGGAGGTGGTTGGCAGGGCCTGGAGAATGGATACCCCAGCGACTGGTGACCGGGAGGCCCAGCTAGGGAGTCACAGCTGGTTCTGGCCAGCGAGAGGAAAATGGGCTACAAAGAGAGGACCCTGGTGACCCGACCAGCTGGTTCCAACCAGTGGAGAACAAAGGACGGATGAGAGGAGAGGCTGAGAGGAGAGGAGGCCCAGGCAACCTTGTTTACCTGGGACAGAAGACAAAGGACAGAGGCGGGACTTGGGGGAGATGGTATCGGATGCCCACATGGAAGAGGGGTTTTCTGGGCTAGGAGGAGAGAGTAGCCAGAGCCCATCTGGAGGCAGGACAGACCTAGATGTACGGTACTGAGGGAGGCCAGGCCTGAGGCCCTGGGAGTTTCCTGTACTGTGTTTAGATGCTCAATAATCCTCCTGTTTTACACTGGCTGAGAGTTGCTCCGGGCTAGAGAACAGGGTGGCATTATTCCCTTTGGGAGTGGAAGTCCCTGGGGTCCAGAGTGGGTGGACTCCCTGAGGGGGCCCACGGCAAGAGACAGACACGCTGAAAGCTCAGAGAGGTGCGGTTCCAGGAGGCGGAGGCAGGGGTGGCTCTAGGAATTTGGCCGCCCCAAGCACGGTGGCATGCCGCAGGGGGCGCACTGCTGGTCGCTGGTCCCGCGGCTCCAGGGGACCTCTTGCAGATGTGCCTGTGGAGGGTCGGCTGGTACCATGGCTCCGGTGGAGCATCCGCAGGCATGCCTGCGGGAGGTCCACCCGAGCCGCGGGACCAGCGAACCCTCCGCAGTCATGCCTGCGGGAGGTCCAACGGAGCCACCTGCCGCCCTCCCGGTAAAATGCCGCCCCAAGCGTGCGCGTGGCGCGCTGGGGTCTGGAGCCGGCCCTGGGCGGAGTGGCCTAAGGCTTAAGCCCTGAGAGAGAGGGGACCCCTGAGAAGGGCTGTTGCTCTGAAGGGGATTCCCCCGAGGCACCGCACTGAGCCAAAAATAGGCAGGAACTGTGAGTCCGTGACAGGCTGCTCTAGAGCCCAGACCCTGCCTGCCCTGGGATACATGACTCAGGGGCTCCCCACCTGTCCCGCTGCCCGGGAGGCCAGAGCCTGTGGGCCCAGGGTGCTGTAGGGCTGCAAGCCTGGGAACATCACAGCCAGTGCTGCCAGGGGGATTCCGGGCACGTCGAGCGGTTTGGGGCCCTTTGAGGCTGGGGAGAGACTTCCCCAGTTTATACCTCCCCCATTGCACAGCAGCAGAGTGGAAAGGGGCATCTCGCACCCCGGGAGCTGCAGCAGCCAAGAAACATCACCTATGGCAGCAGTGAGACCGTCTCCTTTCCGAGCGCAACGTTCCGCATTCCCCCAAAGGGAGCGGTTTGATACCTGCCTGGACACGGATGGAATAGAGTGTCTGGGTGCAGTTCCTCAGAGCTCTCAGGTTGCGGGTGGGAGCGAAATCCCTTGGCACGTTACACAGCTCGGTTCTGTCCCTCCCTCTCGCTCGGTTCCAGGGAACTCGGCAGGTGGCTCAGCAGGTGACCCGGCCATGAAGGGACCCAGAGCCGCACACAGCCTGTGGGTGACACACGTTCTGCCCCTGACACCGAGGGTTTCACAGCCTCCCACGGACATGTCCTGAGCGAATGGGACCCTGCTCACCCCTTCTGCACCCGCAGCAGATGCCCAGGGGCAGGGGGTTCCGGTACAGTCCAGGCCCTGGGGGCTCCTCTGCCCCATGGACTCGTGGTGTCTCCTGGGTCATTGTCCCAGATCCACACTGAGGCACTCGGCGCCGCCTGCCCACAGCTCCTGCTGCCTCCTCTGCAGCCCCCGAGCTAGACGTGCTCTGAGCAGGGCTGTCCCTGCCCCTGCCCCTGCTGGCTGCCGGCTGCATGGCAGGGAAGGGCACTGGGGAGTTGGGGGTGACCCGTTGCCTGCTGCCTGGGGGGGAAGGGGCTGTGGGAGCCCCAGGGGGAGCTGGATGGGAGCTGGGCCTGAGCCAGGGGATGGGGAACTTGTGGCACGTGACCCCGCAACCTTTCTGCAGTAACATCATTGGGTGTCGGCCTAGGGATGTGGGACCCCGGTTCCAACCTGGGGCCTCACGAGGGGATCGTAACCCCCCTGCCTCCCCCTCAGGGCTGCTGAGAGAACCTCAAAAGTGTGAGCGGAGCATGAACTGAGGCCTCCATCTGTGCCCAGCCTGCAGCAATAGCTCCACTAGGCCCGGCCCATGGATCTCAGCCCAAGCTGGGGGCTCTGCCAGTCTGTGCTCTGCGAGGTGGGAGTTGTTCCCCGGCCACAGAGTTCAGCCCTTTCCCCAGGCAGCACCATTCTCTGCAGACGAGCGCCTGCCAGGACCCCGGGGTCGTTAGCCGCCCAGCCTGCAGGTCCCAGCTGGATGGCAGGGGGATGCTGGGACGGAAAGGGCTGAGAGACATTGGGCGAGATTATCGTCCCCAGAGACTGCCGAGGGCTGGAGAGGAGCCGTGACGATGCGGGGAGGAGAGGGTCGGTTCTACCCCACACAACAACCAGCCAAGACAAGGGGCTGATGTTCCCCCACGCTGAGAACCCGGCGCCCCAGGGAAAGCGATTGGGAGCTGCAGACAATGCGCCTGGGAGGTTATTGAGTCCCGCAGGGAGCAGAGGGGACACAAGTGGGGCAGGCACACGTAGGAAGACGTCGAAACAACGACCGTCTCCCCTGCCATTCGCTGCCTCAGGGAGGGGTTGGTGAACGGGATGATCTGTTTTGCAGTAAAAGGGTGATGGGGTAGGGATGGCCGAGGGGGATCTGTGTCTCAGTGAAGGGTGATTGGGCTGAGTGGGGGCTGCGGTTTCTGCAAGTCCAACCCACTCCTCCCACCCCAGACAGTGACATAAACCCCTTAGTCTCCTACTCTGCCCCACAGCCAGCTGTTTAACCCTTTGGCACCCGCTGGGTAGCAGCCCCTAGACAAGTCAGTCCCTGCGGGCATCTCATCCAGAAAAACATTGCAGAGAATTCCCGCTTCCCCCCAGACACAGAAACCCTCTCTCCTCTTGTCACTAACGGTGCACAAGTGGAAGCAGATTTAGCCCCAGCCTCAGACACCCGGGTTCCCCTCCCCAGGCTGCCCAGGTCCGAGGCAGATGGGGTCTCTGAGAGTGAGGGGCTCCTCCGTGGGCTGAGGGCAGACACCCGCTCTCTGCTCATCGCCGGAAGCTCTGTGATCGCTGAGGTCAGTGCAATCTCCCTGCACTGCCCAGGTGTGAGGTCAGACAGACGGGGGCGAAGGGCAGCAGAGGTTGGAGCTTGCCAGAGCCAGTGTGCTGCAGCCTGCGGCCCCCCTGCCCAAGAGAGGCCGGCACAGACCGGGCTGCAGGGGCCAGGTCATTGGAATCCAGGAGGAGGTTCTGGAGACTGGGTCTAGCCATTGCTCAATGGTGGTGCCAGGGCCAGGGTCTCACGGTGCCTCTTGCTCTTGCTCTAATGCTCTCCCTTAGCACTGCCGATGCTGGGAGCCAGCCCAGCCCCCTCTCAGCACTGCAGGGTCCAACGTATCCCTGGCACTGCCAGTGCCTGACTCTACCGGTGTCTGACCCCAGCTGTGAACAGGAGCAGGCCTGGCACCCAGAGCTGTGTGGGGAACGGAGATTCCACTGCCGGGAGGAGTCGCTAGCTCAAAACCCGGCTGGGTTCCCATTTGGGGCAGAACCTGAAATTGCTGAAATTTGCCATGAGGGGGAATGTCGTGGGGTCTGTGACTGTGGCGCTGCCCTAGAGCCGAGACCCTGCGTACTCTGGGGTCTGTGACCGTGAACCATTGCAACGCAATGTAATTGTGATATTAGGAAATACCCCAGAGAGTCCAAGTTCCAGTATTTCTTGAAGCAGTTCCTGTGGCTTGCAATCCAACTTAGTTTGTGGAATGTATTCGTTTGAGGAAGACGACCTCGTCACTGAGATCTTTTGAGATTTCTTTGTTGTACTGTTGCTGAAGTTGTTCAGCTGCAGAAAGTAGATCTTCATTTCTCAGTCTGTTGAACTGCCAAAGAAATCTAGAAAGGGTACAAATTAGTTGCAGTGACTCAAATCAACGTATGAGACCTGACTGAATAGAGTCAATGATGACAAGGGAGACATCGACCCTATAATGCTGCTTGGCCTCGGATTCAGTAGGTAAGTTGCGATTGGTGGAGAATTCAGATGAAATCCAATATTCTGTGCTACTAATTCAGACTCAGTCAGGATCGCATCCCATTGTTTTCGAATCTGTTGAATGTCATTGATAAGACTTTCAGTGTTATCCCTCTCAACATCCAGTGTAGCATTGCGGGTTTCAGTTACCAATTTAGTTTGTTGGATCATTGTATGTAGCTTCATCCACAAAGATGACATCAGAAGGCATTCAAATTTGGACATGTGCTTCTGACTAGACTGAAGTGCAGTTCAAGCCTGCCCAGTGAGATACAAGCAAATGCTGAAAAGACTTAAAACAAGGGAATACTAATTAAGAACACAAAATGAAACAGTCAGACATGTTATTATCCATATCACTGAATCAAAACTCAAGCACGCAAGGGATAATATAGCAGGCTGAGCTGAAGACAAAAGGATGACATATGTATAGTAAACACGGACGCGGATACAGACAGAGGGATAATGTCCAAACATTTCTAACGTGTGTCCTCACGAAACTCACTGTACAAGATTGTCCTCACAAATTTTCAACTTGAATCTGGGCCTATAGACTAGGAAAGCCTATGATGATGGCCCAGCTACCAAGCTAGGGCTCAACCAACCAACCAGCCCCCTCTTTTAGCTACCATAGGACAATAATAATGAGGAATTCTCACACATCAATAATTCCTTAGTCAACTAGACATAAAACTATAAAGACACTAAAATGTAACAATTCTCTATCTTTCAACACGCACTTGATCCAGCACCAGCCACTAGTAGTGGTTTGTTTGTATAATCGGCTGATCTGAGGCCTGGTCTACACTAGGAGTTTATGTCGAATTTAGCTGCGTTAATTTGACTTAACCGTGCACCCGTCCACACCAGGAAGCTAATTAGTTTGACCTAGAGGGCTCTTTAGTTCGAATTCTGTACTCCTCCCCGACGAAGGGAGTAGCGCTAAATTCAACATGGTTATGTCGAATTAGGCTATGTGTGGACGGAAATCGACCTTAGTAGCTCCGGGAGCTATCCCACAGTGCACCACTCTGTTGACGCTCTGGACAGCAGTCCGAGCTTGTATGTTCTGACCAGCCACACAAGAAAAGCCCCGGGAAAATTTGAATTCCTTTTCCTGTCTGGCCAGTTTGAATCTCATTTCCTGTGTGGACGTCGTGGCGAGCTCAGCATCACTGGCAGCGATGCAGAGCTCTCCAGCAGAGGTGTCCATGCAATCTCAGAATAGAAAGAGGGCCCCTGCATGGACTGACCAGGAAGTCTTGGATCTGATCGCTGTGTGGGGCGAGGAGTCTGTGCTTTCGGAGCTGCGCTCCAACAAACGGAATGCAAAGACCTACGAGAAGGTCTCCAAAGCCATGAGAGACAGAGGATACAGCCGGGATACAACGCAGTGCCACGTGAAAATCAAGGACCTGAGACAAGGCTATCAAAAAATCAAAGCTGCAAACGGACGCTCCGGAGCCCAGCCCCAGACACGGTGCTTCTACGAGGCACTGCATGCCATTCTCGGTGGGTCTGTCACCACTGCCCCACCAGTGACCGTGGACTCTGAGGATGGGATAGTGTCGACGGACTGTTCCTCGGAGATGTTCGTGGACGGGGAAGATGAGGAGGACGAGGCAGTCGACAGCGCTTACAACGCTGATTTCCCCGACAGCCAGGATCTCTTCATCACCCTCACTGAGATCCCCTACCAACCCTCCCCAGCCATTACCATGGACCCTGAATCAGGGGAAGGATCAGTCAGTAAGTGCTTTAAACATGTAAACATTTATTTCTAACAGAACAGGAATATTAACTATGCTAAAAGAAGGTCAATATATATGGGGATGGAACAGAAATCCTCTTGGGAGATTTCGGAGAAGCTCTCCTGCAGGTAATCGAAAAGCCTCCGCATGAGGTTCCTGGGGAGAGCTGCCTTATTGGGTGCTCCATGGTAGCACACTTTTCCGCGCCAGGCTATCATCAGGTACTCCAGGACCATTGCCTCCACGAGCATGGCCGCATAGGCCCCTGGTTTGTGCTGGCTTTCACGCAGCATGCGCTCTCTATCTGCCTCAGTGACCCTCCTCAGGGTGATCTCGCTCAGAGACTCCTGCATTTAATTACAGTAATTTGTGTACTATTAGTATTGGGAGTGCTTCACTGTTCCTTTGAATAACAATGAGCTTCACTTTACAGCCACGTGGTGGAAGCTGCAGAGTGGCAGCATACAGGGATCTTTCCCAGGGAACAGACGTGAGGGAGTGCAAGAGGGGCAGAGTTTATGCTTTCAGGATTGCCTGTAGCAAGAGGACAGTGGTATACATTGACTTTTAAGCAGCCAAAAGTTTTTTACTTACCATGCCTGGCTGCTCCACGGATTCTGCTGTCCTGCCCCGCTTCTCTGATCTGCAGTGCAATCCCCCAGGCAATGAAAGCGAATTCCGAAAATTTGAACTTTCCCTGAGTGAGTGCTGTGCATGGTCTTGTTCACAGAGACTGACTAGACTATGTTTCCTCTTTGCAGAAATGTATCTTTATAAGGAAGTCAATCCCTTTTTCCCATCACACAGCTGCACCTGTATCCCGACCTGCCCCTCACAGAGGCTGGCGCAGATTAGGCAGCGCAAGAAAAAGACACAGGACGAAATGTTCACAGAACTTAAGGGCTGCTCCCGAGCCGAGGCGGCCCAGCAGAGCCAGTGGAGGGAGAACCTCTCTCAGCAGCAGCGCTCACACAGCGAACAGGAGGACAGATGGCGTCTGGAGGACCAGCAGGCGACTCAAACGCTGCTTGGACTAATGAGGGAGCAAACAGACACACTCAGGTGCCTTGTGGATGTTCTGCAGGACCACAGGCAGGAGGACGACAGAGCCCCCCTGCACTGTATCTGCAACCGCCCTCCCCCGCCACAAAGTCCAATACCCCCCTCACCAAAAATCACAAGAAGGAGGGGCGCCAGGGGCCGTGAAAACTGTCACTCCACCCCAGCAGAGTGCTCAAGTACCAAAAAGCTCTCATTCGCTAAATTTTGAGAAGTCCTTCCCTTCCTGGATCACCCAAGCCCAAATCCCAGTTTCGTTCCCTCACTGTGTAGTTGATTATTAAAAATAGTTTGCTGTTCATTACTGTTTCCGTCATGTTTCTTTACAGAAGACTTTGTGTGAAGGGGGGGGAGGGGTTTGGTAATTGCATAGGACGGTCACCATTACCTGGGTACAGACACGGGGGCAGGATCTACAGCAGGTCACACACACAGTGCGGTCACTAGGCACCCTGGTCAGTCTGGGAGGTGTTTTTCATGTTCTGTGCATAGGCGGCAGGTGCCCTGCTCCAGCTATATTTGGAGCTGGGTCTCTCCCCCGGCCCTACCTGGATCGGGCCCTGGCCCCCACGGGTCTCCCCCCGCCCCGCCGCGCTGCGTACCTGTCTGACAGTAGAGCGGCTCCCCGCAGAAATGCTGTCTGGTGCCCCAGGGTCCTAGCGCCTGCCATACACAAATGGCAAGGCAGGCTGCCCTTACCCTGCCCTTCCACCATAGCCCTGAGCCTCTCCAATGCTCCAAACCCTCAGCCGCAGCCAGAGCCCTCATCCCCCTACACCTCCTCCCCCTTCCCACACACCCCTCACCCCTTCCTACGCCCTCACCCCCAGCCCAGAGCCTGCACCCCTCACCACTTCCTTCACACCCACCTGTAAACGTCCTCCCCCAAGTCCTCCCCCGCCACAAGGCCACATAGCCCCCGCACACAGAGTCCCGAAAAGGAGGGATGGCAGGCTCCATTGAAACAACCAGTCCGGCAGTGCAAACCGCTCTAGGAGCAGGAGCCTGTCATTCCTCGAGTGTAGAAGCGGTCTGTACATCACTGCACACTCTACCCACCACAGTCTGCGTCCCTGTTTCAACCCTTTAACGCGAATTCATTAGTAAAGAAAACGTTGTTAATTAACAAAATTCCATTAACTTTATTTTTAAACGTGTGTTGGAAGGGGGGAAATGTGGTGAACGGGGTATGTAACCGCAGAAGAAAGTCAACAGTAACTGAAGCAGGGGCAGGTTCAGCTTCTCTGTAAAGAAACTGAACAGTCACAGTTTACCCTGCTCGCTGAGGAACCTAGCTTTCAAAGCCTCCCGGATGCACAGTGCTTCCCGCTGGGCTCTTCTAATCGCACGGGTGTCTGGCTGAGCGTAATCAGCAGCCAGGCGATTTGCCTCAACCTCCCATCCCGCCATAAAGGTCTCCCTCTTGCTCTCACAGAGATTGTGGAGCACACAGCAAGCTGCAATAACAATGGGGATATTGGTTTCGCTGAGATCCGAGCGAGTCAGTAAGCTTCGCCATCTCCCCTTGAGACGTCCAAACGGACACTCCACCACCATTCTGCACTTGCTCAGCCGGTAGTTGAAGAGTTCTTTGTCACTGTCCAAGGCGCCTGTATAGGGCTTCATGAGCCAGGGCATTATCGGGTAGGCTGGGTCCCCGAGGATCACTATAGGCATCTCCACATCCCCAACAGTTATTTTGTGGTCCGGGAAGAAACTGCCTTCCTGCAGGCGTCTAAACAGACCAGAGTTCCTGAAAACACGCGCGTCATGAACCTTGCCCGGCCACCCGACGTTGATGTTGGTAAAGCGTCCCCTATGGTCCACCACTGCTTGCAGCACCATTGAAAAGTAGCCCTTTCGGTTAATATACTGGCTGGCCTGGTGGGCTGGTGCCAGGATAGGGATGTGAGTCCCATCTATAGCCCCACCGCAGTTTGGGAATCCCATCGCGGCGAAGCCATCTATGACGACCTGGACGTTTCCCAGGGTCACTACCTTTGAGAGCAGTAGCTCAACGATTGCGTGGGCTACTTGCATCACAGCAACCCCCACGGTAGATTTGCCCACGCCAAAGTGGTTCGCTACTGACCGGTAGCTGTCTGGTGTTGCAAGTTTCCAGAGGACTATGGCCACTCGCTTCTGCACACTCAAGGCTGCTCACATGCGGGTGTCCTTGCACTTCAGGGCAGGGGACAGCAAGTCACAGAGTTCAAGGAAAGTGCCCTTACGCATCCTGAAGTTTCGCAGCCACTGTGATTCATCCCAGACCTGCAGCACTATGCGGTCCCACCAGTCCGTGCTTGTTTCCCGGGCCCAGAATCGCCGTCCCACAGCATGGACATGACCCATTGCCACCATGATCTCCACGGCGCAGCGTACCGTGCTTTCTGAGAGGTCTGTGCCACTCTGAGACTTCATGTCCTCACCGCGCTGCCGTTGCCTCCTCGCCCGATTTCTCAGCATCTGACTGTTGAAGAGGTGTACAATAAGGTGCGAGGAGTTGACAACGGCCATAAGTGCAGCGATGATCGCAGCGGGCTCCATGATCGCAGTGGAGTGCTGTGGCGTCCGCGCTGACACTTATAACAGGAAAAGTGCGCGAACTGATTTCCCGACGGCGGGAGTGACGGTTGAATGCTGACAGTTACCCAAGACCACCCTTGACACAGTTTTCCCCCCAGCATGCATTGGGGGGAAATCCCAGAATTCCAATGGGCAGCGGGGAGTGCGGGAACTGTGGGATAGCTTCCCACAGTGCACTGCTTCCAAAGTCGACGCTTCCCCCATTAGTGTGGACTCACAAAGTCGAATTAGTGTCCTTAGTGTGGATACACAAATTCGACTTCGTAAGGTCGATTCCACAAATTCGAATTAAGGTGAATCGAACTACTCCTGTAGTGTAGACATACTCTGAGAGGACACGTTCATCACGGTCTAATCTTGTGCCATCAGAACCAATATATTTGTATTAAAATTTATGAACATTTTTAACTCCTTAATATGCCAAAATCTATATCAGTTAACAAAAAAATTATGTCTTTTACCAAATCATGTCTCGCATTTACTCAAATTTGCAGCTCTAAGGTGAGCGAGCGTGTCACAGTTTGGTCCGATAGGAATGTGCATAAAAACAAGTTGTGAAACTTATGAAATGTCCGCACGCAGCCTGTGGGTGACGCATATTCTGCCCCCTTCATACCGAGGATTTCACGGCCTCCCACGGACACGTCCTGATCCAATGGGACCCTGATCGCCCTTTCTGCACCCGCAGCAGATGCCCAGGGGCAGGGGGCTCTGGTACCCTCCTGGCCCTGGGGGCTCCTCTGCCCCATGGACTCGTGGTGTCTCCCGGGTCATTGTCCCAGATTCACACTGAGGCACTCGGCGCCGCCTGCCCACCGCTCCTGCCTCCTCTGCAGCCCCCGAGCTAGACGTGCTCTGAGCAGGGCTGTCCCTGCTCCCGCCCCTGCTGGCTGCTGGCTGCATGGCAGGGAAGGGCAGTGGGGAGTTGGGGTGACCCGTTGCCTGCTGCCTGGGGGGGAAGGGGCTGTGGGAGCCCCAGGGGGAGCTGGATGGGAGCTGGGCCTGAGCCAGGGGATGAGTAATATGGCATGTGACCCCATGACCTTTCTGCAGTAACATCGTTGGGTGTCGGCCTAGGGAGGTCAGACCCCGCTGGGCTCCACCAGGGGATTGTAAACCCCCTGCCTCCCCCTCAGGGCTGCTGAGATAACCTCAAAAGTGTGAGTGGAGCATGAACTCAGGCCTCCATCTGTGCCCAGCCTGCAGCAATAGCTCCACTAGGCCCAGCCCCTGGATCTCAGACCAGGCTGGGGGCTCTGCCAGTCTGTGCTCTGCGAGGTGGGAGTTGTTCCCTGGCCACAGAGTTCAGCCCTTTCCCCAGGCAGCACCATTCTCTGCAGACGAGCGCCTGCCAGGACCCCGGGGTCGTTAGCCGCCCAGCCTGCAGGTCCCAGCTGGATGGCCGGGGGACGCTGGGACGGAAACGGCTGAGAGACACTGGGCGAGATTATCATCCCCAGAGACTGCCGAGGGCTGGAGAGGAGCTGTGACATGGCAGGAGGAGAGGGTCGGTTCTACCCCACACAACAACCAGCCAAGTCGAGGGGCTGATGTTCCCCCACCCTGATCACCCATCGCCCCAGGGAACTCGGGAGTTTATCTCGCCCTGCAGGGAGCAGAGGGGACACGAGCGGGGCAGGTGCATGTAGGAAGGTGTCATAACAACGACCATCTCACCTGCCCATTGTTGTCTCAGGGAGGGACACAGGGATCCCTCCCTGCAGCCCCGGGGATGGGCCATGGGCAAGGGGACTCAGGCAGTGTAGCCGAGCCCTTCTCCCGGCCCCTTGGTGGAATGGCTCCTGTGTGGTTCGACTCCCTCCAATTCCCTTACACCTGCTCTCACCCCCCTTAACCCGGCCCATGGGTTAACTTGTTCTAAATTATTTCAGGCTTCAGCCCCTTCCACTCCTTTTCTCTACGCCGAGACCAGCACTATTCATCCTTCACAGGACAAACAAAATCTTTTCAGGAAAAAAAAAAAGACAGTAGGGTGGCATTTTTCAAAGGAGACTAAAGGAGTTAAAGGAGCTGGACACCTAACTTATAGACTCATAGACTCATAGACTTTAAGGTCAGAAGGGACCATTATGATCATCTAGTCTGACCTCCTGCACAATGCAGGCCACAGAATCTCACCCATCCACTTCTATAACAAACCTAGCCTATGTCTGAGTTACTGAAGTCCCCAAATTGCGGTTTGAAGACCTCAAGCTGCAGAGAATCCCCCAGCAAGTGACCCGTGACCCATTACCCATGCTGCAGAGAAAGGCGAAAAACCTCCAGGGCCTTTGCCAATCTGCCCTGGAGGAAAATTCCTTCCCGACCCCAAATATGGTGATCAGTTAAACCCTGAGCATGTGGGCAAGACTCACCAGCTAGCACCCAGGAAAGAATTCTCTGTAGTAACTCAGATCCCAACCCATCTAACATCCCATCACAGACCACTGGGCATACTTACCTGCTGATAATCAAAGATCAATTGCCAAAATTAGGCTATCCCATCATACCATCCCCTCCATAAATTTATCAAGCTTAGTCTTAAAGCCAGATATGTCTTTTGCCCCCACTATTCCCCTTGGAAGGCTGTTCCAGAACTTCACTCCTCTAATGGTTAGAAACCTTTGTCTAATTTCAAGTCTAAACTTCCTAGTGTCCAGTTTATATCCATTTGTTCTTGTCCACATTGGTACTAAGCTTAAATAATTCCTCTCCCTCCCTAATATTAATCCCTCTGATATATTTATAAAGAGCAATCATATCCCCCCTCAACCTTCTTTTGGTTAGGCTAAACAAGCCAAGCTCTTTCAGTCTCCTTTCATAAGACAGGTTTTCCATTCCTCGGATCATCCTAGTAGCCCGTCTCTGAACCTGTTCCAGTTTGAATTCATCCTTCTTAAACATGGGAGACCAGAACTGCACACAGTATTCCAGATGAGGTCTCACCAGTGCCTTATATAACGGTACTAACACCTCCTTATCTTTGCTGGAAATACCTCGCCTGATGCATCCTAAAACCGCATTAGCTTTTTTAACGGCCATATCACATTGGCGGCTCATAGTCATCCTGTGATCAACCAATACTCCGAGGTCCTTCTCCTCCTCTGTTACTTCCAACTGATGCGTCCCCAATTTATAACTAAAATTCTTGTTATTAATCCCTAAATGCATGACCTTGCACTTTTCACTATTAAATTTCATTCTATTACTATTACTCCAGTTTACAAGGTCATCCAGATCTTCCTGTATGATATCCCGGTCCTTCTCTGTGTTAGCAATACCACCCAGCTTTGTTTCATCCGCAAACTTTATTAGCACATTCCCGCTTTTTATGCCAAGGTCAGTAATAAAAAGGTTAAATAACATTGGTCCCAAAACTGATCCCTGAGGAACTCCACTAGTAACCTCCTTCCAGCCTGACAGTTCACCTTTCAGTATGACCCATTGTAGTCTCCCCTTTAACCAGTTCCTTATCCACCTTTCAATTTTCATATTTATCCCCATCTTTTCCAATTTAACTAATAATTCCCCATGTGGAACCGTGTCAAATGCCTTACTGAAATCGAGGTAAATTAGATCCACTGCACTTTCTTTGTCTAAAAAATCTGTTACTTTCTCAAAGAAGGAGATCAGGTTGGTTTGGCACGATCTACCTTTTGTGAAACCATGTTGTATTTTGTCCCCATTACCATTGACCCCAATGTCCTCTCCTTCAAAAAATTTTCCAAGACCTTACATACTACAGATGTCAAACTAACAGGCCTATAGTTACTCGGATCACTTTTTTTTCCTTTCTTAAAAATAGGAACTATGTTAGCAATTCTCCAGTCGTACGGTACAACCCCTGAGTTTACCGATTCATTAAAAATTCTTGCTAATGGGCTTGCAATTTCATGTGCCAGTTCCTTTAATATTCTTGGATGAAGATTATCTGGGCCCTCCGATTTAGTCCCATTAAACTGTTCGAGTTTGGCTTCTACCTCGGATGTGGTAATATCTACCTTCATATCCTCATTCCCAATTGTCATCCTTCCATTATCCCTAAGCTCCTCATTAGCCTTATTAAAGACTGAGGCAAAGTATTTATTTAGATATTGGGCCATGCCTAGATTATCTTTAACCTCCACTCCATCCTCAGTGTTTAGCGGTCCCACTTCTTCTTTCTTTGTTTTCTTCTTATTTATATGGCTATAGAACCTTTTACTATTGGTTTTAATTCCCTTTGCAAGGTCCAACTCTACATGGCTTTTAGCCTTTCTCACTTCATCCCTACATGTTCTGACCTCAATAAGGTAGCTTTCCTTGCTAATCCCGCCCATCTTCCACTCCCTGTAGGCTTTCTGCTTTTTCTTAATCACCTCTCTGAGATGCTTGCTCATCCAGCTTGGTCTACACCTCCTGCCTATGATTTTTTTCCCCTTTCTTGGGATGCAGGCTTCTGATAGTTTCTGCAACTTTGACTTGAAGTAATTCCAGGCCTCCTCTGCCTTTAGATCCACAAGTTCTTCAGTCCAATCCACTTGCCTAACTAATTTCCTTAATTCTTTAAAGTTAGCCCTTTTGAAATAAAAAACCCTAGTCCCAGATGTATTTTTGTTTATCCTTCCATCTAGTTTGAACTGAATTAACTCATGATCACTCGAACCAAGGTTATCCCCTACAACCATTTCTTCTATGAGGTCCTCACTACTCACCAAAACCAAATCTAAAATGGCATCCCCCCTTGTTGGCTCTTCAACTACTTGATAAAGAAATCCATCAGCTATCACATCCAGAAAAATCTATATCTGGGAAGTTAAAGTCTCCCATGATCACACAATTCCCATTAGTGTTTACTTCATTAAAAACATTAAAGAGGTCTCTATCCATCTCCAAATCAGATCCCGGCGGTCTGTAGCACACCCCAAGCACTATCTCAGGGGAGGCTCTAGTAGCTTTCTTTCCCAATGTGATTTTTGCCCAGACTGACTCTGTCTTGTCCATTCCACCCCTTCTTATTTCTTTACAGTTAACCTCAACATTGATATGCAATGCTATTCCACCACCTTTGCCTTTATTTCTGTCTTTCCTAAACAGCACATAGCCTTCAATACCTGTACTCCAGTCATGACTACTATTCCACCATGTCTCTGTTATCCCTATAATATCCGGTTTCACTTCCTGAAACCTAGTTCCTCCAAACTCTAGTTCCTCCATTTTGTTTCCTAGGCTTCTCGCATTAGTGTACAGACATCTTAATTTTTGCCGTTTGGCTTCACTGACATTCTTTACCCGGTTAGGCACAGACATTCTACCACCAGCATCACCTATTAGACTGGTATCTACACTACCCTTCCTCCTTATGTTCATTCTCCTGCCCACGGCTGCATCCTCTCTTACTTTGTTTTCTTCCCTCTCGGTGTTAAATTCCGGCATGGAGATTACCTGGACATCTCCCAACCGTCTCCCCCAAATTCCTAGTTTAAAGCTCTCTTAATCAGTTGGGCAAGCCTCCATCCTTCCCTCCTTACTCAGGTGAAGTCCATCCCGAGAGAACAGGCCTCTGTCCATGAATGCTTCCCAGTGGCCATACATCCCAAAGCCCTCCTTATAGCACCACTGCCTGAGCCATCTGTTGATCGCCATGATCTTGTCACACCTTTGTTTCCCTTCTCTAGAAACAGGCAGAATCCCACTGAAGATCACCTGAGCCTCGATTTCCCTAAGCGTCTTTCCCAGCCTGGCATAGTCTCCCTTGATGCGTTCCAGCGAGAACCTAGCCGTATCATTCGTTTCCACATGAAGGACAATCAATGGATTCTTTCCCGCTCCCATTAAGATCCTTTTCAGCCTCAGGTCCACATCCCGTATCTTAGCACCCGGCAGACAGCACACCCTTCTGTTCTCCGGATCAGCTCTAGTTACAGGCCTGTCTATTCTTCTCAGTAAGGAGTCCCCAATCACGTAGACCTGTCTTTTCCTGGTGCCAGTATGATTCTCTGGTCTATCCCCTGCTCCCATTGGCTGCAGGTCCTCTTGATTCCTGTTCGCTCTTGCAATCCTCCGCAACCCATCCTGTGTTCTCCTGGGGCTCATATTTGGTGTTGTCTCCATTGACTCTTCCCCTCTTCCTATAGGACTAGCTGCTCTTCTCTTTTTCCTTGCCCTCTCACCTTCAGTGACCACCTGCTGTGTCTCTTCTTCATTTTCCAACTCTGCAAACCTGTTCTTGAGCTCTATTTCTCCTTCACTGGCCCGTCTTTTCCTCTGCCTGGTTCTCTTAGTTACATGCTTCCACCGTCCACTTTCCTCACTCAGCAATCTCCCCTCAGAATTCTTTGGTCCTGCTTCCATCTGCAAGTCTGAGATTGTCCCTTCAGCCGCCTCATTTCTTTGCTCCATCATCTGCTTGAACCCCCTTCTAAACTCGACCAGAGTTTCCACCTGCAATTCCAGTCCTTGGATCTTTTCTTCCATCAGCTCTATCAGGCGGCACTTCATGCAGACAAAACTCTTTTCAGGTACCCCCTCCAGGATCATGTACATGCCGCAGCTTCCACATCCAGTCATCCTTATTGTGTCTTTCACTGCTGCCTCTGTATCGGTCATAGCCTCCCCACCTAAAACCTGTCAATCCAGGAAACACAAACCAAAACAAACCCCCAACAGGCACCAGAACACCGGCAGCCCACCACCCACTCCCTTCACTAGCCTGTCAGTTCTTCTGCCTAGGTCTACATCTCCCCCACACACACTCCCCCTGTAAACTCCCAGTGAAACTCCCCTGTTTACAGTGCTGTCTGCTGGCTGCTGTGCCACTGCAGCTGTCTATGCCGCTGCCTGACTGGCTGGCTACCTTTTTAGGACCCCTAGGCAGATAAGCCCCGCCCCCTAAGCAGGGCTCAGAAAATCCCAGCCTAGGGCAGTAGAACAATATGGTTTGCAAAACACATGGATGCAGGGCTGCTGTTTGGATCATTTCAGGACAGGCGGCTGTCGAACACTATTGGGGAAAACAGTGGTAGCTCCTTCCGGAGCCCCTCTCCTCACTCTCCTGGATTGTGACAGCACAAGCGGCAACTCCAACACAACCTGTTAGGGAGCAGCTGTCACAGCTCGGATTGAGCGCCCCCTCTTGGCCACTCACCAGACTGCTGTAGGGAGACCCAGCAGCTGCCTTCCATATTTTAAGCCACTGGGGTCTGAACAGAGCCCAGGCACTGCCCGTCTGGAGGTCCCTATGCCTGCTCTTGAGGTGCTGATCCTCTCTCAAGCACCCCCTGTTGAGAGTTGCAATGCAGTCCAACCCCCACCCCCCGGTATCAGTGCTGCCCCCTCAACTTACGCTGTATCTTAAACAGACCCTCTCCCAGAATCCCACTGAACACACAACACGAGCCGTACAGTTTAACTCTCTCAGGGGGCCCAGGATAAGTCATAGCACATCACAAGGGTGATTAAAGGATTAAAACGCAGGCCTTATAGTGCAAGACTCAGGGAACTCAATATACTTTGGTTACCAAGGAGAAGGCTAAGGGGTGACTTAATGACAGACCATAAGTACCTACAAGGGGGACAAATATATAACAAGGAGCTCTTCAGCCTAGCAGAGAAAGGTGGAACATGATCCAACGGCTCGTAGCTGAAACCAGACAAACTCAGATCGGAAGCAAGGCACATACTTTTTAACAGTGCAAGTAATTATCCATTGGAACAATTTCTCAAGGGTCATGGTGGATTCTCCATCCCAGGCAAATTGTAAATCAAGATTGGATATTTTTCGGAGAGATTTGCTTTGGTGATTATTTTGGAGGAGTTTTATGGCATGGGTTATGTAGATGGTTAACTAGATGATTACAGTTGTCCGTTCTGGCCGCATGTATAAGGCATGAATAACACAGACAGACTTGGCATAGGATTCTAACACACTATTGCCCTTTACTTAAGCAGGAAAAATACACAGAGTGAGCAGATCATATAGAAAACCTCCAACATCCTGAACACAATGACCCTCACTCTGGCGCACCCCCTCTGTGAGAACCCAGGCGTGGGGGGTCTCACAGCAGATCAGGGTAAGGCCGGCTCCCAGAGTTAAGGATTGGAGTGACCTGGAAGATCACCGGTCCAGATAATACTAGGGGAACATCACAGTGGGTTTCTGTCAGTCCTTTAATGACCCGTCCTCCCAGCCCAGACCTGGCACAGACCCTTCATTCTCCTGCTCTGCCCACAGCCGGCTGTTTAACCCTTTGGCACCTGCTGGCTAGCAACCCCTAGACAAGTCAGTCCTTGACAGGCATCGCATCCAGAAAGACATTGCAGAGAATTCCCGCTTCCCCCGGACACAGAACCCCTGGGATAGAAATGAAGCATTCATCCCTATCTCCTGTTGTTGCTAACGGTGCACAAGTGGGTGCAGACTTAGCCCTGGCCTCAGGCACCCGGGTTACCCGCCCCAGGCTGCCCAGGTCACAGGCAAATGGGGTCTCTGCGAGTGAGGCTGCTCAGTGGGCTGCCTGTGTAACACACAGATGGAGGTTGGAGTCATTCTCCGCCAACGGCCCCTGTCACAGGCAGACGGGGTCCCCGTCCGTCTCTGAGATTCAGGTCAGCTCCCCGTCCCTCAGAGCACACACAGAGTGGGGGGTCAGTCCAGACCCTGCAGGGTCACACGGGGCAGAGGGGTTAGCGGTTAGCACCGTGCTCTAGGCTGTCGCAGGGAGAAAAGAGGGGAGCCACTTAACAGCCACTTCATCTGCCCCAGAGAGAAACCAACTTCACGCCAACAGCCCACGGAGGACAAAAGTATTGCAGGTGAGGTCCGAATAAAGCTGGGCAGACGCCCACTCTCTGCTCATCGCCAGAAGCTCTGTGATTGGCAGGGTAAGTGCAGGCTCCATACCCTGCCCAGGTGTGAGGTCAGATGGATGGGGGCAAAGGGCAGCAGAGGCCGGAGCTTGCCAGAGCCAGCGTGCTGCAGCCTGCGCCCCCACTGCCCAAGAGAGGCCGGCAGAGACCAGGCTGCAGAGGCCAGGTCATTGGAATCCAGGAGGAGGTTCTGGAGACTGGCTCTAGCCATTGCTCAATGGTGGGTGCCAGGGTCAGGGGCTCACGGTGCCTCTTGCTCTTACGCTCTCCCTTAGCACTGCCAATGCCGGGCGCCAGCGCACCCCCTGCCAGAACTGCAGGGTCCAAACTGCCAGTGCCTGACTCTCCCGGTGTCTGACCCCAGCTGTGATCAGGAGCAGGCCCGGCTGCCAGAGCTGTGTGGGGAACTGGGATTCCACTGTCGGGAGGAGCCACTAGCTCAAAACCCGGCTTGATTCCCAATTGGGGCAGAACCTGAAATGCTGCCCTAGAGCCCAGACCTTGCCTGCCCTGGGCTCCGTGACTCTGGGGCTCCCCACCTGTCCTGCTGCCCTGGAGGCCAGAGTCTGTGGGCCCAGGGTGCTGTAGGGCTGCAAGCCAGGGAACATCACAGCCTGTGCTGCCAGGGGGATTCCGGGCACGTCGAGGGGTTTGGGGCCCTGGGAGGCTGGGGAGAGACTTCCCCAGTTTATACCTCCCCCATTGCACAGCAGCAGAGCGGGAAGGGGCATCTCGCACCCCGGGAGCTGCAGGAGCTCAGAAACATCACCTATGGCAGCAGTGAGACCGTCTCCTTTCCAAGCGTAACGTCTGGCATTCCCCAGAAGGGAGCGGTTGGATACCTGCCTGGGCACAGAGGGTGCAGAGTGTCCGGGTGCAGTTCTTCAGAGCTCTCAGGGGGGTGGGAGCGAAATCCCTTGGCACATTGCACAAGTCGGTTCTTTCCCTCCCTCTCGCTCGGTTCCAGGGAACTCGGCAGGTCACTCAGCAGGTGACCGGGCCATGAAGGGAACCGAGATCCGCACGCAGGCTGTGGGTGATGCACGTTCTGCCCCCTTCACACCGAGGATTTCACGGCCTCCCACGGACACATCCTGAGCCAATGGGACCCTGCTCGCCCCTTCTGCACCCGCAGCAGATGCCCAGGGGCAGGGGGCTCCGGTACAGTCCAGTCTCCTGGGTCATTGTCCCAGATCCACACTGAGGCACTCGGCGCCGCCTGCCCACAGCTCCTGCTGCCTCCTCTGCAGCCCCCGAGCTAGACGTGCTCTGAGCAGGGCTGTTCCTGTCCCTGCTGGCTGCCAGCTGCATGGCAGGGAAGGGCAGTTGGGAGTTGGGGTGACCCGTTGCTTGCTGGCCGGGGGGGGCTGTGGGATCCCAGGGGGAGCTGGATGGGATCCCCTGAGCCAGGGGATGGGGAACATGTGACCTCACAACATTGCTGCACTAATCTCGTTGGGTGTCAGCCTAGGCAGGTGGGACCCCGCTGGGCTGGCTCACAGGGTCCCAATCTGGGGCCCCATCATGGGATCGGAACCCCCCTGCCTCTCTCTCAGGGCTGCTGAGAGAACCTCGAAAGTGTGAGCGGAGCATGAACTGAGGCCTCCATCTGCGGCCAGCCTGCAGCAATAGCTCCACGGGAGGGGTTGGTGAATGGGATGATCTGTTTTGCAGTAAATGGGTGATTGGGGTACTGGTGCTTGGGGGTCTGTGTCTCAGTGAGGGGTGATTGGGCTGGGGGTCGCTGGGGGGATCTGTGTATTATTGAGGAGGTAAGTGGGATGGGAGGGGGCTGAGGTTTCTGCCAGTCCTTTAACAACCCGTCCTCCCACCCCAGACAGTGACACAAGCCCCTCAGTCTCCTGCTCTCCCCAGAAGCAGCTGTTTAATCCTTTGAAACCCACTGGGTAGCAACTCCTAGACAAGTCAGTCCCTGCGGCATCTCATCCAGAAAAACATTGCAGCGAATTCCCGCTTCCCCCAGACACAGAAACCCTTTCTCCTCTTGTCACTAGCGGTGCACAAGTGGATGCAGACTTAGCCCCGGCCTCAGGCACTCGGGTTTCCATCCCCAGGCTGCCCAGGTCCGAGGCAGATGGGGTCTCCGAGAGTGAGGGGCTCCTCCGTGGGCTGAGGGCAGACGTCCCCTCTCCGCTCATCACCAGAAGCTCTGTGATCGGCGAGGTCAGTGTGATCTCCCTGCCCTGCCCAGGTGTGAGGTCAGACAGACAGGGACGAAGGGCAGCAGAGGCTGGAGCTTGCCAGAGCCAGCGTGCTACAGCCTGCGGCCCCCCTGCCCAAGAGAGGCCGGCACAGACCGGGCTGCAGGGGCCAGTTCATTGGAATCCAGGACGAGGTTCTGGAGACTGGCTCTAGCCATTGCTCAATGGTGGGTGCCACTGCCAGGCAGGGCCGGCTTTAGGCCGATTCCCTGATTCCCTGGAATCGGGCCCCGCACCTACGAAGGCCTCACGCATTTTTAATTTTTTTTACTGACCCAGCGGTGGTCCTCTCCGGGTCTTCGGCAGCATTTCGGCAGGGGTGTGGGGATCTGTCACGGAGTCACCGGGCGATGCTCTGGAACTGCTCCCCACCAAGCCAGTCAGGACTTTGGGGATCCTCCTCTCCCTTGGAGCAGACTTGTTCAGGGCAAGAAGCTCACACGGCGTCACCTCCTGGGTCTCTCCTTGGAGCATTCAGCATCCTCTGCCCCTCTGTGCGCTTCCCACAGCGAACCCGCCCCAGTGGAGTCCTGGGGAAGCAATAGGTTCCTGTCCCCCCACTTCACAGTCAGACGTGACTCTCAGCCAGCCAGTAACACAGAGGTTTATTTGATGACAGGAAGACGGTCTAACACAAAGCTTGTAGGTACCGTGAGCCGGACTCCTCGGCCAGGTCCATTCTGGGGGGCAGTGAGCCAGACCCCCACGTCTGCACTTCACTCCTCGTCCCCAGCCAGCTCCAGACTGAAACCCCCTCCAGCCAATCCTCTCTGCTTTATCCCTTTCCAGGCCAGGAGGTCACCTGATCCCTTTGTCTCCAACACCTTCAGTTGGCACCTTTGCAGAGGAGGGGCCCAGGCCATCAGTTGCTAGGAGACAGAGGGCCAGGCATTTAGGTGCACTGGCCCCTTGCTCTGCAGCAACCACACACCCTTATCCCACCACCTAGATATTAAGAACTGCATAGGGGACACTGAGGCACCAACACAGTATTCAGAGAAAACATTGAGAACATTCCCAGTTCGTCACAGGATCCTTCATTGCCACGGAAGCTCCGGAGCAGACCCCCCGCTGCTAAAGTGTGGCCAAAGCCCCAGACCGTCACCGGGTATTTGAATCGGGCCCTGCACTGCATACAGCCAGCCTTGGTGCCAGGTGCTCATGGTGCCTCTTGCTCTTGCCCTAACGCTCTCCCTCAGCACTGCCAATGCCGGGCACCAGCCCAGCCCCCTCCCAGCACGGCAGGCTCCAAACGTATCCCTGGCACTGCCAGTGCCTGACTCTCCCGGTGTCTGACCCCAGCTGTGAACAGGAGCAGGCCCGGCTGCCAGAGCTGTGTGGGGAATGGTGAGTCCACTGCCGGGAGGAGTCGCTAGCTCAAAACCCGGCTGGGTTCCCATTTGGAGCAGAACCTGAAATGCTGAAATTTGCCATGAGGGGGAAGGTCATAGGGTCCATGCAGGAGTGGCGCCAGGGTTTTTGGCGCCCTAGGCAGGGGGGTCCTTCCGCGCCCCCGGTCGTTGGCGGCAATTCTACGGCAGGGGGGTCCTTCCCCGCTCCTGGTTTTCGGGGCACTTTGGCGGCGGGTCCCGGAGCGACTGAAGGACCCGCCGCAGAATTGCCGCCGAAGACCCGGAGCGCGGAAGGACCCCCCCGCCGCCGAATTGCCGCCCCCCGCAAATCCTGGTGTCCTAGGCGACCACCTAGGTCACCTAAATGGAAGCGCCGGCCCTGGGTCCATGACTCTTGGGCTGCCCACCTGTCCCGCTGCCCTGGAGGCCAGAGCCTGTGGGCTCAGGGTGCTGTAGGGCTGCAAGCCTGGGAACATCACAGCCAGTGCTGCCGGGGGGATAAAAGTATTGCTCAGGCATGCAGGTGTGAAATTAGAAAGGCCAAATCACACTTGGAGTTGCAGCTCGCCGGAGATGTTAGGAGCAACAAGAAGGGTTTCTTTAGGTATGTTAGCAACAGGAAGAAAGTCAAGGAAAGTGTGGGCCCCTTGCTGAATGAGGGAAGGAACCTAGTGACAGAGGATGTGGAGAAAGCTAGTGTACTCAATGCTTTTTTGCCTCTGTCTTCACAGACAAGGTCAGCTCCCAGACAGCTGCACTCTGCAGCACGGTATGGGGAGGAGGTGACCAGCTCTCTGTGGAGAAAGAAGTAGTTCAGGGCTATTTAGGAAAGCTGGACGAGCACAAGTCCATGGGGCCGGATGCGCTGCATCCGAAGGTGCTAAAGGAGTTGGCCGATGAGATTGCAGAGCCATTGGCCAGGGGAGGTCCCGGATGACTGGAAAAAAGCTAATGTAGTGCCCATCTTTAAAAATGGGAAGAAGGAAGATCCAGGGAACTACAGGCCAGTCAGTCTCACCTCAGTCCCTGGAAAAATCATGGAACAGGTCCTCAAGGAATCAATCCTGAACCACTTAAAGGAAGGGAAAGTGATCAGGAACAGTCAGCATGGATTCACCAAGGGCAAGTCATGCCTGACTAACCTAATTGCCTTCTATGATGAGATAACTGGCTCTGTGGATGAGGGGAAAGCAGTGGATGTACTATTGCTGGACTTTAGCAAAGCTTTTGATACAGTCTCCCACAGTATTCTTGCCAGCATGTTAAAGATGTATGGGCTGGATGAATGGACGGTAAGGTGGATAGAAAACTGGCTAGATGGTCGGGCTCAACGGGTAGTGATCAATGGTTCCATGTGTAGTTGGCAGCCGGTATCAAGTGGAGTGCCCCAAGGGTCAGTGCTGGGGCCAGTTTTATTCAATATCTTCATTAACAATCTGGAGGATGGTGTGGACTGCACCCTTACCAAGTTTGCAGATGACACTAAACTGGGAGGAGTGGTTGAAACACTGGAGGGTAGAGCTAGGATACAGAGGGACCTAGACAAAATAGAGGATTGGGCCAAAAGAAATATGATGAGATTCAACAAGGACAAGTGCAGAGTCCTGCACTTAGGACGGAAGAATCCCATGCACTGCTACAGACTAGGGTCCGAATGGTTGGGCAGCAGTTCTGCAGAAAAGGACCTAGGGGTTACGGTGGACGAAAAGCTGAATATGAGTCAACAGTGTGCCCTTGTTGCCAAGAAGGCTAATGGCATTTTGGGTTGTATAAGTAGGGGCATTTCCAGCAGATCGAGGGATGTGATCATTCCCCTCTACTCAGCACTGGTGAGGCCTCATTTGGAGTACTGTGTCCAGTTTTGGGCCCCACACTACAAGAAGGATGTGGATAAATTGGAGAGAGTCCAGCGGAGGGCAACAAAAATGATTAGGGGGCTGGAGCACATGACTTATGAGGAGAGGCTGAGGCAACTGGGATTGTTTAGTCTGCAGAAGAGGAGAATGAGGGGGGATTTGATAGCTGCTTTCAACTACCTGAAAGGGGGTTCCAAAGACGATGGATCTAGACTGTTCTCAGTGGTAGAAGACGACAGAACAAGGAGTAATGGTCTCAAGTTGCAGAGGGGGAGGTTTAGGCTGGATATTAGGAAAAACTTTTTCACTAGTAGGGTGGTGAAGAACTGGAATGGGTTACCTAGGGAGGTAGTGGAATCTCCTTCCATAGAGGTTTTTAAGGTCAGGCTTGACAAAGCCCTGGCTGGGATGATTTAGTTGGGTTTGGTCCTGCTTTGAGCAGGGGGTTGGACTAGATGACCTCCTGAGGTCCCTTCCAACCCTGAGATTCTATGATTCTATGATTCCGGGCACGTCGAGGGGTTTGGGGCCCTGGCAGGCTGGGGAGAGACTTCCCCAGTTTATACCTCTCCCATTGCACAGCAGCAGAGCGGGAAGGGGCATCTCGCACCCTGGGAGCTGCAGCAGCCCAGAAACGTTACGTATGGGAGCAATGAGACCGTCTCCTTTCCAAGCGCAACGTCTGGCATTCCCCAGAAGGGAGCGGTTGGATACCTGCCTGGGCACAGAGGGTGCAGAGTGTCCGGTTGCAGTTCCTCAGAGCTCTCAGGGGGTCGGGGGTGGGAGCGAAATCTCTTGGCACGTTACACAGCTCGGTTCTGTCCCTCCCTCTCGCTCAGTTCCAGGGAACTCGGCAGGTCACTCAGCAGGTGACCGGGCCATGAAGGGATCCCAGATCCGCATGCAGCCTGTGGGTGATGAACGTTCTGCCCCCTTCACACCGAGGATTTCACGGCCTCCCACGGACACGTCCTGAGCCAATGGGACCCTGCTCGCCCCTTCTGCACCCTCAGCAGATGCCCAGGGGCAGGGGGCTCCAGTACAGTCCAGGCCCTGGGGGCTCCTCTGCCCCATGGACTCGTGGTGTCTCCCGGGTCATTGTCCCAGATCCACACTGAGGCACTCGGTGCCGCCTGCCCACAGCTCCTGCTGCCTCCTCTGCAGCCCCCGAGCTGGACGTGCTCTGAGAAGGGCTGTCCCTGCCCCTGCCCCTGCTGGCTGCCGGCTGCATGGCAGGGAAGGGCAGTGGGGAGTTGGGGTGACCCGTTGCTTGCTGCCCGGGGGGGCTGTGGGAGCCCAGGGGGAGCTGGATGGGAGCTGGGCCTGAGCCAGGGGATGGGGAACATGTTGCCTCACAACATTGCTGCACTAATCTCGTTCGGTGTCAGCCTAGGAAGGTCGGACCCCGCTGGGCTGGCTCACAGAGTCTCAACCTGGGGCCCCACCAGGGGATCGGAAACCCCCTGCCTCCCTCAGGGCTGCTGAGAGAACCTCAAAAGTGTGAGCGGAGCATGAACTGAGGCCTCCATCTGCGACCAGCCTGCAGCAATAGCTCCACGGGAGGGGTTGGTGAATGGCATGATCTATTTTGCAGTAAAAGGGTGATTGGGGTGTGGGTGCTTGGGGGTCTGTGTCTCAGTGAGGGGTGATTGGGCTGAGGGTCGCTGGGGGGTCTGTGTATTATTTAGGTGGTTAGTGGGATGGGAGGGGGCTGAGGTTTCTGCCAGTCCTTTAACAACCCGTCTTCCCATCCTAGACACTGACACAAACCCCTCAGTCTCCTGCTCTCCCCAGAAGCAGCTGTTTAATCCTTTGAAACCCACTGGGTAGCAACTCCTAGACCTGTCAGTCCCTGCCTGGCATCTCATCCAGAAAAACATTGCAGAGAATTCCCGCTTCCCCCCAGACACAGAAACCCTCTCTCCTCTTCTCACTAATGGTGCACAAGTGGATGCAGACTTAGCCCCGGCCTCAGGCACCTGGGTTTCCATCCCCAGGCTGCCCAGGTCCGAGGTAGATGGGGTCTCCGAGAGTGAGGGGCTCCTCCGTGGGCTGAGGGCAGACGTCCCCTCTCTGCTCATCACCAGAAGCTCTGTGATCGGCGAGGTCAGTGCGATCTCCCTGCCCTGCCCAGGTGTGAGGTCAGACAGACGGGGCGAAGGGCAGCAGAGGCTGCAGCTTGCCAGAGCCAGCGTGCTGCAGCCTGCGGCCCCCCTGCCCAAGAGAGGCCGGCACAGACCGGGCTGCAGGGGCCTGTTCATTGGAATCCAGGACGAGGTTCTGGAGACTGGGTCTAGCCATTGCTCAATGGTGGGTGCCACTGCCAGGCAGGGCCAGCTTTAGGCCGATTCCCTGATTCCCTGGAATTGGGCCCCGCACCTACGAAGACCTCGGGCCTTTTTAATTTTTTTTACTGACCCATCGGCAGTCCTCTCCGGGTCTTTGGCAGCATTTCGGCAGGGGTGTGAGGATCTGTCACGGAGTCACCGGGCGATGCTCTGGAACTGCTCCCCACCAAGCCAGTCAGGACTCTGGGGATCCTCCTCTCCCTTGGAACAGACTTGTTCAGGGCAAGAAGCTCACACGGCATCACCTCCTGGGTCTCTCCTTGGAGCATTCAGCATCCTCTGCCCCTCCGTGCGCTTCCCACAGCGAACCCGCCCCAGCGGAGTCCTGGGGAAGCAATAGGTTCCTGTCCCCCCACTTCACAGTCAGACGTGACTCTCAGCCAGCCAGTAACACAGAGGTTTATTTGATGACAGGAACAGGGTCTAACACAAAGCTTGTAGGTACCGTGAGCCGGACTCCTCGGCCAGGTCCATTCTGGGGGGCAGTGAGCCAGACCCCCACGTCTGCACTTCACTCCTCGTCCCCAGCCAGCTCCAGACTGAAACCCCCTCCAGCCCCTCCTCTCTGCTTTATCCCTTTCCAGGCCAGGAGGTCACCTGATCCCTTTGTCTCCAACACCTTCAGTTGGCACCTTTGCAGAGGAGGGGCCCAGGCCATCAGTTGCTAGGAGACAGAGGGCCAGGCATTTAGGTGCACTAGCCCCTTGCTCTGCAGCAATCACACCCCCTGATCCACCACCTAGATATTAAGAACTGCCTAGGGGACACTGAGGCACCAACACAGTATTCAGAGAAAACATTAAGAACATTCCCAGTTCGTCACAGGATCCTTCATTGCCACGGAAGACCCGGAGCGGACACCCCGCTGAAAAAGTGTGGCCGAAGCCTCCGACCGCCACCGGGTATTTGAATCGGGCCCCGCGCTGCATACAGCCAGCCCTGGTACCAGGTGCTCACCGTGCCTCTTGCTCTTGCCCTAATGCTTTTTCTTAGCACTGCCAATGCCGGGTGCCAGCCCAGCCCCTGCCAGCACCGCAGGGCCCAAACGTATCCCTGGCACTGCCAGTGCCTGACCCTCCCGGTGTCTGACCCCAGCTGTGAACAGGAGCAGGCCCGGCTGCCAGAGCTGTGTGGGGAACGGGGATTCCACTGCCGGGAGGAGTCGCTAGCTCAAAACCCAGCTGGGTTCCCATTTGAGGGAGAACCTGAAATGCTGAAATTTGCCATGAGGGGGAAGGTCGTGGGGTCCATGCAGGAGCGGCGCCAGGGTTTTTGGCGTCCCAGGCAGGGGGGTCCTTCTGTGCCCCTGGTCGTTGGTGTCAATTCTGCGGCGGGGGTTTCTTCCCCAGTCCTGGTTGTCAGGGCACTTCGGCGGGTCCCGGAGCGAGTGATGGACCCGCCGCAGAATTGCCGCCGAAGACCCGGAGCGCGGAAGGACCCTCTGCCGCCGAATTGCTGCCCCCCCAAATCCTGGTGCCCTAGGCGACCACCTAGGACACCTAAATGGAAGCGCCGGCCCTGGTTACATGACTCGGGGGCTGCCCACCTGTCCCGCTGCCCTGGAGGCCAGAGCCTGGAGGCCCAGGGTGCTGTAGGGCTGCAAGCCTGGGAACATCACAGCCAGTGCTGCCAGGGGGATTCCGGGCACGTCGAGGGGTTTGGGGCCATGGCAGGCTGGGGAGAAACTTCCCCAGTTTATACCTCCCCCATTGCACAGCAGCAGAGCGGGAAGGGGCATCTCGCACCCCGGGAGCTGCAGCATCCCAGAAAAGTCAACTATGGCAGCAGTGAGACCGTCTCCTTTCCAAGTGCAATGTCCGGCATTCCCCAGAAGGGAGCGGTTTGATACCTGCCTGGGCACAGAGGGTGCAGAGTGTCCGGGTGCAGTTCCTCAGAGCTCTCAGGGGGTCGGGGGTGAGAGCGAAATCCCTTGGCACATTACACAGCTCGGTTCTGTCCCTCCCTCTCGCTCAGTTCCAGGGAACTCGGCAGGTCACTCAGCAGGTGACCCGGCCATGAAGGGAACCCAGAGCCGCGCGCAGCCTGTGGGTGACGCCCGTTCTGCCCCCTTCACACCGAGGATTTCACTGCCTCCCACAGACACGTCCTGAGCCAATGGGACCCTGCTCGCCCCTTCTGCACCCGCAGCAGATGCCCAGGGGCAGGGGGCTCCGGTACAGTCCAGGCCCTGGGGGCTCCTCTGCCCCATGGACTCGTGGTGTCTCCCCGGTCATTGTCTCAGCTGCACACTGAGGCACTCGGCGGCGCCTGCCCACAGCTCCTGCTGCCTCCTCTGCAGCCCCCGAGCTAGACGTGCTCTGAGCAGGGCTGTCCCTGCCCCTGCCCCTGCCGGCTGCTGGCTGCATGGCAGGGAAGGGCAGTGGGGAGTTGTGGTGACCCGCTGCTTGCTGCCAGGGGGGCTGTGGGAGCCCAGGGGGAGCTGGATGGGAGCTGGGCCTGAGCCAGGGGATGGGGAACATGTGGCACGTGACCCCGCGACCTTTTTGCAATAATATCGTTGGGTGTCGGCCTAGGGAGGTGGGACCCCGCTGGGCTGGCTCACAGGGTCCCAACCTGGGCCCCACCAGGGGATCATAACCCCCCTGCCTCCCTCTCAGGGCTGCTGAGAGAACCTCAAAAGTGTGAGAAGACCATGAACTGAGGCCTCCGTCTGTGCCCAGCCTGCAGCAATAGCTCCGCTAGGCCCAGCCCATGGGTCTCAGCCCAGGCTGGGGGCTCTGCCAGTCTGGGCTCTGCGAGGTGGGAGTTGTTCCTCTGCCAACGAGTTCAGCCCTCTCCCCAGGCAGCACCATTCTCTGCAGACAAGACCCTGCCAGGATCCCGGGGTCATTAGCCACCCAACCTGCAGGTCCCAGCTGAGAGACACTGGGCGAGATTATCATCCCCAGAGACTGCCGAGGGCTGGAGAGGAGCCGTGACATGGCGGGAGGAGAGGGTCGGTTCTACCCGAGGCAAGAGCCGGCCAAGACGAGGGGCTGATGTTCCCCCACGTGAGCACCCAGCGCCCCAGGGAAAGCGAGTGGGAGCTGCAGACAAGGCGCCTGGGAGTTTATCTAGCCCTGGGACACGAGCGGGGCAGGCACGTGTAGGAAGGTGTCGTAACAACAACCGTCTCCCCTGCCCTTCGCTGCCTCAGAGAGGGATCCCTGTGTCCATCCCTGCAGCCCCTGGGTATGGGCCATGGTGCAGCTGAACCCTTCTCCCAGCCCCTTTGTGGAATGGCTCCCGTGTGGCTTGACTCCCTTTGATCCCCTTACACCTGCTCTCACCCCCCTGAACCCGGCCCACGGGTGCTAAGTGACTCCGCTGCCTGCTGTGGCGCTGGCCGATGGAGCAGGAGCAGGGTGTCTGTACAGCGCCTGGCACAACGGGGTCTGATCTAAGTAGGGCAGGGTCTGTTTTTCACTGTGTGACTCTGCAGCGCCTGACACAACAGTTCCCTGATCTTTGAGGCCTCTGTGTCCTGTCCAATCCAGCTCATAACACAACCTATTGGTGTGAGCTGTGGGAGCCCAGGGTGTGCTCCATCCACAATGGTGTGAAGTTCAGTATTTCGGGATGTCCTGTCGTACCCACCAGGCAGCAGAAGGAATCCCTGGAGCTGGATGGATTGATCCTGGGTGCTCGGCGGGTGCTAGTTATAGAGAATTCCTTGGGGCATCGCCCTGGCGTGGTTCTCTGCAATGCCACACAGCTACTCTGGCAGCGTCGCTGCTCAAACAGAACCCAAATCTGCCCCCTCCTGAGGAGAGTTTGGGGACGGGCTTTGTTTGTACAAAGACATGACCAGTGCTGATCAAAAATCTCCAGGGTGTGAAGGCACCCGGTGCCTCCTCTTTTCTAGGAAGCCCAGCCCATGCCCTGACCTTCCCCCAGGCTAGCAAACCTCATTCCCCTGGAGCAAAGGAGACTATATAAGTGCAGTTTGGCTGCTGGGGAAGGAACATTTCCAATCTGAGCATCCAGTGACTGCGAACTCTGACTGACGGCACGGCAGAACAGCATGGCAAATTTTGTCATATTCCAGATGCACGCATCACCTGCTGTGAAGATCAATGAAGACGACCCATTTATAACCAAGGAATTAATTGATTCCACTGTCCAGTACATCACTGTGGTGGGGGACCCCTGGGTCTTCTTTGATTCTCAGAATTATGGAGGGGACTTCAAAATCTACAAGGAAGGAAAAGATCAACTATTCCCCAAAGAGCTCAAAGGCAGGATCATCAAATCTGTGCGCAAGATTAACGGGGGAATCCACTGCTCCCAAGTCACCTTGTATCCTCATCCTTTTTTCAAGGGAGTAGAGATGTCATTTCAAAGGCAGACACCTCAGCTACAGGGCACGTATTTTTCTCTCAAAGTTACTGAGGGAGCTGTGGTCTTCTTCGATAATGAAAACTACGCAGGAGAGAAGAGGATCCTGCTGAATGGAGACGAGGTGCAGAATTTCACGGCTGTGAAGTTAACCTGCATTGGCAAATCAATGATGACTGCCAGGGAAATGGGGCCGCAATGAAAACGGGTGAGAAAGTTCCTCTTCCCTGTGCACAGAGGAACGGCTCCAGATCCCCACCTGGTCCCTAGAAGAGGATTCACTCCCACCCTGGTGATGATTGGCGCTGATTGCAGACCCTGCCTGACCCTGCGACCCCTCCCTGAGCACACCATGAGCGCTGACCCCTTGAGTGACAGGAGCAGAATCAACCCAGCTGAGACGATGGGAGGAAGAAAGAACCTGTCCCAGCCACTGTCCACGGCCCTGGACTCAGCACCCCAGAGCTGACCCATGGAGCGGGAGCCCCTCTCCACTGCGGCACTGAGATCCCTGCCTTTGCGGCCCCAGGGAAAGGCATCGCCAGTGACATGGAGTCAGAGCCTGTGGGCGAGAGACCATCTCCCCACCGTGTGTCACCAAGGGGGCTGCAGACACCCCAGAGGGGCCAGGACAGTGACTCCGTGTCCATCAGAGCCTCCCCAGCCAGCTGCCTGACACAGACCCTGCCCCAGCTTCTCCTGCTGCTTTGCAACAATAAACATAATTTTCAAGTCGAATCTGCATCTAATTATTAATGAAAAAGGCAGGGGAAAGGAAGGGGGGTAACTTCTGTTTCAGTGAGGGCTGATTGGGTTGGGTGGTATCCGGGGGTTCTGTGTCTAAGAGAGGGATGATGGGGGTGGGGGTGGCAGGGGGTGTCTGTGTCTCAATGAGGGGTAAATAGGATGTGGGATGGCTGGGGGGGTCTGTTTCTCAGTGAAGGGTGATCAGATGGGGGTTGCTGGAGGGGGTTCTGTGTCTCACTGAGGGGTGATTGGGGTGGGAGTTGCCGGGGGTCTGTTTCTCAATGAGGGGTGATCGTGTTTGGTATTTGGGGATCTGTAGTTCAGTGAGGGGTGGTTGGGGGTCTGTATCTCATTGAGGGGTGATCGGGCGGGTGGTGAATCATTCGTCTTTGTGACATTGAGGGGTGATAGTGGTGGGGCGGTGCTGGGGCTTGTATCTCACTGAGGGTTTATTGGGGTGAGTGGTGGCTTGGGGAGGTCTGTTTCTCAGTGAGAGGTGATTGGGGAGGGGGTGTCTAGGGATCTTTGTCTCAATGAGGTGTGATTGGGCTGGGGGTTCCTGTGGGGGTCTGTATCTCAGTTGAGGGGTGATTGGAGTGGGGCTTGGCTGGGAGGGTCTATGTCTCAGTGAGGGGCGATTCAGGTTGGGAGCAGCTCGAGGGAGTGTGTGCCTCAGTGAGGGGTGATTGGGGTGCAGGCGGCTGTGGGACTCTGTGTCCAATTTAGTGGTGATTGGGTGGGGGTGTCTGGGGGTCTGTGTCTCAGTGAGTGGTGATTGGGGTTGGCCGGTGGATGTGGGGGTCTGTATGTCAGTGAGGGGTGATTGGGGTGGGGTTGCTGGGAGGGTCTGTGTCTCAGTGAGGTTGACTGTGCTTGGGAGGTGGCTGGGGTCTGTGTGTCAGTGAGGGGTTATCGGGGGGTGGGTTGCTGGGAGGGTCTGTGTCTCAGTGAGGGCTGCCCAAGCCCAGAGCTGGCCAAGGTGGAGATGACCAGAGATTGGCCTGTTCCCCAGACCAAGAAACAGGTCCAGGCCTTTACCGGGCTGGCGGGGTACCCCCGGGGGGTTGTACCCCACCCTAGCTGCCCCCATCACTGAGCTCTGTGAGAAGGGGAAGCCAGACGAGGTGGTCTGGGCCGAGCGGTGCCAGAGGGCTCTCCCTGCGCTGACAGAGGCTCTAATCCAGGGCCCGATAAATCTGGTAAACCCAGACTTTGCCAAGCCCTTTTCAGTGTTCACTGACGCCTCAGACGCAGGGCTGGGCGTGGTGCTGATGCAGGCCGACGCTAAGCGGGGGAGACACCCCATCGGGTACCTGAGCAGGAAGCTGCTGCCTAGGGAGCAGAACTATGTGGCCATAGAGAAGAAATGCCTGGCCATGGTGCAGGCCCTTAAAAAGCTGTGGCCATACCCAGTTGGGCGGCACTTTACTGAGTACACTGACGACTCTCCTCTGACGTGGCTGCATCAAATGCAAGGGGCTGGTGCTGAGCTGCTGGTGACAGAGACACCTGGTCAGACGGTGGCCAAGGTCAAGATGGGGGCTCTTACCCAAGAGAGCCAGAATCACAGCCCCGCAGACTGGAGCGCTGGGAGAAGACCCGATCTCAGTTTGAACCCTAGGGGTATTGGGGTGGCAAAGGGGTGCGGGCCGCATAAACCTTCCCACATGCAGCCTGCAAACGCCATCAAGCACACCCGATCCCTCCAGCAACCCCCATTCGATCACTCTTCACTAAGAAACAGACCCCTGCCAACAACACCCATTCCCATCACCCCTCACTGAGACACAGACCCCACCAGCCACCCCAATCACCCCTCACTGAGACACAGACCCCCCCTCCACCCTCACCCCACAGTGAGACAGACCCCCCATTTCACCACCCATCCCAATCACTCTACATTGAGACACAGACCTCCCCAGACACCACCCACCCCAGTCACATCTTAATTGCACACAGACCCCCGCAGCCACCCCAACCCCAATCACCCCTCACTGAGACAGACCCCAGCAGCCATCCCCCACCTGAATCACCCCTCACTGAGACACAGACCCCCCAAAAAACCAAAAAGCCCAATCACTCCTCTCTGAGACACAGACCCCCAGCCACCCCCACCCCAATCACCCCTCACTGAGACACAGACCCTCCAGCCACCCCCCACCCCAGTCACCACTCACTGAGACACAGAAATTGTTGCAGAAATACCCAAACAGGGCAGGATCGGTGAGTATCAGCAGTTATCTTTCCACTATCAAGCACTGCCTCAATGGTTTCGTGCATCGCTGCACTAACTGCCTACTCCTTTGCTGGCAAAGCCAGCTATGAAACTGTCCCTCCTGCCTCCCAGAATTCCATCGATTGAGTTTGGTGCCAGGAATTAGGCAGCCCTGGGACATATGAGTTTTTCTGAGGATTATCTGTGGGTTTCCAGGAGTGGATGAGAATGGGCATGGGGCCAGACTCACAGCTGGTGTCAATCAGTGTAATTCCGTTGAGTCAATAGGATCTCACTTAGGAGTCTAAGTGTTACCACAATACAAATAATAAATGCCTCCCCTTCAATCTTATTTTTTGCAGAACTCCGGGAACTTCAGTGGCAATATAGCAGGCAACAACAAGAAGAGTGTTTAAGCAACAGAGATTCCCTCTGGATGTCACACTGATGCACACACATCAGGACAACCTAGTTTCATGTCTGGTTAAAAGTTTGCTAAGCAAGGCATATTTGCTGAGCTGTTAACGTGTTGTGAAGGCAGTTTGGAAATGTTACCTGCTCCAGGGGGCTTATGAACATCTCCCAGGGCTTATGGCAGGTTGAGTTCCTCTCCCACACTCCTCCCGGACAGCTGCGAAGACTGCTACGAGAGGCTTTCCGATATCACCCAGAAGGCACTGCTGCTGCAAGCTACGTCACCAAGTGACCAAGCAGTAGGCTCCAGGGGTTATGGGAGTTTTCCTGCAACCAAGGGGAGGTTCATATCACCACAATTCCCTTGGGCATCCAATAACATATCACGCAAAAAGGCCTTCAGGAATCACCCAGAACGCACTGCTCTTGGCAACTGTCGCAGAAACTCAGGAAATATTTTGCAGTCAAGGATGCCTTGGCTGCCTCTTTGCTATCAGAGTAATTGTGCCTTGGGGTGGGAATATCACACGGCATTTTTCTTGCAGAATAACAATGGAGAGTCGCTTGTCCATGTGACTGTCTCGCCCCGAGAGGGTCTCTCGCCAGAGTTTAGCAGCTACAGTAGTAGGGAGGTGATATTAACTCTGTCTCTGGTACAGATGAAGCACCAGTGGAATCCTGGCCACTTTAGGAGACAAGATACCAGACTAGAAGAGCCTATTGCTCTGTTCCAGCTCAGGGAGGGAGGGGAGGGATACCAGGGCAAATTAACCCATTGGTTTTATCTGGAGTGACAATAACTATGCTCCTTGGGAGGTATTAGATTTTGTCAGGATTATCTGTAGGTTTCCAGGAGTGGCTGAAAATGATGATGAGTCCAGATCCTCACCTGGTGGAAATGGTCCCTAGCTTCATTGGAGTCAAAGGACCAGATCACCAGCTGGTCTAAATCAGCCATAATTCACTTGGAGCCAATGGGATTTCAAGTAGGGACCTGTAGGTGGTACCGTAATGCAGACAATGAATACCCACCCTCCATCTTCTTCTTGGAGGACTCTGGCAGCTTGAAGGTCACCAGCAAGCCTGGGTACTCACTTGGGTTGCTAGCCCACGCTACCACATCTGTGCTATTATAGATTGAAGCTAGCAAACGTATGCCTCCCTGTGCTCCAATCACACCTCCCGACTGCAGTGTGGACACACCCAGATAGAAAGAGGAGAAATGAGCTGCCCAAAGTCATCGGGCATTCGGCCAAGAAAAAGCAGATGTTGGGGCCTCACAGGTCAGCTTCTCATTGGAAAAGAAATCAGTGGTCCAAAGTCTGGGTATCTTCCTAGTGCCACTTGGATATTTACATGCTATACACCTGAACTGGAACAGAGATGGTCACAAACAGCACACAGACAAACCCCTCTGTAGGGAGCCGGGGTGGCCCCCTACCGACCCGGGCCAGGACGCGCCGCGTCCCCCGCCGGCTGAGGCGGGGCCCCGGCGAGTTCGCTCCGCTCCCAGCGGCGGGAGGGGCGGAGCGGCCGGGACGCGCCGCGGCTTCCGCGAGACGGGGCGGGGCCACGGCAAACTCACTCCGTCCCCAGCAGCGGGAGGGGCGGAGCAGGCCGGAGCGCGCCGCACCTTCCGCCGGAGGGGGCAGGGCCAGGGACGTTTCGCTCCGTCCCCAGCTGTGGGAGGGGCGGAGCAGGGGGTACAAAGGGCAGGGCCCTTTGCTCCGGGGAGGCGGCGCCTTGGACGGAGGCAGAGGCTGACGCCGGACTGCTTCCACCCGACCCAGCTGCTGACCCCGGGGAAACTGAGGACCCCGAACCCCTTGACGAGCCGGAGCTACCCGCTGCGGTCTATCCGACCGAGCCGGAGGTTTGTGTATCCGGACCTTTGCCAGCGGTCCCCTGCCACAAGGGGCCCGCTAGAGACTTTTGCCGGCGTTCCCCTGCCTGGGGCGCGCCGTGGACCACTGCCCGCGGTCCCCTACCACAAGGGGCCCGCTAGAGACTTTGCCGGCGTTCCCCTGCCTGGGGCGCGCCGTGGACCACTGCCCGCGGTGCCCTACCACAAGGGGCCCGCTAGAGACTTTGCCGGCGTTCCCCTGCCGGGGGCACGCCGTGGACCACTGCCCGCGGTCCCCTACCACAAGGGGGCCCGCTAGAGACTTTTCCCGGCGTCCCCGGCCTGAGGGCGCTCTGTGGACAATTGCTAGCCTGCCCGTGCCTGAAGGGCGTGCCCCGGGTCCCTTCCCCACCGCCGGCGGAGGTAGCAACGGCAGCCCGGCTTACACCCTCTATCAGTAATCTCAGCTCAAACACAAGTGCCCAGTTCCCAGGGAGCAGCTCTACCCCAAGTACAGATTCTAGTCAGGGAGATTAACGCATTCTGCAAACTCCCCTGTGTAGACGAGCAGACTCACCCCTGCGGCGCCTCCTGCTGGTGACTCCTGGGAATTAGCTCATTCTAGCTCTGGAGCGCCCTCTGCAGGCCAGTGATCTGCCTGTCCTCTAGCCCCCATGTTCCTCACTGGACTCAGTGACCTTTCACATGGGGTGCTGCCCCCTGGCAGTAACCCCTTTCCCTCAGGGTCTCCCCTCCCTGGGAAATCCCCACCCACTATCCCCACCTCGCCTCAGTGTATGGCTACTGCCAGTCATTGTCTAGCCCCACGCCCTGGGGCAGGCTGCAGTATCAGGCACTCAGCACTGGCAAGGAGGGTTTGGACCTGCTGCCTTGGCCTCCCCCTGGGCTGCCCTCTGCAACCCCCAGTACCTGTTAGTCCAATGCTAGGCCGCAGCCTGGGGCTTTCCAGGCTGGAGCTCCCCAGCTCCTCTGCCTTCCCCCAGCCCTGCTTCACTCAGGTACCTTGTGTCCAGCTTCCTGCAGCCAGGCCCTTCTCCCTCTATAGATGGAGAGAGACTCCCTGGGCTGTTGGCTCCCAGCCTCTTACAGGGGCCAGCTGGGCCTGACTGGAGTCTGGCCACAGCTGAGCCTGCTTCCCCAATCAGCCCAGGCTTCTTGCCCCAGCCACAGCCTCTCCCAGGGCTGTTTTTAACCCTTCCGGGCAGGAGCAGGGGTCCACCCCGCTACACCTTGCAACAGGGCCCTCAGACGGTTTGAACTTAATGGAGCTACACCTATTTACCCTAGCTGGGGATCTGGCGCCAGTGATTCCAGTGCAGCTATGGTCCATTCACACCAGCTTGGGATCTGGTCCCATTGACTCCAATGCAGCTATTGCCAATTCTCATCAGCTGTAAGACGTGTTCCTGACAGAGCAGCTTAGCCTTTCACCCTCAATAACCTCGCACACCTACCTAGTGTGTCCGTCAGTATCCACATGTCACAACCACAGAACAACAAAGAGCTTGTGAGGCTCCTCTTTGACTTTGCCTCACGGCACATTTAACTTGTCACCGGAGGCAAATCCCTCTGTGAGGCGACATCTCTCTGCCATTTCCTCTGATGCAAGAATTCTTCCTAGAAACCAGCCTTGAGAACACCTCCTCTTGTTCATCTCTGGCAGCTGTCCGCCTCGTGCTGATAAGGGCAAGTCAGCAGCCCAGCGGAGGAACAATACGCACCTGTTCAGATCCCTGGATGACAGAACATGCTCCTCACGCCAACTCGGGCACACAGAGGACAAGCGACACGTCGCCTTCCGGAGCTTGTGTGGGGTGGGGGGTGGGTGCCGGCTCTTCAGATACGGTGTTGTGTCAGAGAGAGTCCATGTCAGCCGCTCCTTGGCGTGTGGAACCCAAACCGCATCTCAGTCTTAACTAGAGTGGTGCTAACAACCCACTGTTACGTAGCGGAGCCTCAGATATACCAAGGCCCCTTTAACTCTCTGCCAGTGTAAAGGGAACATTTAAAGTGACTGTAAAATGCAATCACTGTCAGTGGTTCGTGCCACTGAGAATCTACTTCTCTGGGCCCTGATATTAGGAGGCTGTAGATAAGGCAGGATCACCACACTTGAGATTTGGGTTTAATTCCCATCTCTCCCACAGACTCCCTGTGTGACCCTGGCAAGTCACTGCTTCGCTCTGAGCCTCAGTTTCCCCTAGTCTGCAAAGTGGGGATAATAATCCTTCCCTTGGCCATGTACATTGTAAACCCTTTGGCGGCAGGGGTTGTCTCTCACTCAGTGTTTGTGCAGTGCCCAGCATAATTATGGCAGAGTTGACAGAACTGCGGAGTCCTGACTCCCATCCTCTTTAATAGCCGTTCAGACTGTTTCAAAGTCCATCCGTCTGGCATGGAAGATACAGGCCAATGCTTTGCCAAGTTGGCCACTGATTTTGTCTGACTCGGTTTGTAACTGTCCCAACTTAGGCCAGGATTTCACAGGTGCTGCTCTCTCACTGACTTCAGTGATGTAGCATTTGTTATCATTTATGTTAACCTAGCACCTAGAGACCCCAACTGAGACTGATGTCCCATTGTGCCGGGCGCTGCACAGCTGAGATCAGGGCCCCGTTGTGCCTGAGACACTCTATAGCTCGGGGGAGCGCCCTGTAACCCCGATATTCCTCATTTATATATAATTGTGATATTGCATAGAAATCATCCCATGTGAGGTATCAGGTTATGATGTGCTGCAACCCACTGTTCTATCTAAATATGTAAATCACCAATGCATATGAAATTATAAGAATTGTGTTGTATGGTTTTCGCTAAAATATGCTGTGGCTTTGGGAAGCACCTGGATACTAGCTCTGCAGAGACAATGACAAGGGAGAAAACCAACGTCTGGGTGGGTGCTTACAGACATCACCAGCCATTGTCCAGCAGAGGAGTTACAATTCCATGACTCACTCGCAGGAGACACACCGGGGTGTTGCTTCACCTTGTGACTCAGCAGTTCCCACCAGTCAGGCCTGGACTTGTGTTCTCCAAGCACACGGATTAAGGATATAAAACAGAACCCAGGGGCCTCATGCTGGGCCTTTTCTCTCTCTCTCTTGTGATAGGGTCACAAATGCAGAGCAGCTCACGCTGCGTAACCTCACACACCTATCTGGAAAGACACAGACTCTTCCTGTTGGGTCCATCTCGGCCCACTTGTCACAATCAGGAAACAACGTTAGAGCAACAAAGAGCTTGTGAGGCTCCTCTTTGACTTTGCCTCATGGGACATTTAACTTGTCACCAGAGGCAAATCCCTCTGTGAGGCGACATCTCTCTGCCATCTCCTCTGATGCAAGAACTCTTCCTAGAAACCAGCCTTGAGAACACCTCCTCTTGTTCATCTCTGGCAGCCGTCCGCCTCGTGCTGATAAGGGCAGATAAGGGCTTTGGATTGTTCTTCTTGAGCTTCAGAACAAGTCAGCAGCCCAGCTGAGGAACAATACACACCTGTTCAGGTCCCTGAATGACAGAACATGCTCCTCACGCCAACTCGGGCACACAGAGCACAAGGGACACGTTGCCTTCCAGAGCTTGTGTGGGGCAGGGAGCGGGTGCTGGCTCTTCAGAGAGGGTGTTGTGTCAGAGAGAGTCCATGTCAGCCATCCCTACCGACCCCAATTCACATCTCTAGCTTGGTGCTACCAACCCACTCGAATGTAGCCTATAACATGCGTAGCATAATTATGGTAGGGTTGAGAGAACTCAGGAATCCTGACTCCCGTCCCCTTTAATAGCCTTGGTGACTCTTCCAGAGTCCAGCCCTCTCGCTTGGAAGCTAAAGGGCCAATACATTCCCAAGTTGGCCACAGATTTTGGCTGACTTTGTTTAGGGTGACCAGACAGCAAATGTGAAAAATCGGGACAGGAGGTGGGGGTGGGGTAATAGGAGCCTATATAAGAAAAAGACCCAAAAATCAGAATTGTCCCTATACAATTGGGACATCTGGTCACCCTAACTCTGTTTCAGTGGTTCTCAACCTGAAGGCAGCCCAATTAGCACACAGCTGTGGCCCAGCTGTGTGCTAAAGGCCGCCCAGCCCTGCACAGCAGGGTCCGGGGTCCTGGCTGCCCTGCCGTGAGGTTGGATCCGGGGTCCCAGTTCTCCGGCCCCATGTGCCCAGGGTTCCGCTCCTGACCCCGCTCTGTGGAGGAGTCTCTGGGTGGGGGCACTGGGCATTGGGGTCTGGGGGGAGGTTGGGGGAGTGGTTCTCAACCTCGGCCCACGTAACACACTGCATATGTGCCCCACATTGATAAATAGGTTGAGAACCACTGCTCTGTTTGTAGCCGTCCCCACTGGGGCCAGGTTTTCAGAGTTGCTGATCTCTCACACACTTCCCTACTGTAGGTTTTTGTTATAATTTCTACTAACTCGGCACCGACCAGATGTGACCGAGATCAGGGTCCATTGTGCCAGGTGCTGCACAGACACACAGTAAAACACAGTCTCTGCCCAGCTGAGATCAGGGCCCCGTTGTGCCAGCGCTGCACACACGGCGAGAGACACACCCTGCCACAAAAAGCTTAGAATCTAATAAGACAAAACAGACAGAGGGCAGGCATTCAAAGAGAGAATTGACTTGCCCCAGATCATCCAGCAAGTCGGTGGCTGCGCTGAGAATTTAACCCACGTCTCCTGACTCCCAGACTCGTGCGTACTCTGCCATCCTGAATTTGGTTGGGTCCTCTAAGCATTACTGTCACTCAGATAATAACAATAACAGGCTCAGGGCTAGAATTCAGCTGGGAAGGGTCAGCGTAGCCCTGCTGGCTTCAGTGGACGTATGGCCCCTCTACACAAGCTGGGCTCTGCCCCATTGAAGCCTGTGGGGAACGGCCAATTGACATGAGCTGAGGAACTGGTCCCAATGTCTCCAATGGAGCTTCGGTGGTTTACCCTGGAGGAAGGTCTGTCCCATTGGCTTCCATGGAGCAATTTACACCAGCTGGGATTCTGGCCCCAGTGACTCCAACCTAGCAACAGCTGACTTGCAAGAGAAGGGGAACCATCCCCATTGACTCCAGTGGAGAAGTGGCCAATTCACACTAACTGGAGACTCGGCCCCTGGTGCCTTTCTTGGTGTTACAATCTGGTAAAGGGCATAAGAAGCTTATTATGAACCATGTTCCCTGTCTGTTACCAGCCTTCAGGTGTAGGGGTGGGAATAAAAGGTGCAGCTAAAGCACAATGTGGCCTGTACTCTGACACTAAAACGAGTCATCTCCAGACCCATCATAGAGGGGAATAATACAATCCATTCTTCAGCCTGAAGTTGGCGCCCAGCCTTTGGAAGCAGGGAGTTGATTCCGTATGGTGGAGTTTAGTGATAAATGAAATCTCTGACCTTTCCTGATTGATAAAGACGATTGGTCTCCTCGATAATGCCGGCATTAAGTTTGGGCAATCAAGCTTGTAATGTCATATACGACACACTATATAAATACAGCTGCTAAACCCGGCAGCCGGCAGGACCTGGAAGAACCAAACAGAATCCAAGATGAAGCTCCAGATCGTGGCTGCCGCTCTCCTCCTCTCCATCCTTTGCCCAGAGGAAAGCAGCGCAGAATGGAGCTTGGGGGTAAGCATCCAAACACTGCTAGTTTTCATTGCCGTTGTCAGTGGCATAGCTGGAACTAGAACCGAGCTTTCCTGCCTCCTTATCCAGTGACGTGTCACCACAAAGACACTGTGTCCGATACTGCAGAACTGCTCACTGAGCTTTTCAAAATCTCCTCCTAACCTGAGTAAGAGTCCAGGAAAGACTCTCAGCTCTTCTCAGGAAGAGAGAGAAGATTAAATAAAAGAGCTTCTAGATTGTTCTTTTTCTTCTAGTTTTAAAAATAGCCCATGACATTTTTTTTATATTTTTCAACTGCTCTGTCCATAGATACTCCAGAGGCAGTTGACTCTGAGAGTCTGTAAAGTGATTCTGGTGCACTTAACAGTGACTGATCAGATGAAATGAAGGAAGGCAAAGACAAGAAAGAAAGGCACAGGCAGGGAAAGCAACTCATCTAAAGTCACTGGGAAGTTCAGCAGCAGATCCCAGAACAGATCCCCGAGCTCTTGTCTCCCAGCCCAGCTCCCTTTTCACCAGACCACACTGGTTCCCGTTTCCCAACCAGCAGCCGTTTGAGTCCAGTTCCTTTCAGGGCATCATTTTTATTTCACTGCTCCCAGAGAAAGAGCAGCAACAAGGAATTAATATTTTAGTAATAGTTGTTTTCTTCTTCTAGGCTGATTTAAGCCATGAAGGTGATTTGTCTGTGAGTATTCAGAATTTACTCTCCTTTGGGGTTTTACATTAGTCTTTAAATCAGATTAAACATAGGAAGCCCATTGGCCTCCAGAGGTGGGCACAGAGGCCAGGTTAGCTGAGAGAGACGGGGGAGTCCAGCTCTCTCACCAACCTAGCGCTCTGCACACTGCTGTTTATGCTGGCGGAACGTAAGCCACTCACGCGGGTATTTTGTTCACAGCCCTGAGCGATATAAGTTTTGCCGACGTAAATGGTAATGTAGATATGGCCTTAATGACCGAAAGTCTTTAAATCTCGATGGGCTCTCTTTAGGAGTTATGCTCGAAATAGAACAGAAGTTATGGGCTAGACACAGGAATCACTGGGTGAGATTCTCTGCCCTGTGTCATTCAGGAGGTCAGTGTAGAAAAAAATTCACATTGAGCCCTGCTGCTGGTGCTCTCCAAAGACACTTGACTGTGAGTGTCTGTAAAGTGATTCTGGTGCATTTAGCTGCGACCAATCAGACTAAATGAAGGAAGGCAAAGAGAAGAAACAAAGGCACAGGCAGGGGCAGCGACTCATCTAAAGTCACTGGGAAAGTCAACAGCAGAGGCCAGAACAGATCCCCGAGCTCTTGTCTTCCAGCCCAGCTCCCTTTTCACCAGACCACACTGGCTCCTGGCTCCCAACTAGCAGCCGTTTGAGTCCAGTTCCTTTCAGGGCATCATTTTCATTTCCCTGCTGACAGAGAAAGAACAGCAGCAAGTAATCAATATTTTAGTAATAGTTGTTTTTTTTCCTTCCAGGCTGATTTAAGCCATGAAGTTGTTTTGTCTGTGAGTATTCAGAATTTACTCTCCTTTGGGGCTTTTACATTAGCCTTCAAATCAGATTAAGCATAGGAAGGCCATTGGCCTCCAGAGGTGGGCTCAGAAGTTAAGCTAACTGAGAGAGCCCGGGGAGTCCAAAGACAAGCAGCGCAATCTATTTAATTGACCACAGAGACAGTTAAGAGGTGACTCGATCCTGGTATACACATAACTGCAGTGGGAAGAGACTTCTGATGGGAGATGGCTCTTTAATCACAAAAGAAAGACAAGATCCAATAATCTAAAACTGAAGCTAGACCAATTGAGTCAAGAAAGAAGGTGCTAATTTTTAACAGTATTCATTAATCATTGGCACGATTAACCTAGGATGTGGTGGAGTCTCTGGCTGTGTCTATGCCAGAGAGCTTATAGCGGCAGAGCTGTACCAATGCAGTTGTACCACTGTAACATCCCGTGTAGCCGCTCTATGCAGACGGGAGAGAGCTCTCCCATCGATGTAATTAAACTACCCCCAATGAGCAGTGGGAGAAGCTCTCCCACCAACCTAGAGCGCAGCACGCTACCGCTTATGCTGCGAAAACTGATGTCACGTAGGGGGGTGTTTTTTTCACACCCCCGGGCCATATAAATTTTGCCAAGAAAAATGGTAATGGAGATAGGGCCTTAATTACTGAAAGTCTTTAAATCTAGATGGGATATCTTTAGGAAAGTTATGCTCTAAATCGAACAGAAGTTATGGGCTAGATGCAGGAATCATTGGGAGAGATTCTGTGCTGTGTGTCATTCGGGAGGTCAGTCTAGAAAAAAAATCATTGCTAAAAATTTCAACCAGCTCAAATTCTTATCCCGAGCAGTAAAGAAACTGCAAAACTCTGGAGGTTAATCCCAGCACAGAGAAAGAAGGGCAGTGGGAACATTGCCCATCACAGAGCTGTGTGGAGACATCTCTACACCACAGACTTCTGCTGGAAAAGCCGTGTCAGTCTGGGAACTGAAGATATTTGACCTCTGACCGAGATGGCTGTGCTGGCAAATGGCCCTAGTGGAGACACATTCATAGCAGCAAAACCGTGCATTTGCCACAGAGATCATTTCACTCGGAGACAGCTAGAATAAGCTACACCGACAAAAGTGCAGTACTACGCTGGGATCACCATACTGACACGGCGCTGCTAGTGTAGCCGTGGTGTGGTTAAGCTATGGACAATGAGAGGGAATTCTGATGGCATTGGAGAAAGAGCAGCAGCAATTAACTCCCAGCAATTTCCTTGCAGGCTTCTGGGAAACTAGCTAGAAGCCTTCTTGGGATGAGTAATCACATTTGCTTTGTTGTCAGGCTGTTTTATATTATCCCAGCACCTCTTAGCAAGCCCAAACCCTGCGGAAGTGTCAGTTGGAATAGCCTGGGCAGATGTGCAAGGACTGGGACAAAAAACAGAGCAATGGGCTTCTAAATCCCAAAGGGGTTAATCCAGGAGTTTTTTCCAGTTTCATTTCCCCTCTAATACTAGTAGCCAGTTTGTTCCACCTCCGTGGGCCTGTTCTTTAGAACCAACTGAAGAATCACTTGCCACTTTTCAGGGGCGTGTGGAGGAATTTAAATTTGACCTTTTTGGGTGTGGGGGGCACAGAAGCTCACTCTCCTTCCTCACCCAACCTGCCCTGTGAGGATCTCACTGCTCCCCTCCCTCCACCCGACCCCAGCCCTGGCAGGAACTTGATATTCCCTGCCTCCATGGCATTCAGCTCCACAGGGCCGTGGGATAATAGTATCACCATGGACAATCAGAAACACACTCTTAACTATACACTGGAGCAGGTCCCCAGCATATGGAAGTCAGCCTCTCTCCCCCGATGTCAACAGAGTAGTGGCAGTTTACACCAGAATAGAATTGGGACCACTTGAAAAAGAGTTTCCTACCATGGCAGACAATGAAGCATCCAAGCGGGGCATCTACGAGATATTTCAGTAGGGGTTGTCAGAGGGGGATATCCCAGAGGGGGGTGTCAGAGTTAATCCAGGTGTTCTTTGCAGTGACAGTTCTCCCATTATCCCAGTAGATGGTTTGTTGGGCCTCTCTAGGCTCTGTTCTCTACAATGGTGATAAGAACCACTTCTCAGTGGAGTCAGACACACTGGCAGCTGCGATTCACTGGGACCCCTCCCATTCTGCACCTTTGGAGTGGGGATAACAGAGAAATGCCAATTTACATTAGAATCGAATTTAGCCCATTTAAAAAAAATGGTTTCCTAACATAGAAGCCTATGAAGCATGTGGGGATGTAAGAAATATTTCAGTAGAAGGGAAGCCGGAAATCAACCAGGGAGCTGGGAAATTTCCCACCCCAAAAGCTGCCTGGCTCAGTCACTGCCACGAAACCAGCATCATTTCAACGAGATCGGAGAAAGAGCAGCACTAAATCACTCCTGCCCTTGTCTGCCTAGCGGTTTGGGGGCACACTGAGCCCTGCTGGTGCTGCTCTGCCCATAGATACTCCAGAGGCAGTTGACTCTGAGAGTCTGTAAAGTGATTCTGGTGCATTTTACAGTGACCGATCAGACGAAATGAAGGAAGGCAAAGAGAAGAAAGAACGGCCCAGAGAGGGGAAGGAACTCATCTAAAGTCACTGGGAAAGTCAGCAGCAGAGCCCAGAACAGATCCCTGAGCTCTTGTCTCCCAGCCCAGCTCCCTTTTCACCAGACCACACTGGCTCCTGTTTCCTAACCAGCAGCCATTTGAGTCCAGTTCATTTCAGGGCATCATTTTCATTTCCCTGCTCCCAGAGAAAGAGCAGCAACTAGTAATTAATGTTTTATCAACTGTTTTCTTTTTTCTTACAGGCTGATTTAAGCCATGAAGGTGATTTGTCTGTGAGTATTCAGAATTGACTCTCCTTTGGGGCTTTTACATTAGCCTTTAAATCAGATTAAACAAAGGAAGCCCATTGGTCTCCAGAGGTGGGCTCAGAGGCCAGGTTAGCTGAGAGAGCCCCGGGAGTCCAGCTCTCTCACCAACCTAGCGCTGTGCACACTGCTGTTTATGCTGGCGAAACGTAAGCCACTCACGGTGGTATTTTGTCCACAGCCCTAAGCGACATAAATTTTGCCGACGTAAATGGTAATGTAGATATGGCCTTAATGACCGAAAGTCTTTAAATCTCGATGGGCTCTCTTTAGGAAAGTTATGCTCAAAATAGAACAGAAGTTATGGGCTCAGCTCCCTTTTCACCAGACCACACTGGCTGCCATTTCCCAACCAGCAGCCGTTTGAGTCCAGTTCCTGTCAGGGCTTCATTTTCATTTCACTGCTCCCAGAGAAAGAGCAGCAGCAAGTAATTAATGTTTTAGTAACTTGCTTTTTTCCTGTAGGTTGATGGACGATTTGAACGAAGCCTGGCTGTGAGTAGTCAGAATTTACTCTCCTTTAGGGCTTTTACATTAGTTTGGGACCTTTAAATCAGATTAAGCATAGGAAGGCCATTGGCCTCCAGAGTTCAGCTCAGAGGTCAGGCTAGCTGAGAGAGCCCGGGGAGTCCAAAGACAAGCAGCGCAATCTATTTAATTGACCACAGAGACAGGTAAGAGGTGACTCGATCCTGGTATACACATAACTGCAGGGGGAAGGGACTTCTGATGGGAGATGGCTCTTTAATCAAAGAAAGGAAGAAAAGATCCAATAAGCTAAAACCGAAGCTAGAAAAACTGAATCAAGAGAGAAGGTGCTAATTTTAACAGTATTCGTTAACCTTTGGAACGATTAACCCAGGATGTGGTGGAGTCTCTGACAATGTCTATGCCAGAGACCTTACAGCGGCATGGCTGTACCGATGCAGCTCTGCCACTATAAGATCTCTCGTGCAGCCGCTCTATGCAGACGGGAGAGAGCTCTCCCATCGATGTAATGAAACCACCCCCAACGAGCCGCCGGAGAAGCTCTCCCACCAACATAGCGCTGTGCACACTGCTGTCTGTGCTGGGAAAACTTATGTCATGTAGGGGAATGTTTTTTTCACACCCCAGGCCACATAACTTTTGCCAAGAAAAATGGTAATGGAGATAGGGCCTTAATCACCGAAAGTCTTTAAATCTCGATGGGATATGTTCAGAAAAGGCATGCTCGAAATAGAACAGAAGTTATGGGCTACATGCAGGAATCATTGGGTGATAGGGTGACCAGAGAGCAAGCGTGAAAAGTCGCAACAGTGGGCGGGGTGTAAAAGGTGCCTATATAAGAAAAAGACCCAAATATCACGACTGTCTCTACAAAATCAGGACATCTGATCATCCTATTGGGTGAGATTCTGTACCCTGTGCTACGCAGGAGGTCAATCAAGAAAATAATCCCTTTGTAATAATTCTAACCAGCTTGAATTCTTATCCCAAGCAGTAGGGAAACTGTAAAACTCTGGAGATTAATCCCGGCACAGAGAAAGAAGGGCAGTGGGAACGTTGCCCATCACAGAGCTGTCTGGAGACATCTCTACACCGCAGACTTCTGCTGGAAAAGAGGTGTTGGTTTGGGGACCGAAGATATTTGACATCAGACTGAAGTGGCTTTGCTAGCAAATGTCCCTAGTGGAGATATTTCATAGCAGCAAAATCGTGCATTTGCCATAGAGATCATTTTGCTCAGAGACAGCTAGAATAAGCTACACCGACAAAAGTGCAGTAGTGCGCTGGGATCGCCATACTGACACGGCGCTGCTAGTGTAGCCGTGGTGTGGTTAAGCTATGGACAATGAGAGGGAATTCTAATGGCATTGGAGAAAGAGCAGCAGCAATTAACTCCCAGCAATTTCCTTGCAGGCTTCTGGGAGACTAGCTAGAAGCGTTTCTTGGGTGAACAATCACATTTGCTTTGTTGTCAGGCTGTTTTATATTATCCCAGCACCTCTTAGCAAGCCCAAACCCTGCGGAAGTGTCAGTTGGAATAGCCTGGACAGATGTGGAAGGATTGGGATAAAAAACAGAGCAATGGGCTTCTAAATCCCAAAGGGGTTAATCCAGGAGTTAATCCAGATGTTTTATGCAGTTTCATTTCCCCTCTAATACTAATAGCCGGTTTGCTCCATCTCTGTGGGCCTGTTCTTTAGAACCATCTGAAGAATCACTTGCCACTTCGCAGGGGCGTGTGCAGGAATTTAAATTTGACCCCTTTTGGGGTGGGGCACAGAAGCTCACGCTCCTTCCTCCCCCAGCCGGCCCCAGGGGGGATCTCGCTATCCTCCCACCCCAACCCACCCGGCTCCAGCCCCGGCAGGAACTTGATATTCCCTGCCTCCACGGCCCCGGTCCCAGAGACGTTTTCTGTCCCCAATGACTATTGGGGTGGGGGGCCTGTGACCCTGATTGCCCTCCCATATGCACACCCCTGCTACTTGGAATCATACATACCGGGAGCTGTGATTCGCTGGGAATCCTGTCATTCGGCTCCAGGGGCTTGGGATAATAGTATCACCATGGACAATCACAAACACACTCTTAACTATACAATGGAGCAGGTCCCCAGCATGTGGAAGTCAGCCTCTCTCCCCCGACGTCAACAGAGTAGTGGCAGTTTACACCAGAATAGAATTGGGCCACTTGAAAAAGAGTTTCTGAATATGGCAGACAATGAAACATGTGAGTGGGGGCAACTACGAGATATTTCAGTGGGAGGGAGGGTGGAAAATTTGAAAAGCAATCAACAGCTTTTTTCATCTGGAAAAATTCCAACCAGCTCGAATTCTTATCCTGAGGAGCCAGGAAACTGCCAAACTCTGGAGGTTAATCCCAGCACCGAGAAAGAAGGGCAGTGGGAATGTTCCCCATCACAGAGCTGTCTGGAGACATGTCTACACGACAGACTTCCCCTGGCACAGTGGTGTTGGTCTGGGGTAGGAAGATGTTTGGTCCCTGGCTGACATGGCAAAAGCCCCTCATGTAAGACACAGTTATACCAGCAACACAGTGCTTTTGCTTGCATAGCTTATTTTGCTCAGGAGGGCGTAGAATAAACTGCAGCGATAAAAGTGCACCGGGATAGCTGTAGTGACAAGGTGCTCTAAGCGTAGCCATGGTGTGGTTCAGTTATGGACAATGTGAGGAAATCCATTACATTTTGATGGTATTGGAGAAAGCGCAGAATCAAGTAACTCCCAGCAATTTCCTTGCAGGATTCTGGGAGCGTATCTGGAAGAGTTCCATGGGTGAGTATTCAAAGTTGCTTTGCTGTCAGGCTCTTATATTATCAGAGAACCTCTTCAGAAGCCCAGGTGCTGAGCATAAGAATGCAGACGGGAGAGAGCTCTCCCATCGATGTAATGAAACCACCCCCAACGAGCCGCCGGAGAAGCTCTCCCACCAACATAGCGCTGTGCACACTGCTGTTTGTGCTGGGAAAACTTATGTCACGTAAGGGGGTATTTCTTTCACACCCCGGGCCACATAAATTTTCCCAAGAAAAATGGTAATGGAGATAGGGCCTTTATCACCGAAAGTCTTTAAATCTCGATGGGATATGTTCAGAAAAGGCATGCTCGAAATAGAACAGAAGTTATGGGCTACATGCAGGAATCATTGGGTGATAGGGTGACCAGAGAGCAAGCGTGAAAAGTCGCAACAGTGGGCGGGGTGTAAAAGGTGCCTATATAAGAAAAAGACCCAAATATCACGACTGTCTCTACAAAATCAGGACATCTGATCATCCTATTGGCTGAGATTCTGTGCCCTGTGCTATGCAGGAGGTCAATCAAGAAAATAATCCCTTTGTAATAATTCTAACCAGCTTGAATTCTTATCCCGAGCAGTAGGGAAACTGTAAAACTCTGGAGATTAATCCCAGCACAGAGAAAGAAGGGCAGTGGGAACGTTGCCCATCACAGAGCTGTCTGGAGACATCTCTACACCACAGATTTCTGCTGGAAAAGCGGTGTTGGTTTGGGGACCGAAGATATTTGACATCAGACTGAAGTGGCTTTGCTAGCAAATGTCCCTAGTGGAGATACTTTCATAGCAGCAAAATCGTGCATTTGCCATAGAGATCATTTTGCTCAGAGGCAGCTAGAATAAGCTACACCGACAAAAGTGCAGTAGTACGCTGGGATCGCCATACTGACACGGCCCTGCTAGTGTAGCCGTGGTGTGGTTAAGCTATGGACAATGAGAGGGAATTCTGATGGCATTGGAGAAAGAGCAGCAGCAATTAACTCCCAGCAATTTCCTTGCAGGCTTCTGGGAGACTAGCTAGAAGCCTTCTCAGGGTGAGTAATCACATTTGCTTTGTTGTCAGGCTGTTTTATATTATCCCAGCACCTCTTAGCAAGCCCAAACCCTGCGGAAGTGTCAGTTGGAATAGCCTGGACAGATGTGGAAGGATTGGGATAAAAAACAGAGCAATGGGCTTCTAAATCCCAAAGGGGTTAATCCAGGAGTTAATCCAGATGTTTTATGCAGCTTCATTTCCCCTCTAATACTAGTAGCCGGTTTGTTCCATCTCTGTGGGCCTGTTCTTTAGAACCATCTGAAGAATCACTTGCCACTTAGCAGGGGCGTGCACATGGCTCCCATTTCCCAATCAGCAGCCGTTTGAGTCCAGTTCCTTTCAGGGCATCATTTTCATTTCACTGCTCCCAGAGAAAGAGCAGCGATGAGCAATTAATGTTTTAGTAACTTGCTTTTTTCCTGTAGCTTCCTGGAAGACTTGGAGGCAGCGTGGCTGTGAGTGTTCAGAATTTACTCTACTTTGGAGCTTTTACATTAGTTTTAAGTCAGATGAAACGTAAGAAGCCCATTTTGGCCTCAAGAGGTGGGCTCAGAGATCAGCTTAGCTGAGACAGCCCGGGGAGTTTAAGCTCTCCCACCAACCTAGCGCTCTGCACACTGCTGTTTATGCTGGAGAAACGTATGTCACTCACGTGGGTATTTTTTCCACACCCCTGAGCGATGTAAGATTTGCCAACGTAAATAGTTATGTAGATATGGCCTTAATGACCGAAAGTCTTTAAATCTCGATGGGCTATCTTTTGGAAAGTTTTGCTCTAAATAGAACAGAAGTTATGGGCTAGATGCAGGAATCACTGGGTGAGATTCTCTGCCCTGTGCTATGCAGGAGGTTAGTGTAGAAAAAAATTACTGTGAGCCCTGCTGGTGTTGCTCTCCAAAGACACTTGACTCTGAGAGTCTGAAAGTGATTGTGGTGGATTTAACTGTGACCGTTCAGACTAAATGAAGGAAGGCAAAGAGAAGATGAAAGAAAGGCAAAGAGAGGGGAAGCGACTCATCTAAAGTCACCGGGAAAGTCTCGTGTAGCCGCTCTATGCCGACGGGAGAGAGCTCTCCGGTCAATGTAATTAAACCACCCCCCAACAAGCGGCGGGAGAAGCTCTCCCACCAACATAGTGCTGTGCACACTAACGCTTATGCTGGCGAAATGCGTGTCACTCTGGGGGGTATTTATTTTGCACCGCTGAGCGACATCAAGTTTTGCTGACCTAAATGGTAGTGTAGATATGGCCTTCATCCCTGAAAGTCTTTAAATCTCGATGGGATATGTTCAGAAAAGTTATGCTTGAAATAGAACAGAAGTTATGGACTAGATGCAGGAATCATTGGGTGAGATTCTGTGCTCTGTGTCATTCAGGACGTCAATCTAGACAAAAAATTCCTTTGTAATAATTCTAACCAGCTCGAATTCATATCCCGAGCAGCCATACTCTGTAGGTTAATCCCAGCACTGAGAAAGAAGGGCAGTGAGAACGTTGCCCATCACAGAGCTGTCTGGAGACATGTCTATACGACAGCCTTCTGCTGACATAGCTGTGTCGGTCTGGGGGCTAAAGATATTTGATCTCTGACCGACATGGCTGCGCTGGCTAATAGTATCCCCATGGACAATCACAAACCCACTCTTAACTATACAATGGAGCAGATCCCCAGCATGTGGAAGTCAGCCTCTCTCCACCGAAGTCAACAGAGTAGTGGCAATTTACAGCAGAATAGAATTTGGGCCACTTGAAAAGGAGTTTCCTAACATGGCAGACAATGAGGCATGCAAGTGGGGGCATCTATGAGATATTTCAGTGGGAGGGAGGGTGGAAAATTTGAAAAACAATCAGCAACTTTTTTCATCTGGAAAAATTCCAACCAGCTCAAATTCTAATCCTGTTTTCCATGTTTTGCTGATGTTTTAACAAAAAGAATTAAAACTAAAACATGGGGAAAGATTTGGTTCTTAATCATCCATCTCTCTTCACACACCCCTCTCGCCAGGTTTAACCTCCCCTTTTCAGTGAGAAAATAACGGGGAGAATTTTTCAGCTTCTCTTTAAAAAAACACTTTCAAAACATTTTCAAAAATTTTGACGCAGGCAATTATTTTGTGTTGAAAATGTCCTAAAACACGCAATTTTTCAAACAGCTCTAGTCAGAGGGAAATAAGGAGTGAAAATCTAGGCAAGAAGGTGGCAATTTTATATGAGGAAATTGCAGATCCTTTTCATTTCTGATTTTGTCCAAAAGATTCATGTGAAAAAACTTGAACTGGCTCTAATTCTTATCCTGAGCAATAAGGAAAATCCCCAACTTTGGACGTTAATCCCGGAACTGAGAAAGAAGGGCAGTGGGAATGTTGCCCAGGGCAGAGATGTCTGGAGACACGTCTACACTGCAGATTTTCCCTGGCATAGTGGTGTGGGTCCGGTGTGTGAAGATGTTTGGTCCCTGGCTGACACGGCTGTGCTGGCAAAAGCCCCTAGTACAGACACAGTTATAGCAGCAAAACTGCATTTTCCCCTGTATATTTAGCTCAGAATGTGCTAGTATAACCTACACCCACAAAAGCGCACTGGTACGCTGGGATAGCTGTACTGACAAGGTGCTCCTGGTGTGGTTAAGCTATGGACAATGGGAGGGAAGTATCTATATTTTGATGCTTCTGGAGAAAGTGTAGGATCAAGTAACTCCCAGCTTTCTCCTTACAGGCTGTGGGGGACCTAGCTGGGAGCGTTCCTGGGGTGAGTATTCCAAATTTGATTTGCTGTCAAGCTCTTTTCTAGTCTCGCAGTGGCTCTTAGCAAGCCTGAACCCTGAGCCAGTGGTCAGTTGGAATAGCCTGGACAGATGTGCAAGGATTGGGGCAAAAGACAAAGCAATGGGTTTCTAAATCCCAAAGGGTGTGTCAGAATCAATCCAGATGTTCTTTGCAGTGTCAATTCTTCTATTCTACTAGTAGCCATTTTCTGGGAATTCTGTGGGATCTGTTCTTTATGCCTTTGTGAAGAATCACTCCCTAGTGGGGTCATACACACTGGGAGCTGTGATTGGCTGCAAATACTGTTATTCTGCACCTTTGGGCGGGGATAGTAGTATCACCATGGACAGTCATCTACATGGTCTCAGTTACACGAGGGAGCAGCTCCCCAGCAGATGTAAATTGTCCTCACACCACTGAAATCAATACAGTAATGCCGGTTAACACCAGCATGGTATTTGGCGTCTTTAAAAGGGGTTTCCTCACATGGCAGATAATGAAGCTTTCAAGTGGGGATGTAGGAGATAGTTCAGAGGGAGGCAGGGTGGAAATCACCTGCATGGCAGGGAAATGTCCCACCCCAGGAGCTTCCTGTTTCAGCCACTGCCACTATGATGACACCAGCTTCACTTCAATGATCTTGGAGAAAGAGCAGCATTAAAGAACACCTGCCTTTTTTCTATCTAGCGGTTCGGGGCACACTCAGCCCTGTTGCTGGTGCTCTGTCCATAAATACACCAAACCCAGTTGGCTTTGACAAGGTGCTGCTTGTGTGGCCATGGTGTGGTCCAGTTATGGGAAATGTGAGTGAAGTAGTTAAAATGTAATGATACTGGAGAAAGAGCAGGATCAAATAACTCCCACCCATTTCCTTTCAGGCTTCTGGGAGTGTATCTGGAAGCGTCTCTGGGGTGAGTATTCAAAGTTGTTTTGCTGTCCAGCTTTCTTATATTATTGAATACCTCTGCTCAAGCCCCAAGGCTGAGCCCAGTGGTCACCTGGAAAAGCCCAGACAGATGTGAAAGGATTAAGGCAAAAAACAGAGCAATGGGCTTCTAAATCCCAGAGGGGGGTGTCAGAGTTAATCCAGGTGTTCTTTGCAGTATCAGTTCTCCCATTATCCCAATAGACGGTTTGTTGGGCCTCTCTAGGCTCTGTTCTCTACAATGGTGATAAGAACCACTTTCCAGCGGAGTCAGACACAGTGGCAGCTGTGATTCCCTGGGACCCCTCTCATGCTGCACCTTTGGACTGGGGATAATAGTATCACCAGGGACAATCATATCTATGGTCTCAACCACACCGGGGAGCAGCTCCCCAGCAGATGTAAATCGGCCTCGTGCCACTGAAGTCAACAGAGAAATGCCAGTTTACACCAGAATAGAATTTATCCCATTTTAAAAAAATGGTTTCCTAACATAGAAGCCAATGAAGCACGTGGGGATGTAAGAAATATTTCAGTAGAAGGGAAGCCGGAAATCAACCAGGCAGCTGGGAAATTTCCCACCCCAGTAGCTGCTTGGCTCAGCCACTGTCACGAAACCAGCATCATTTCAATGATATAGGAGAAAGAGCAGCACTAAATCACTCCTGCCCTTGTCTGCCTAGTGGTTTGGGGGCACATTGAGCCCTGCTGGTGCTGCTCTGCCCATAGATACTCCAGAGGCAGTTGACTCTGAGAGTCTGTAAAGTGATTCTGGTGCATTTAACAGTGACCGATCAGACGAAATGAAGGAAGGCAAAGAGAAGAAAGAACGGCCCAGAGAGGGGGAGTGACTCATCTAAAGTCACCAGGAAAATCAGCAGCAGAGCCCAGAACAGATCCCCGAGTTCTTGTCTCCCAGCCCAGCTCCCTTTTCGCTGGGCCACACTGGCTCCCATTTCCCAACCAGCAGCCGTTTGAGTCCAGTTCCTGTCAGGGCATCATTTTCATTTCCCTGCTCCCAGTTAAAGAGCAGCAGAAAGTAATTAATGTTTTAGTAACTTGCTTTTTTCCTCTAGGTTGATGGAGGACTTGGAGGGGACGTTTCTGTGAGTATTCAGAATTTACTCTCCTTTGGGGCTTTTACATTAGTTTGGGACCTTTAAATCAGATTAAGCATAGGAAGGCCATTGGCCTCCAGAGGTGGGCTCAGAGGTCAGGCTAGCTGAGAGAGCCCGGGGAGTCCAGAGACAAGCAGCGCAATCTATTTAATTGACCACAGAGACAGGTAAGAGGTGACTTGGACCTGGTATACACATAACTGCAGGGGGAAGGGACTTCTGATGGGAGATGGCTCTTTAATCAAAGAAAGGAAGAAAAGATTCAATAAGCTAAAACCGAAGCTAGACAAACTGAATGAAGAGAGAAGGTGCTAATTTTAACAGTATTCGTTAACCTTTGGAACGATTAACCCAGGATGCGGTGGTGTCACTGACAATGTGTATGCCAGAGACCTTACAGCGGCATGGCTGTACCGATGCAGCTCTGCCACTGTAAGATCTCTCGTGTAGCCGCCCTTATGCAGACGGGAGATAGCTCTCCCATCGATGTAATGAAACCACCCCCAACTAGCCGCCGGAGAAGCTCTCCCACCAACATAGCGCTGTGCACACTGCTGTTTGTGCTGGGAAAACTTATGCCATGTAGGGGGGTGTTTTTTTCACACCCCGGGCCACATAAATTTTGCCAAGAAAAATGGTAATGGAGATAGGGCCTTAATCACCGAAAGTCTTTAAATCTCGATGGGATATGTTCAGAAAAGGCATGCTCAAAATAGAACAGAAGTTATGGGCTACATGCAGGAATCATTGGGTGATAGGGTGACCAGAAAGCAAGTTGAAAAATCGGAACAGTGGGCGGGGTGTAACAGGTGCCTATATAAGAAAAAGCCCCAAATATCACGACTGTCTGTACTAAATCAGGACATCTGATCATCCTATTGGCTGAGATTCTGTACCCTGTGCTATGCAGGAGGTCAATCAAGAAAAACATCCCTTTGTAATAATTCTAACCAGCTTGAATTCTTATCCCGAGCAGTAGGGAAACTGTAAAACTCTGGAGATTAATCCCAGCACAGAGAAAGAAGGGCAGTGGGAACGTTGCCCATCACAGAGCTGTCTGGAGACATCTCTACACCACAGACTTCTGCTGGAAAAGCGGTGTTGGTTTGGGGACCGAAGATATTTGACATCAGACTGAAGTGGCTTTGCTGGAAAATGTCCCTAGTGGAGATACTTTCATAGCAGCAAAATCGTGCATTTGCCATAGAGATCATTTTGCTCAGAGACAGCTAGAATAAGCTACACCGACAAAAGTGCAGTAGTACGCTGGGATCACCATACTGACACAGAGTTGCTAGTGTAGCCGTGCTGTGGTTAAGCTATGGACAATGAGAGGGAATTCTGATGGCATTGGAGAAAGAGCAGCAGCAATTAACTCCCAGCAATTTCCTTGCAGGCTTCTGGGAGAGTAGCTAGAAGCGTTTTTGAGGTGAGTAATCACATTTGCTTTGTTGTCAGGCTGTTTTATATTATCCCAGCACCTCTTAGCAAGCCCAAACCCTGCGGAAGTGTCAGTTGGAATAGCCTGGACAGATGTGGAAGGATTGGGATAAAAAACAGAGCAATGGGCTTCTAAATCCCAAAGGGGTTAATCCAGGAGTTAATCCACATGTTTTATGCAGTTTCATTTCCCCTCTAATACTAGTAGCCGGTTTGTTCCATCTCTGTGGGCCTGTTCTTTAGAACCATCTGGAGAATCACTTGCCACTTTTCAGGGGCGTGCACAGGAATTTAAATTTGACCTTTTTTGGGTGTGGGGGGCACAGAAGCTCACTCTCCTCCCTCACCCAACCTGCCCTGTGAGGATCTCGCTGCCACCCTCCCTCCACCCGACCCCAGCCCCGGCAGGAACTTGATATTCCCTGCCTCCACGGCCCCCGGGTCCCAGAGAAGTTTTCTGTCCCCAGTGACTATTGGGAGGGGGCTGTGACCCTGATTGCCCTCCCATGTGCACACCCCTGCTAGTTGGAATCATACATACCGGGAGCTGTGATTCACTGAGAATCCTGTCATTCTGCTCCAGGGCCCTGGCATAATAGTATCACCATGGACAATCACAAACACACTCTTAACTATACACTGGAGCAGGTCCCCAGCACATTGAAATCAGCCTCTCTCCCCCAATGTCAACAGAGTAGCGGCAATTTACACCAGAATAGAATTGGGCCCGCTTGAAAAAGAGTTTCCTAACATGGCAGGCAAAGAAGCATGTGAGTGGGGGCATCTACGAGATATTTCAGTGGGAGGGAGGGTGGAAAATTTGAAAAGCAATCAACAGCTTTTTTCATTTGGAAAAATTCCAACCAGCTCGAATTCTTATCCTGAAGAGCCAGGAAACTGCCAGACTCTGGAAGTTAATCCCAGCACCGAGAAAGAAGGGCAGTGGGAATGTTCCCCATCACAGAGCTGTCTGGACACATGTCTACACGACAGACTTCCCCTGGCACAGTGGTGTTGGTCTGGGGTAGGAAGATGTTTGGTCCCTGGCTGACATGGCAAAAGCCCCTCACGTAAGACACAGTTATGCCAGCAACACAGTGCTTTTGCTTGCATAGCTTATTTTGCTCAAGAGGGAGTAGAATAAACTGCAGCGACAAAAATGCACCGGGATAGCTGTAGTGACAAGGTGCTCCTAGCGTAGCCATGGTGTGGTTCAGCAATGGACAATGTGAGGGAATCCATTACATTTTGATGGTATTGGAGAAAGCGCAGAATCAAGTAACTCCCTGCAATTTCCTTGCAGGGTTCTGGGAGCTTATCTGGATGAGTTCCAGGGGTGAGTATTCAAAGTTGCTTTGCTGTCAGGCTGTCTTATATTATCACAGAACCTCTTCAGAAGCCCCGGTGCTGAGCCCAGTGGTCAGCCAGAAAAGCCCAGACAGATGTGAAAGGATTAAGGCAAAAGGCAGAGCAATGGGCTTCTAAATCCCAGAGGGGGGTGTCTGAGTTAATCCAGGTGTTCTTTGCAGTGTCAGTTCTCCCATTATCCCCAGAGCTCGTTTCTTAGGTCTCTGTGGGCAGCTGTGATTCACTGGGACCCCTCTCGTTCTGCACATCTGGAGTGGGAATAATAGCATCACCAGGGACAATCGTATACATGGTCTCAACCACACCAGGACACAGCACCCCAGCAGATGTAAATCGGCCTCGCGCCACTGAAGTCAACAGAGAAATGCCCATTTACACCAGAAAAAGTATTTATCCCATTTTTAAAAAATGGTTTCCTAAGATAGAAGCCAATGAAGCATGTGGGGATGTAAGAAATATTTCAGTAGAAGGGAAGCCGGAAATCAACCAGGTAGCTGGGGAATTTCCCACACCAGAAGCTGCCTGGCTCAGCCACTGTCACGAAACCAGCATCATTTCAATGATATCGGAGAAAGAGCAGCACTAAATCACTCCTGCCCTTGTCTGCCTAGTGGTTTGGGGGCACATTGAGCCCTGCTGGTGCTGCTCTGCCCATAGATACTCCAGAGGCAGTTGACTCTGAGAGTCTGTAAAGTGATTCTGGTGCATTTAACAGTGACCGATCAGACGAAATGAAGGAAGGCAAAGAGAGGAAAGAAAGGCCCAGAGAGGGGAAGTGACTCACCTAAGCTGAAGTGAAGTCTGCACTAGGGGCTTTTGCCAGACTCACCCCTTCCCCCACGCGTGCACCACCCTCGCTCCCACTCCCTCGCCCCCAGCACCTCCTGCCCACCGCTGCCCACTGCTGGGGCAGAGGGAGGAGCTGATCGGTGAGGCTCTGACTCCTCTCTGACTCCCTTTTCCAGTCTATCAATAACACAGTTTGCAAAGGGCACTGATGTAAAATGCACCCAGCTGGCTGGGGATGGAAAGGGGTGGAATTCCTTCAGGGTATGGGGGAGGGTACTTGTCTAATTCCCAGTGGGTTACTGGGACTGTAATTGCTGTTTGCCATCTCTCCCTGGCCCTGCAGGCCCTGGAATGATGAATTAATAAGAGACACGCTGATGAAACCAGATTTGATGAACCGTCGACGATGCCATTACGCTTCCCGTGCTGCTGCCTCTCTCCTCTCCTGACCAATCAAATGCCACGTGAGAATCATAAATCGGACTGATTGGGACTCTAACTGATCACTGAGCTGTTCATTGATTGTGGTGTCTTTCGATGTAACAGGGGGCAAAGAGCTCTGTCCCTCTGTTACCCTGGGGAATGCCAAGAGCTTTGCAAAAATAAAAATAAATGCAACTGCACAAAAAGCTTTGGGATTGTTTCTTTTTAAAATGTTTCTCTGTAAATTAATTTTACTTGCAGACTGGCACAGGATTTGCTTCATTCCAAGGGCACGTCTACACTTCAGCCCTATGTTAGTAATTACTGTGGTGGCTGATGTCCACACTACCCTCCTCCTGTCAGTGGTGCGTGTCCTCACCAGCAGCGCTTCCACACACTAGAGAGGGGCAGGGTGGGAGGCTGAGAGCCAAAGCTCTCGGTTCCGTGCAGCTCCCCTCCAGGAGCCCAGCTGCCTCCCCGACCCCGTCACCCCCAGTGAGAGCAGGGGCCAGCTGCCTGGGGTTCTCGACTCCCTGAACGGGAAGCGGGGACCCTCCGGGCAGCAGCCTGGCTGGGAGTGGGGAACCGGGGTAGCCGGGCTCAAGACAGCAAACAGCTGATATAAGTAACACAGTGTTTGCACAGACACTGCGTCACCGTAACTACACCAACACAAGTGCTACGCCTCTCGTGGGGTTATGATGTCGCTGTAGTGGGGCACTTTCATCAGCGGGACAAGGCTGCAGTGTGGACACTGACAGAATTAGGTTGAGGTGAACGGCCTCACGTTTAGATCAGGCCCAAGTGCTGTCATTTCTGTTGGGTAATTCTGAACTTTGTGTGCAAAACACATGGATGCAGGGCTGCTGTTTGGAGCATTTCAGGACGGGCGGCTGTCGAACACTGTTGGGAAAAACAGTGGTAGCTCCTTCCAGAGCCCCTCTCCTCACTCTCCTGGACTGTGACAGCACAAACAGCAGCACCCACACAACCTGTTAGGGAGCAGCTGTCACAGCTCGGATTGAGCGCCCCCTCTTGGCCACTCACCAGACTGCTGCAGGGAGACCCAGCTGCTGCCTTCCATATTTTAAGCCTCCAGAGTCTAAACAGAGCCCAGGCACTGCCCGTCTTGAGGTCCCTATGCCTGCTCTTCAGGGGCGGCTCTAGGAATTGCACCGCCCCAAGCAGGGCGGCACACCGCGGGGGGTGCTCTGGCGGTCCCGCGGCTCCGGTGGACCTCCCACAGGCATGCCTGCGGATGCTCCACCGGAGCCACGGGACCAGCAGGCACGTCTGCGGGAGGTCCACCAGAGCCACCTGCCGCCCTCCCAGCCACCGGCAGAGCACCCCCCGCAGCATGCCGCCCCAAGCACGTGCTTGGCATGCTGGGGCCTGGAGCCGCCCCTGGCTGGGGGAAGGGCTCAGCTGCACCACCTGAGTCTCCCTGTCACATCACGAAGGGCCTGACCACGGGGCTTGCCCCTCAGATGGCCCATGACCCGGGAGACACCACGAGTCCATGGGGCAGAGGAGCCCCCAGGGCCTGGACTGTACCGGAACCCCCTGCCCCTGGGCATCTGCTGCGGGTGCAGAAGGGGCAAGCAGGGTCCCATTGGCTCAGGACGTGTCCGTGGGAGGCCGTGAAATCCTCGGTGTGAAGGGGGCAGAACGGGCATCACCCACAGGCTGCATGCGGATCTGGGTTCCCTTCATGGCCGGGTCACCTGCTGAGTGACCTGCCGAGTTCCTGGAACCGAGCGAGAGGGAGGGACAGAACCGAGCTGTGTAACGTGCCAAGGGATTTCGCTCCTTCCCCTGAGAGCTCTGAGGAACTGCACCCGGACACTCTCCACCCTCTGGGCCCAGGCAGGTATCCAACCGCTCCCTTCTGGGGAATGCCAGACACTGCGCTTGGAAAGGAGACAATCTCACTGCTGCCATAGGTGATGTTTCTGGGCTGCTGCAGCTCCCGGGGTGCGAGATGCCCCTTCCCGCTCTGCTGCTATGCAATGGGGGAGGTATAAACTGGGGAAGTCTCTCCCCAGACTGCCAGGGCCCCAAACCCCTCAACATGCCCGGAATCCCCCCGGCAGCACTGGCTGTGATGTTCCCCGGCTTGCAGCCCTACAGCACCCTGGGCCCACAGGCTCTGGCCTCCAGGGCAGCAGGACAGGTGGGCAGCCCCCGAGTCATGGACCCCAGGGCAGGCAGGGTCTGGGCTCTAGGGCAGCCCCAGAGTCATGGACCCCACGACCTTCCCCTCATTGCAGATTTCAACATTTCAGGTTCTCTCCCAAATGGGAACCCAGCCGGGTTTGGAGCTAGCGACTCCTCCCGGCAGTGGAATCCCCGTTCCCCACACAGCTCTGGCAGCCGGGCCTGTTCACAGCTGGGGTCAGACACCGGGAGAGTCAGGCACTGGCAGTGCCAGGGATACGCTGTACCCTGCAGTGCTGGGAGGGGGCTGGGCTGGCGCCTGGCATCGGCAGTGCTAAGGTTGAGCGTTAGAGCAAGAGCAAGAGGCACCGTGAGCACCTGACCCAGTCTCCAGAACCTCGTCCTGGATTCCAATGAACTGGCCTCTGCAGCCTGGTCTGTGCCGGCCTCTCTTGGGCAGGGGGGCCGCAGGCTGCAGCACGCTGGCTCTGGCAAGCTCCAGCCTCTGCTGCCCTTCGCCCCAGTCCGTCTGACCTCACACCTGGGCAGGGCAGGGAAATCGTACTCTGGCGATGGGCAGGGAGTGGGCGTCAGACCTACCCCCTGCCTGCAATACCTTTGTCCCCCATGAGCTGTTGGCATGAATTTGATTTCTCCCTGGGGCAGATGAAGTGACTGATAAGTGGCTCCCCTCTTTTCCTCTCCGAGACAGCGTAGAGCACGGTACTAGCCGCTAACCCCTCTGCCTCCAGCGACCCTGTGGGGTCTGGGCTGGTCCCGCACTCTGTGTGTGCTCTGAGGGACGGGGAGAAGACTTGAATCTCGGAGAGGGACGGGGACCCCGTCTGCCTGTGACAGGGGCTGTCAGGGGAGAATGATTCCAACCCCAGCTGCGTGTTACATAGGCAGCCCATGTAGAAGCCCCTCACTGTCAGAGCCCCCATCTTCCTCTGACCAGGGCAGCCTGGGGAGGGGAACCCGGGTGCCTGAGACCAGGGCTAAGTTTGCACCCACTTGTGCACCGCTAGCAATAACAGGAGATAGGGATGAATGCTTCATTTCTACCCAAGGGGTTCTGTGTCTGGGGGGAAGCCGGAATTCTCTGCAATGTTTATCGGTTGAGATGCCTGGCAAGGACTGACTTGTCTAGGGGTTGCTAGCCAGTGGGTGCCAAAGGGTTAAACAGCTCGCTGTGGGGCAGAGCAGGAGAATGAGGGGGCAGCACTGATTCCGGGGGGGGGGTGCTAGATTGAGGATCAGCACCTCAAGAGCAGGCATAGGGACCTCAAGACGGACCTCAAGACGGGCAGTGCCTGGGCTCTGTTCAGACTCTGGAGGCTTAAAATATGGAAGGCAGCTGCTGGGTCTCCTGCCGCAGTCTGGTGAGTGGCCAAGAGGGGGAGCTAAATACTTTCAAAATCCCGTCCCTGATCCGAGTGTATCTGGGCTGGGAATCCATAAACTGAGAAATATTTTTCCCACAGTACTCGAGCGACAGTGGTGGCCCTCTGATCACGAGTGGGATATGCCTGCGCATATCGCGTATAATGGTCGGTCACTACTAGAATGTTCCCAATATTCCTCTTGTCTACTTCTAAAGACAAGAAATCAATGCAAACCAGCTCCAGAGGTTTGTTGCTGGTGATGTACTTCAGATATGCAGCCTTCGTGGGCAGAGTTTTCCTTTGACACATCGAGCGCAGGTCTCACATTTCCTGCGAACATCTTCAGCCATCCGGGGCCAATAGAACCTACTACGAATAAGTTCTAGGGTCCTTTCCATCTCTAAATGTCCAAAGTCATCATGCAGGGCCCTCATGGCCAGGGCTCTGTACTTTTTCGGCAGCACTAGTTGAGTCCGTTGCTTTTGTAAAGGGTCTGTGGTCACGCGGTGTAGCACTCCCTGAATCAGTTTTAGTTTGGTCCATTCTCTCAATAGTAGTTTACCCTCCGGGTTAGGTGGGACAACCACAGCTGGGCCTCACCCCTCCCTTTTGGCAAGTAGTGTATCACGAATGTCAATATCTTGCAGCTGGGCTTCCTGCCAGTCAGCTGCACTGAGCACGAGCAAGGGAGATTGGTCCAAAGCGATATAGTTCACTGAAGCAGAAGGCAGCATTCAGATGGCAGGCCCAAAGCTTCAGCAGCGCATCCATGAAGGCTCTCATGGGCCTCCGGCTCTCGGCGACTCACACTGCAAATACCCACGGATGGAGTGAGAGCTATCACAGCAACTCCTGCTGTCTGTGGATGCCTGGACAATGCATCTGCATCTACATTGCTTCTCCCTGATCGGTATTGAATGCTGAAGTCATAGCTAGCCAAAGCGGCCACCCATCTTTGCCCTGTAGCATCCAGCTTAGCACTTGTTAATGCATAGGTCAGTGGGATGTTGTCTGTCCACACCTGGAACTGAGCACCATACAAGTAGTCTCGAAATTTCTCAGTGATGGCCCATTTCAAGGCCAAGAACTCTGGCTTGTGGGTGGGATAGCGAGTTTCACTATCAGACAGTCCTCGGATGGCAAAGGCTACAGGTTTATGCTTGCCTTCCACCTCCTGGTACAGTACTGCTCCCAGACCCTCCAAACTGGCATCAGTATGCAGGATAAATGGCTTGCTTGGGTCAGCAAAGACTAGGACCGGGGCATGAGTTAGGCAATTAATGATTTATCGAAAAGCCTTTTCACATCTCTCATCCCACCGTGGCCCAAATGGTTCGAAGGGGCCATAGTGTCTCTGCATAGGAGACCCCTTATTCTTGGTCTTAGATTTATTCTTGCTGGCCTGGTATCCCCTGGTAAGATCATTCAGAGGTTTTACAATCGTAGCATAGATTTTCACAAATCTGCGGTAGTAGCCACTAAACCCAAGAAAGGTCTTGAGTTCTCTGTAGTTACTTGGACATGGCCATGTAGTGAGTGCTTCTATTTTATCAGGATCAGTACTCACACCCTCTTGGGACACGATGTGACCCACATATTTCACTGAGGTCCTGCAGAACTGGCATTTGTCAATTGAAAGCTTCAAATCATAATCCTCCAACCTATCGAGCACTTTAAGAATTCTTTCTTCATGCTCCTCCAAGGTTCTTCCAAACACAATCAGGTCATCCAAATAAACTAACACTTGCAGTAAATTCATGTCTCCCACAACTTTCTCCATAAGACGTTGAAATGTGGCAGGTGCTCCAGAAATCCCTTGGGGCATGCGTTCAAACTGATAAAACCCTAATGGGCAGATGAAGGCTGTCTCCTCCTTATCTTCTTCATCCAGAGGGATCTGGTAGTATCCACTCCGAAGATCCAACACAGAGAACCACTGGCTTCCCAGCAAACAGTCTAAGGCATCTTGGACTCAAGGCATTGTGTACTGGTCAACCACAGTACGGCGGTTTAGGGTGCGGTAGTCAATACACATCCGGATTTTCCCATTCTTTTTACGGACCACCATGCGGGAGGCGTATGGGCTGCGGGACTCTGTAATGATGCCATTCACAGCCAGCTCCTGAAGATGTTGTCGCACATCTTCCATCTCGGAGAGCAAGCCTCCTAGATCTCCCTGAAAGGTCGAGAGTCATGTAGTCTGATGTTGTGCTCTACTCCTTTTGCACATCCCACATCCCACTCAGGCAATGAGAACACCTTGGGTCTTTCACAAAGTTTCCTCCTCAGGCGATCTTTCCACTCCTCTGACAAGGGTGAATCTCCAAAATCAAACTTTGCTGGGTCTATTGTCGGAACTTGAGTCTCGCACTGGGGTTTCACAATTGATTCAGGCTCGAAGAGGTCTGCTATCTTTTGTCCTTGCTTCACAACAACATCTCGACTTGTTTCATTAGCAATCAGTATAGTCACCTTTTCCTGGGCTTCAGCAGGTAGGGTTATGACTCCTCTGGGGACCAGCACTCCTTCCGGGAGCTCTCCTTCAACTGGCTGCTCTATCATTGCTAATGCCCCTTTACTGCCTTTCAGCCTGGTACTCATGACGAGCACCTCTTGCTCCGTCCTTGCAGGCACTACTAAGGGGGTTGTGCCCATGTACTTCAGTGCCCCAATCGGTAGCTCAGATGTCTCCTTTTTAGCACTCTCAATCTTCCTATAGGCTTCAGCACAAAGCGTATGGATCATCAGGGTACTCAGGTACTGGTCCCCAGCCCGTCGTCTGCAGTAATCCGCGAGCACCTTGAAGAGACTGGAGTTGGTCCCTATCAGCACAGACACATCAGAGGTCCCTTTAGGGTCAGGGCATATTAAGGCAGCTGTGTCTACCTCTTCCCTTACCCCAGCAACCTCCTCTGGGAATTCCAGGTGCACTATGACATACCCTTGGTAGGGGTATTCATCCATGCTGAGGCCACACAGACCAATGCCAGTCAGTGGCTGTACAGGCAGGTGCCTAAGCATCTGTTGGTAGAATGACTGAAATATAATAGTCACTTGAGATCCAGTGTCAAGCACGGCTTTACACTCCGCCCCTTCAATCCTCACCGTGACCTCTGCTCGGCCCTATCAGTCCTGCAGGGATCCCAGCTGGACGGTCTCTTCTGGGGGAATCTTCAAATCCTGTAGGTCTAGGTGGGCTCCGTCCCCAGACCTTCTGGCAACTACAGGATCTCTCCCAACTGATCCTCAGCTTTCCATACACTAAAGAGGGGTTTTCTTCATTATGGCACTTGGCAGCACTGTGCCCATCCTGACCACATCGGTACCAGAAGAATTGTCCTTTCCACCTTCACCTGGGTGGGACGGTGGCTCTAAATGCTGACCTCTCCATCACCACAGTCTGAGGCTCCTTATTCCTGGAAATCTTAGCTCGGTCAATGGTGCTTTGCAGCTCAGCTATCCGTTCCGTCAGGACCTGCATTTGTTGGGCAAGTTCCTCTGTGGTGCTCACCATCAGTACACTGGCCATTTGCAGTGGCGTTGTGCTGGCTGGTTCCAATGTTTGGGCTTCCCAACACTCGCTGGCAGCCTGCCTTTCTTCCTCTTCCCTGACCTCCTTTATCAGCTGGGAGTAACTTGGGGGATGATCCTGCCGTTCTCTTAGTCGGAGATGAAGTAGGATCGGGTTCTGATACTGAGTCCCTCTTACAACTTGAGCCAGTCTGGTATGATCCATCTGCTCAGCAGTCACTGCTCCCCTCATAACAGCTCTCTGAAGTAGTCTCTCCAGCCTCTGTATATAGGCTGAAATTTTCTCACCCCTTTGCTGTCAGGAATCAAGGAATTTACAGTAACCGTCTTCAGGGCTCTCTACGCTCCCAAAGGTATTATCAAGGGCCTCTAGGCAGTCCTTCACACTGACCTCAGGGTCAATGAGCTTCAGGGTGCGAAGTACATCTAATGCTGGGCCACCAAGGCTCTCTATTAGACACCTTCGCTTTTCTACATCAGGTACGGCCCACTCCCGCAGCATTTCAGTGGTATGCTCCAACCAGGGTTCAAATTCCTCTTCCCCAGCAAATAACCTTAACTTACGACAAGAGTTTGACGTAGCATAGGCCAACACAATCTTTTCCAATATATGCCCCAGTGCTTTTGCCCAATCATTGGCTGAGGCTGCCGCCCCTGAGCTAGAGGCTGCAGGACTGGGGCCCAACAAACCCAACATATTAGCCATTATACAAACAGTAATTCCCTCAAAATATAAACACAATTGTTTCCCAATACAGTGGAACACTCAACAGGTGCTTGCGAGGGGCACTGACCCAGGGATCCCGGACGAGCCCCCAAAAATGTAACCCTTCTGCTCCTCTGAGTTGGCAGCAACAGGGCCGGGTTCAGTATCCAGGGGTTCTGTGTCAATAACACAAGGCAAAACCGGCTCGAGCCCCCATCCAGTGACCTGGGACAATTACCTACCACCCCCCCGGGCACCTCTAGGAGGCAACACTTCCCCACTCGCAAGCACGGAGTCCGAGTGTAGCAAAATCTTTTAATAAAGGAGGGAAACAATGCGGCATCACATTGGAGAGACACCACAAACAGGACTATACACAAACCATAAGCAAAAACCCACCTCCAAGTACATTTGGCACTGTCCTTTCCCCCTTAGGGTCTTAAGTCCAATTACCCCAAAGTCCAACAACCCAAAAGTCTGTGTCTCTGGTCAGTGCCACCCCAGAGTTCAAAAGTTTATCTGCAGAGTTTTACCCCACCCCCCCAGCCTGGGCCAGGGCCGACTGCTCTGCCTCTCCGTGGAGTTCTGCTGCAGCCTTCACCACAACTGGCTCCACTCCACCAGCTGTGCCGCTCCTCCAGCCGACCTGTGAACCGCATCAGCCATCCCCGCAAACCGCTCCACACTGCTCACTGTTCCATGGGCTGCTGCAACATGATGCAGACTGCTCCGCTCTGCCAGCCACTTAGCAATAAAGCTTCAGGCTCCCCCATTAGTTAACACAGCACTCCATGATCTCAGCTCAGTAAGCTTAGCTCTTTTAGTGATTTCAGCTTGTAGTAGGGGAGCCCCAGTGCCAGTACAACATTGGCCCAACATGAATTCAGGTCAGTAGCCTCAAGATGGACTCTTAAAGGATTCAAAATTAGCTCTGCTCTTTAACAGTAGAGAGAGGAGGATGTGCAATTGGTGTTCCAGGCCCTCAAAAGAGACCCATACCGGTGCGTGCGTGCGTGCGTGCGTGCGTGCGTGCGTGCCACCCCCAACCTCTCTCCATTTACTGGGTGTTGGAACCCATGTCCCTTGTCTAGCAAGTACTATTTAATGTAGGTTGAGTCATTTTTGTCATAAAGCAGTCTAATAGTTCCTCATTCACCTAATTAGGGTGACAGCACTTTTTTTCCTTCCTGCCCCAATAACAAAGAAATTGGGGATCCCAGCTGCCAAAATAACCATCCCAGGCTGCCATGGGCTATTGCAATGCGAATCCTTGCCTTTCCTTGAAATTCTTTCCACACTCCCCATAATTCACCACCAGATGTCAGGGTAGAGCTCATCCTGACTCTGCTTACATAAACAAACCCAGTTTTTTCAGTTTTCCCTCATAGGTCATGTTTTCTAGACCTTTAATAATTTGTGTTGTTCTTTTCTGGACTTTTTCCAATTTGTCCACATCTTTCCTGAAAAGTGGCACCAAGAACTGGACACAATACTCCAGTTGAGGCCTAATCAGCGCGGAGCAGAGCAGAGCGAAAGAATTACTTCTCATGTCTTATGTAAAACACTCCTGCTAATAAATCCCAGAATGTTGTTTGCTTTTTTTGCAGCAGTGGTACACTGTTGACTCATATTTAGCTTGTGATCCACTATGACCCCCAGATCCCTTGCCTCAGTACTCCTTCCTAGACAGTCATTTCCCATTTTGTATGTGTGCAACTGATCGTTCCTTCCTAAGTGGAGTACTTGGCATTTGTCCTTATTGAATGTCATCCTATTTACTTCAGACCATTTCTCCAGTTTGTCCAGATCATTCTGAATTTTAATCCTATCCTCCAAAGCACTTGCAACCCCTCCCAGCTTGGTATTGTCTGCAAACTTTATAAGTGTCCTCTCTATGCTGTGATCTAAATCATTGATAAAGATACAGCCCGCCAGCTGTTTTCATCCGGCCCTCAAGCTCCTGCTGGGGAGCGGGGTCTGGGGCTTGCCCCGCTCCGGCACTCCAGCCGGGGAGCAGAGTCGGGGGCTGCTCCATGCGGCTGCCACGTAGGGGCAGCTAGGAGGCTCTGCCCTGCACGCTGCTCCCACCCCAATTGTCACTTCCGCAGCTCCCATTGGCCAGGAACTGCAGCCAATGGGAGCTGCCGGGCAGTGCTGCAGACATGGCCGCTGCTTCCGGGAGCTGCTCGAGGAAAAGTGCCGCCAGCCCTGATCCCTTTCCCACTCTCTGAACCCCTCTATCCCAGCATCCCAATCCCCTTATCCCCAGCCCTACCCAGAGCCTACACCCCCATCCGGAGCCCTCACCTTCCCCACACCCCACTCACCCACCCCAGCCTGGAGCCCCCTCCCACACCCTGAACTGCTCATTTCTGACCCCTCCCAGAGCCTGTACCCACAGAACCCTCACCCTCTCCTACTCTCCAACCCCAATTTTTTGAAAATTCATGGCCTGCCAGACAATTTCTATTCTCAGATGTGTCTCTCGGGCCAAAAAGATTGCCCAACCCTGCCTTAGAATCATGAACTCTACCATTTCATGAGCACTTTCACCCAAGCTGCCTTCCACTTTCAAATTCTCAACCAGTTCCTCCCTATTTGTCAACATCAAATCTCGAACAGCCTCTCCCCTGGTAGCTTTCACCGCCTTCTGAAATAAAAAAATTGTCTCCAATACATTCAAAGAACTTGCTGGATAATCTGCGCCTTGCTGGGTTATTTTCACAATAGATGTCTGGGTAGTCGAAGTCCCCCATCACCACCAAGTCCTGTGATTTGGATGATTTTGTTAATTGTTTAAAAAAAGCCTCATTCACCTCTTCTTCCTGGGTAGATGGTCTGTAGCAGATTCCTACCATGACATCACCCTTGATTTTTACCCCTTTTATCCTTACCCAGAGACTTTCAACAAGTCTGTTTCCTATTTTCATCTTAACCTCAGTCCAAGTGTACATATTTTTTATATATATTGCAACACCTCCTCCCTTTTTTCCCTGCCTGTCCTTCCTATACCCATCTATACCAATATTCCAGTCATGCATATTATCCCTCCAAGTCTGTGATGCCAACTGTATTATAGCTGTGTTTATTTACTAGCATTTCGAGTTCTTCCTTCTTATTCCCCATACTTCTTGCATTAGTATACAGACATCTAAGATACAGACTTGATTCCCTCCCAGTTTTGTCTTTTCTCTCCCTTATCCCTGCTATAACAGACCATGCTCTCCTCAAATTCCAACCCTTCTCCGAGGTCTCCATGTTCTTGACTTACCTGTGGGCTTTGGGGGTGATTCCTCATCGCTTTTCCAGGACAGCATGACCGTTTTCCATCACCATGGTGGGTGGCTTTGGAGTAGGAGTGGAGCACCACCTGCTGCCAGAAGTAACCAGCAGCCAGCGTCCTTCCTGTGACAGGGCCATAGCCTCCTCCCCCAGTGGTGTGACAGCAGTCCTCTCTAGCTGGAGCGCTTCCTGAGCCTTGGATCTCTCTGTATGAATACTCTCAGGGAATTCCTCATAGCTCAGATGCTCATCAGCCTAGCCACCTCCTCCTGTAGCTCTCCCACCTGCTTCCTGAGAGATGCCACCAGCGGGCACCTTTCACACTGGATGGTCTCCCCAGCCTGGCTTTCTATGAGTGGGAAATGCAGGTCACAGTCTCTGCAAATGCACACCAGGATCTGGGTAGAGGCATTCATGGTTATGTTCTCTGTTTGGATACCGGTGCAGGTGGAGGAGACAAGAGCAGCATTGGCACTGGCGATGCAGCCCTTCCTAACCATAGCGATTATATTATGTCTCCCTCCCACAAACTCCCTCAGACACCCGTTTGCTAGTTCCCCTTGGTCACTTAGCCTCTGGCTTCTAAGGCCTTCTCTCCTAGGTCAGCCCTACCCCCTCGTTAATTACACAGGGGGAGGGTGATCGCAAGGCTGATTGAGGCTGATCAAGGATGAGCCAGGGAAAAAGGCTCAAACAGTTCTCAGACACACAATCCCAACTGACCAACTTAAATAACCTGAAAGTTCAAGAGAAATACGAACAGCCAAACAACCTGACTCACCCCAAGATTAGTATTCGCACATTGTTCGTTCAGCAGGGAGATCACATCTCCCTCCCAAACTCCTGTTTGCGATCCCCTGCTGGCTAGTATTAATGTATTTCTCCTGAAAATGTCCCTGTAGTGATGTGGGACTCACCCCTGCAGTGCCTCCTGCTGGTCATCTCAGGGAATTAGCTCTTCCACCCTCCGGAGCACCCTCTGCAGGCTGGTGTCCCGCTGCTACTGGCCCCTGTGTTGCTCCTGGATCCCGGTGCCCTTTTATTTGGGGTACTGCCCTCTGGCAATACCCCCACACTCTGCCTCTGCCGAAGCTGTGGGGAGCTCTGAACCCTTTAAATTTGACCCCAGCCCGGCCGCCGGAGCCACGGGTGGGATTTAAAGGGCTCTGGGCTGCTCGCAGCTGCGGGAGCTCTGAGCCCTTTAAATCCCGGTCCCAACCCAGTCGCCGGAGCCGTGGGCGGGATTTAAAGTGCTCTGGGCTGCCTGCAGCCGCGGGAGCTTTGAGCCCTTTAAATCCTGGCCCCAGCCTGGCCACCGGAGCTGCGGGCGGGATTCAAAGGGCTCTGGGCTGCCCGCTGCAGCAGGGAGCCCAGAGCAATTTAAATCTCCGTTGCGGAAGCCAGTGTAGTCTGGCACGGTGTTACTGGCTCTTGCCGGTACGCTATACCGGCTTACTTTCACTTCTGATCACACTACAAACCACTTGTGTTTTTACCTCCACTAACATCCCCACCAGCTGCTAAACCACATTAGATTTACCTGCAGGAACCTGATAAAAGTATGTAAAAAATGAATGGGAATGAGTAGGTGGAAAGGAAGCTTCTGTTTTCCTTGTCTTGTAATACAACAACAAGGGGTTATTCAATGAAATTGAATGGAGGCAAATTCAAAATGGAACCAAGAATTATATGATATGTAATAACGAGGGCTCTCAAGCGATTAAAAAAAATGAATCACTATTAATTGCACTGTTAAACAATAACAGAATACCATTTATTTAAATATTTTGGATGTGTTCTACATTTTCAAATATATTGAATTCAATTACAACACAGAATACAAGGTGTACACCGCTCACTTTATATTTATTTTTTATTACAAATATTTGCACTGTAAAAACAAAAGAAATGGTATTTTTCAATTCACCACATACAAATACTGTAGTGCAATCTCTTTATCATGAAAGTTGAACTTACAAATGTAGAATTATGTACAAAAAATAACTGCATTCAAAAATAAAACAATGTCAAACTTTAGATCCTACATGTCCACTCAGTCCTATTTCTTGTTCAGCCAATCGCTCAGACAAAGAAGTTTATTTACATTTGCAGGAGATAATGCTGCCTGCTAACAGTTCACAATGTGACCTGAAAGTGAGAACAGGCATTTGCATGATAGTGTTGCAGTCAGTGTCGCAAGATATTTACATTCCACATGTGCTAAAGATTAACAGGTCCTTTCATCCTTCATCCACCATTTCAGAGGACGTGCGTCCATGCTGATGACAGGTTCTGCTCGATAACAATCCAAAGCAGTGCAGACTGACGCAGGTTCATTTTCATTATCTGAGTCAGATGTTACCAGCGGAAGGTTGATTTTATATTTTTTGTGGTTTGGGTTCTGTAGTTTCTGTATCAGCGTGTTGCTCTTTCAAGATTTTTGAAAGCATGCTCCACACCTCATCCCCCTCAGATTTTAGAAGGCACTTCAGATTCTTAAACCTTGGTTGAGTGCTGTAGCTCACACTGGTACCTTTGCTTTTTGTGAAATCTTCAGCAAAAGTGTTCTTGAAATGAACAACATGTGCTGGGTCATCACCCGAGACTGCTATAACATGAAATATATGGCAGAATGTGGGTAACACAGAGCAGCAGACATACAGTTCTCCCCCAAGGAGTTCAGTCACAAATTTAATTAGCTCGTTACTTTTTTAACCTGTAGGAGAACATTTCAACCTCCCTGGCCACACAATAGCAGATCTTAAGGTAGCCATCCTCCAGCAAAAAAACTTTAGGACCAGACTTCTAAGAGAAACTGCTGAGCTTCAGTTCATCTGCAAATTTGACACCATCAGTTTAGGATTAAACAAAGACTGTGAATGGCTTGCCAACTACAGAACCAGTTTCTCCTCCCTTGGTTTTCACACCTCAACTGCTAGAACAGGGCCTCATCCTCCCTGATTGATCTAACCTCATTATCGCTAGCTTGCTTCGTGCTTGCTTATATTTACCTGCCCCTGGAAATTTCCACTCTTGCATCCGACGAAGTGGGCATTCACCCACGAAAGCTCATGCTGCAAAATGTCTGTTAGTCTATAAGGTGCCACAGGATTCTTTGCTGCTTTTACAGAACCAGACTAACACAGCTACCTCTCTGATACTTTTTTAACGAACATCATCAGCATGGAAGCATGTCCTCTGGAATGGTGGCTGAAGCATAAAGGGGCATATGAATGTTTAACATATCTGGCATGTAAATAACTTGCCATGCCGTCTACAAAAGTCCCATGCGAACCCCTGTTCTCACTTTCTAGTGACATATGTGCAAGCATATACCTGCCTCTGGAAATTTCCACTACTTGCATCCGACGAAGTGGGTATTCACCCACGAAAGCTCATGCTCCAATATGTCTGTTAGTCTATAAGGTGCCACGGACTCTTTGCTACTTTTATAGATGCAGACTAAGATGGCTACCCTTCTGATACTTAAGGCTCCTATTGTTTGTCCACAGGACAGTTCATTGGGTCTTTAAGACTGGGAACAGTCCGTTACTAAGGGCAGGTCTACACTAAGGGCGGGGGTCGAACTAGGGTACGCAAGTTCAGCTACGTGAATAGCGTAGCTGAACTCGAAGTACCCTAGTTCGAACTACTTACCCGTCCAGACGCCGCGGGATCGAAGTCCGTGGCTCCAAGGTCGACTCCGCCACCGCCGTTTGCAGTGGTGGAGTACCGGAGTCGACCGGAGCGCGCGGGGAGTTCGAACTATCGCGTCTAGATTAGACGCAATAGTTCGAACTCCGAGAAGTCGAACTCACCACGTCGTGTAGACTAGCCCTAAGAGAACCCATGGCTCTTATCAGCGTGAGATCGGTGCCTGACAGAGATGAACAAGGGCAGACAGGGTGAACAGGTGTCAGGTGTGGGTGTGTTTTCAGAATAGCTCTTGCATGAAAGAGTTGTGCCACCATAGCAATGCTGCTGGCGACAGGTGAAAGGTGGGGTGTCCAGTGAGGCAAAGAGGGGCCTCAGTAGCTCTTTGTTGCACTAGGATTGGGTCCTGGTTGTGGGCAGAGAGAGAGAAAACAGAAGCCCAGGTTCTCAGGCCTTGTCTATACAAGAAAAATACACCGACTGACCGATTTGGTGGGATTTTAATGAGAGTTAGTTCAACCATGAAAACCCCTGTGTGGAGGCTCTTCTTTCCATTCAAATCAGGTTTATGTTGCGTTATCCTAAATCAGTGGTCCCCAAACTTTTTACCTCACACTCCCCTTACTCCTGTCTGCACCCTCCCCCCACCAGCCAGGAGCGAGGTCACAGCTCGGGGAGGGGGGACATGGATGGGGTAAGGTGGCCGAGGCTGGGGTTACAGCTGGGGGCAGGGGTGGATCCCCAGATGCAGGGCTGAGAGCAGAGGCCCTGGCATGGAGCTGCCAGCCAGGACCACGGGTGTGGGCCCGGCGGCCAGTAGCAGATCCCTGAGTGCGTGGCTGGCAGTCAGGGCGGGACTAGGAGCAGAGCTGAGTGGCGCTATATCCCCACCCCACATGGGGGCTGGCCTGTGCCCCAGCAGTGGGCGTGTCCCACAAATTGGGGACCTCTGTCCTAAACTGACCAGGAATCGGTTTCAGCTGAACTAAAACCCACCACTGCTAAAGCGAAACAATTATCCACCCAACAGTCTGTAGCACTGGTTCAGCCGACTCACTTTACGCTGTTCTGTCTCTCTTCAATACTTACGTGGCCCCTGCTACACTAATAGCTGGGAAAGTCACAATCATTAATGTATTTCTCCTGAAGACCTTCCCAGGAGGTAGGGAAGTGCTGCTACCCTCATTTTGCAGCTGGCAAACAGAGAGTCTCTGTGATTTGCCCAAGGTCACACAAGAGCTTCGTAGCAGAGCAATAATTTAACTCCTCCTGGGTTAGGGCCCTAACCACTGGACCAGGCTTCCTGTCTAAAGGCCTTAAAATGGGGGTGAGTTTAAGGCACTTTATGTCGCCATTAGGTTCAAAAGGACCTTGAGGTGCATCTTCACTGCAGGGATAACTTGAGTTATCGACATTCTAGTTATGCCTCTCCAGTGAGAGCAGCCACGCTGTAAATATCCCCCTCCCACTATATCCACACTGACGCTGCACTCACCCCTGTGTGACGCTAGGGCTGCTGGAGGGACATCTCCTGGTTCTTTGATCTGTCGTGTACCTCAAACCCTAGAATACCAGTAGTTGCACAGCCTGAAAGAATCTGTCTCCCTGGACAGTGGGGACTCAGCAGGAGTGATTCTGAGAACCTCTTGCTGCAAATCCTCTTAGGGTGAGTTACCCACGCTAAGCTAGGGGCGCCATTTCCAATTTTGGTGTGTAGTGAACAGGGGGGCAACTTTTCCTGTGATTCATGGGGCTACTTAGGCACTTGAAAACTAGTTTTTTGACAGATAACTTAGCAATTAGCTGACATTATAAAAGAAAGAAAATTAAATAAATATTAGACCCACACAGCTCAAACAACAACATGTTCTGACATCTTGTGGCAAGTCACTTAAGGGATGCTGGTTAGCTTTAAAATTTTAATGTACATTCTTACTTTATTACTAACTCTGTGGAAAGAGAGACCCCGTCAGGACTCCTGGGTTCTATTCCAGCTCTGGGAGGGTTCTATAGAAGAAGATAAGAACGGCCAGATGGGGTCAGACCAATGGTCCATCTAGCCCAGGATCCTGTCTTCCAACAGTGGCCAATGCCAGGTGCTTCAGAGGGAGTGACCAGCACAGGCAATCATCAAGCTGTCCTGTTGCCCACTCCCAGGTTCTGGCAAACAGAGGCAAGAGACATGTTGCCCAGCCACCCAGATTTGTGAGATCCCCGTGTAACTCTTCACAGTGTGTTCTTGAGTAGTTTCGTATCATTTGTGAATTTTACCACGTCACTGCGTACCCCTTGTTCCAGATCATTTATGAATATGTTGAGTAGCTCTGGTCCCAGAACAGACTCCTGGGGGACACCGCTATTTACCTCTCTCCATTCTCACCTTTTATTCCTAATCTTTGTTTCTGATCTTTTAACTGAAGTGCCTGGCAGTGCCTTCAGGATCATCTACTGAGTGTTAATTTACTTTAATCAGAATCCTTTGTTAACTTAATCACCCGGCCTTGTTATAAACAAACTCCCTGCCCCAAAGGCTGTGCTACTCCCAGCTTCCCAACACATATCACGCTCAAGCTGTTCCAGTTAAGAGCTCCATCTGGGGCTAGGGTGAGTTGACCTCCCTACGAAACTCCGGGGAGGGTTAGGGCCCTTCCGTCCCCTAAATGGTGCCCCTGCTCTGAGGCCTGGTGTACACTACACAGTAAGCTGCCTGGGTCGACCTATCTGTGTAAATGTCTTCATTTAAATTTGGCTCCCACCGACATAAGTGCCTCTCTATATCGACTTAATAATACCAACTCCCTGGGCAGTGTGGAGTCATGGTTGATGTAATAATGGCGCATAGTGTCAGTGTAGACACTGTGTTGCTTAGACCAACTGTTACTGGCTTTCAGAAGCCATCCCCAAAATGCCCCATACTGACAATACAACTGATACAAGCGCTCCTGCTGAGAACGCGCACCCCGACATACAGAGCCAAACGTGCACAAACAGAAGCAATTTAATAACTGCGGTGGCTGTATGCCAACATACACTTAGGTTGAAATAATTTTGTAGTGTAGACGTGGCCTAAGAAATGTCCTTTCTGGTTGCTGACGTGGACTATCCTTGTTATATCATCATCTCTGAACGGCAAACAGCTAAAGCTCTTGTTCTGAGGTGATGCTGGTCAGACTCTAAACAGGCTCCTATTGTTTGTCCACTGGACAGTTCATTGGGTTTTTAAGACTGGGAACAGTCAGTCATTAAGAGGAGGAAGCAGAATCCATGGCTCTTATCAGCGTGAGATCGGTGCCTGCCAGAGATGAACAAGGGCAGACAGAGAGAACAGGCTGTCAGGTGTGGATGTGTTTTCAGAAGAGCTCTCGCATGAAAGAGTTGTGCCAACATAGCAATGCCGACGGCGACAGATAAAAGTGGTGTGTTCAGCGAAGCAAAAAGGGGTCTCAGTAGCTCTTTGTTGCACTAGGATTGGGTTTTGCTTTTGGGCGGAGAGAGAGAAAACAGAGGCCCAGATTCTCAGGCCTTGTCTATACAAGAAAGGTACATTATTTGACCAATGGTGGGATTTTAATCTGAGTTAGTTCAACCATGAAAACCCCTCTGTGGAGGCTCTTCTTTCCATTCAAATCAGGTTTATGTTCCATTATTTTATATTGACCAGGAATCGGTTTCAGCTGAATTAAAATACACCACTGCTAAACCCAAACCAGTCTCTACCAGTCTGTAGCACTGGTTCAACTGACTCACTTTACATTGCTCCGTCTCTCTTCGGTACTTACGTGGCCCCCAATACCCTAATAGCTGGTGTGACAAAGTTCCTCCTCTGACTTGGTGGGTCCTGCGCTTATCGGTGGATTTGCTCACCTCAGTGATTCATGGCAGCCCTCAGTCTAGCCACTTTTGCTAGCGGTTCAAACCTGCCGTTCACTCAGCTAACCTCATCCCTGGCCAGCATGGGGAAAGGGAGAAGAACAATCCCCCCAGTCTCTGCTGACACACCGAGTGGGTCGGGGGATAGGCCAGAGACCTTCCCCTCTGCTGGGACCCACAGTCCAGGTCACCTCCTCTTGTCTCAAATAGGGAGTTGAGGCGGATGAGGGGAACCTGGGCCCATCCTCTACTCCAGGTTCCAGGCCAGGGCTATGTGGATTGCAACTCTCTACAGTGTCTCTTGTAACAGCTGCATGACAGCTACACCTCCCTGGGCTACTTCCCCATGGCCTCCTCCCAACACCTTCTGTATCCTCACCACAGGTCCTTCCACCTGGTGTCTGGTAATGCTTGTACTCCTCAGTCCTCCAGCAGTATGCCTACTCACTCTCAGCTTCTTGCTTCTCTTGCTCCCAGCGCCTCACACACACCTCACTGACTGAGGTGAGGTCCTTTTTAAACCAGGTGCCCTGATTAGCCTGCCTGTCTTAATTGATTTGAGCAGCTTCTTAATTGGCTCTAGGTGCCCTAATTAGCCTGTGTGCCTTAATTTGTTCCAGCAAGTTCCTGATTGTTCTGGAACTGCCCCTGTTATCTTACCCAGGGAAAAGGGACCTGCTTAACCTGGAGCTAATATATCGGCCTTCTATCACTCTCCTGTAGCCATCTGGCCTGACCCTGTCACACCGGGAAGGTCACAATCATTAATAAAAAGAAAGAAGAGTACTTGTGGCACCTTAGAGACTAACAAATTTAAGTATCAGAGGGGGAGCCGTGTTAGTCTGGATCTGTAAAAGCAGAAAAGAGTCCTATGGCACCTTATAGACTAACAGACGTTTTGGAGCATGAGCTTTCGTGGGTGAATACCCGCTTCGTCGGATGCATGACATGGTATTCACCCACGAAAGCTCATGCTCCAAAATGTCTGTTAGTCTATAAGGTGCCACAGGACTCTTAACAAATTTAATGCATTTATCCTGAAAACATCCCCATGAGGTAGGGAAGTGCTGCTATGCCCATTTTGCAGATGGGAAACAGAGAGCCTCTGTGATTTGCCCGAGGTCACACAAGAGCTCTGTAGCAGAGCAAGGAATTCAACCCCTGGCTAGGGCCCTAATTACTGGACCAGGCTTTCTTTCTAAAGGCCTTAGAATGGGTCTGAGCTTAAGGCAACTTTATGCCGCCATTAGGCTCAAAAGGACCTTAAGGTGCATCTTCACTGCAGGGTTAATTTCAGTTATCTACATCCAAGTTACGCCTCTCGAGTGAGAACAGCCACGCTGTAAACTCCCCCTCCCGCTGCTATTTCAACACTGACCCTGCACTCACCCCTGTGAGACCCTAGGGCTGCTGGGGGCACATCTCATGGTTCTTTGACCTGTACTAAGCTGCTCTATGGATACCTTCCTAGTGAACTGTGGGACATCTTGTCTGTCCTTTCTAGGCACGCCAGGGGAATTGTGGGAAGGCTCTGGAAGACTAGCAGTACTTGAGTAGCCTGCGTCCACACTACAGAGACATCATGTTAGCAGCTGGTGAGTTGCACTAACTCCAGTTTCAGCCTACACCTCGTGACAGGCCAGTCAGCTCCAGTTAAAAGCTCGCCACACTCAAGCTAAGGGTTTTTGTGTGTGGACTGGACATGAGTTAGGGGCAACACACTTTGTCATGAAGACAAGCCCATGTAACTGAGAATCATGTCTAGCACACCAAGGCATCAACCTACCTCTATACAGAGGTTAAATAATAATGAAACAATGAGGTTATCTCAGGTGAGCTGCCAGCTGATCTGCTTTTGGGGTCTCTCCAGATCGACTCCTGCTCTACACTATAACATTTAACCCTCTTCAGTAGCGCTTGAAACACACTTTCCCTCCATGCATAACACTGCTTTAGCCAGTTATGGCTGGTTCTAAGCCCCAACGTCACAAAGTGACTCTGCTCTTTGAGGACTAAAGAACAATTCAGCCCAGATCATTCCTGACTCAATCGTTTCATTAGACCTTTAAAAATGGCCTTGAGATCTCTGGGTGGTATCTGGAGTGGAGCTAACAATCCTCTCAGCTCTCGTTATGTCCCTCTACATCTCTCCCCTCCCAACCCAGGACCCTCACAACATCCTTCCACCCTCTCAAGGAATATCTGTCTGTGCCTATGTTAATGATACCAGATCATGTCATCATGCTACAAACCCTTGTGGTTGTATCTCCAGTACCATCCCCACCAGCTGCTGAACCATATTAGAGTTACCTGCAGGAACCTGATAAAAATATGGCAAAAATTATTGGGAAAGAGTAGGTGGGAAGGAAGCTTTTGTTCTCCTTGCTTTGTAATACTACAACAAGGGGTCAAGTATCAGAGGGGTAGCCGTGTTAGTCTGGTTCTGTAGAAGCAGCAAAGAATCCTGTGGCACCTTATAGACTAACAGATGTTTTGCAGCATGAGCTTTCGTGGGTGAATACCCACTTCTTCGGATGCATTCACCCACGAAAGCTCATGCTGCAAAACATCTGTTAGTCTATAAGGTGCCACAGGATTCTTTGCTGCTTCTACAACAAGGGGATAATCAATGAAATTTAAAGGAGGCAAATTCAAAACTGATCCAAGGATCACATCCTGTGTAATTAGTCTGTGGAACTCATTGTCACAGGATGTTGTTGAGCCAGGAACTTGGCTAAACTGGATATTTATGTGGTTAAATTATATGTGGTTAAATTATATGGTATTGGGGGGCTGATGTTGGGGGGAGATAAAGCAGGTTCTGCCTATATACGTTGTGTGTCTGTGCAGCACCCGGCACAACGGGGCCCTTGTCTCACCCGGGGCAGAAACTGTCTTTCGTTGTGACTGTGCAGTGCCAGACACAACAGCGACCTGATATTATCTGTCCCCTAGTCGCTACCATAATACACATGATAAATAATTATAGTAACCTCCCCTGCTATGGGAATTCCTATATGGTTTCCCTGGGCTATTTGGTAATACCACCCCGCTCTGTGCCACATAGATCCACAGGGAATAGCCAGGTACGTACTGAAAACGGAGGTTCAATGGTTTATCTCCAACCCTAGAGTACCAGGAGCTGCACAGCCTGAAATAATCTGGAAAAAAGTCTCCCTAAACAGTGGTGAATCAGCAGGAATGATCCTGAGAACAGCCTCCTGCAAATCCTTTTAGAGTGCGTTACCCGTGCTAAGGCCTGGTCTACACTACATGGTTAGGTAAACGTAAGGTGCCTTGTGTCGACCTAGCTGTGTAAATGTCTTCATTTAAATTTGGCTCCCACCGACATAAGTGCCTCTCTATATCGACTTAATAACACCACCTCTTTGGGCAGTGTAGGTAAGAACATAAAAACATAAGAATGGTCCTACTGGGTCAGACCAAAGGTCCATCTAGCCCAGTATCCTGTCTTCTGACAGTGGCCAGCGCCAGGTGGGAATGAACAGGTAATCATCAAGTGATCCATCCCCTGTCACTCATTCCCAGCTTCTGGCAAACAGAGGCTAGGGACACCATTCCTGCCCATCTTCACTAATAGCCATTGATGGACCTGTCCTCTGGGAATTTATCTAGTTCTTTTTTTTTAACCTTGTTATAGTCTTGGCCTTCACAATACCCTCTGGCAAGGAGTTCCACGGGTTGACTGTGTGTTGTGTGAAGGAATACTTCCTTTTATTTGTTTTAAACCTGCAGCCTATTAATTTCATTTGGTGACCCCTAGTTCTTGTGTTACGAGAAGTAGTAAACAACATTTCCTTATTTACTTTCTCTACACCAGTCATGATTTTAATGACCTCAATCATATCTCCAATTAGCCATCTCTTTTCCAAGCTGAAAAGTCACAGTCTTATTAATCTCTCCTCATATGGCAGCCGTTACATACCCTTAATAATTTTTGTTGTCCTTTTCTGAAACTTTTTCAATTTCAATATATCTTTTTTTTAAACGGGGCGTCCACATCTGCAAACACTATTCAAGATCTGGGCGTACCATGGATTTATATAGAGGCAATATGATATTTTCTGTCCTATTATCTATCCCTTTCTTAATTATTCCCAGCATTCTGTTCACATTTTAGACTGCCAAGGCACATTGAGAGCATGTTTTCAGAGAACTATCCATAATGACTCCAAGATCTCTTTCTTGAGTGGTAACAGCTAATTTAGACCCAACCATTTTATATGTATAGTTCGGATTATACTTTCCAATGTGCATTACTTTGCATTTATCAACATTAAATTTCATCTGCCATTTTGTTGCACAGCCACCCAGTTTTGAGAGATCCTTTTGTAGCTCTTCGATATTAACTGTCCTTAGTAATTTTGTATCATCTGCAAATTTGGCCACATCACTATTTACCCCTTTTTCCAGATCATTTATGAATATGTTGAATAGGACCGGTCCCAGAACAGATCCCTGGGGGACACCACTATTTACCTCTCTCCATTCTGAAAATTGACCATTTATACCTACCCTTTGTTTCCTATCTTTTAACCAGTTACCAATACATGAGATCACTTTCCCTCTTATCCCGTGGCAGCTTACTTTGGGTAAGAGCCTTTGGTGAGGGACCTTGTCAAAGGCTTTCTGAAAATCTAAATACATTATATCCACTGGATTCCCCTTGTCCACATGCTTGTTGACCCCCTCAAAGAATTCTAGTAGATTGGTGAGGCATGATTTCCCTTTACTAAAACCATGTTGACTCTTCCTCAACAAAATATATTCATCTATATGTCTGACAATATTATTCTTTATTATAGTTTCAACCAGTTTGCCCGGTACTGAAGTCAGACTTACAGGCCTGTAATTGCTGGGATCACCTCTGGAGCCCTTTTTAAAAATTGGCGTTACATTAGCTATCCTCCAGTCATCTGGTACAGAAGCTGATTTAAATGATAGCTTATAGACTACAGTTAGTAGTTCTTCAATTTCACATTTGAGTTCCTTCAGAACTCTTGGGTGAATCCCATCTGGCCCTGGTGACTTATTGCTGTTTAATTTATCAATTTGTTCCAAAACCTCCTCTAATGATACAGCAATCTGGGACAGTGTATAGTCACGGTTGATGTAATTAGGTCGATGCAGTATAGGAGTAGACACCGTGTTGGTTAGATCAACTGTTACTGGCTTTCAGAAGGCATCCCAAAATGCCCCATACTGACAATACAATTGATACAAGCGCTCCTGCTGAGAATGCGCACCCCTGACATACAGAGCCAAACGTGCACAAACAGAAGCAATTTAATAACTGCGGTGGCTGTATGCCAACATATAGTTAGGTTGAAATAATTTTGTAGTGTAGACGTGGCCTAAGAAATGTCCTTTCTGGTTGCTGACGTGGACTATCCTTGTTATATCATCATCTCTAAAAGGCAAACAGCTAAAGCTCTTGTTCTGAGGTGATGCCCAGTCAGACTCTAAACAGGCTCCTATTGTTTGTCCACTGGACAGTTCATTGGGTTTTTAAGACTGGGAACAGTCAGTCATTAAGAGGAGGAAGCAGAACCCATGGCTCTTATCAGCGTGAGACCGGTGCCTGACAGAGGTGAACAAGGACTGTCAGGTGTGGATGTGTTTTCAGAAGAGCTCTTGCATGAAAGAGTTGTGCCAACATAGCAATGCCGCTGGCGACAGATAAAGGTGGTGTGTCCAGTGAGGCAAAGAGGGGCCTCAGTAGCTCTTTGTGGTATTCAAATTTGGTCCTGGTTGTGGGCGGAGAGAGAGAAAACAGAGGCCCAGAGTCTCAGGCCTTGTCTACACAAGAAAGATACGTTATTTGACCAATGGTGGGATTTTAATGAGCGTCAGTTCAAACATGAAAACCCCTGTGTGGAGGCTCTTCTTTCCATTCAAATCAGGTTTATGTTGCGTTATCTTGAACTGACCAGGAATCAATTTCAGCTGAACTGAAATACACCACTGCTAAACAGAAACAAATATCCACCAGTCTGTAGCACTGGTTCAACCGACTCACTTTATGTTGCTCTGTCTCTTCGGTACTTATGTGGCCCCTGAAAGTGCAAATTTTGGAAGGGGTCTAAAACCTTGTGCTTAGGGATTAACCCAATGTCTAACTGTTAGGGATAAGGATGAGACTTTCATGGGGGCAGATTCTCCACATCGGCTAAATGTGGGGCTCTTAGGCCTTCCGCTGAAGCACTGGGTGCTGGCCAGTGCCGGAGATGGGATACTGGAGGAAATGGCTTTCGGGTCTAATCCAGTCTTGCCATTCCTTTTCTCTGGAAAACCATTTGTGATTTGCTAGCGGGGGTCATGAATGGTGGACATTTCTGCGGAGGACGACCTGAGAGCCCTGGCTGGGGGAGGGAAGTACAGGGGAGCATTAATTGGGACTGGGAGACTTGGATAACTCTCAGCCTTCACTTGCTATTCTATTGTCAGCCAGGAAACCAGCAGCTGAGTACAACCACTGGAAACCTACTCCACAGATGTCTCTGCTGTACATAAAGTCTGAGAATGCTTGGGAGCGCCTCTGATTTTATTACTTGCTACATTCATGCCTCCAGGGATGGCTTTTAGGACTCAGTTATGGAGGGAGGGTTGCCCAATGATTAGAGCATTAGCTTAGGACTCAGGACACCACGGCTCAATCCCCTGCTGTGCCACAGACTCCTGTGTGACCTTGATTATGTTATTGAGTCGCTCCGTGCCTCAGTTTCCCATTTGTAAGAGAGGGATAATAGCAGTGCCCTTCCTTGCAGGGGTTTTGGAGGTTAAGGATATGAAAGATTGGCAGATACTTCAGCTATGGGGGGCCATATCTTCACGTATGGTAGACACATCTCCAGTGTGGGGGGCTGGGGGGCAGGGCCTTTCACAGAGGGGAAAAAAATGTTCATGACTTCAACGAGACAATAAAGTGGCAGGAGTTGCAGGCTACAAAGTCTGGGCAATAATGGGAGGGTAAAGACAGTCTTGTTGGTTCTACTGGACAGAGCCAGTGGTACAAGATGCTGGGCTTGAGAGAGCAGGGTAAGATCAGACTCATTGCCCCTTCAAGGGAACAGCCCGTAGGGCCTGGGAGAAAGTGAGAGACTGCAGGGCTAGGGATTGGATATTTGATTAGTTAGCAGAAACTGTGAGCATGGGGATTGGGGAAGATGAGGAAGATAAAGCAGGTTCTGCCTCTCCATGCTCGAAATGAAAAGATAAGATACTTCGAAAAGAAGTTTAGGGAGAATAATAGTTTATTCTTCCAGCTGAAGTTGGATCCTGGCCTTTGGAAACAAAAATCAGATTTCACAGGGTGAGTTTCGGTGATAAATGAAGTGTCTGACCTTTCCTTACTGATAAAGGTGATTGGTCTCCTTGACAATGCGGGCATTGAGTTTGGGCAATCAAGATTGTAATGTCCCGTACCACACATGGTATAAATACGGAAGCTAAACCCTCCAGCTGCACACTAGGGATATCAGGACCTGGAAGAAACTTTCAGAAGCCAAGATGAAGCTCCAGATTGTGGCTGCCGTTCTCCTCATCACCATCCTTTCCCCGAAGAGAAGCAGCGCGCAGCCGGCCAGCGTATGGGTAAGGATGCCATCACTGCTAGCAGTATGATACTTTCTATTATAATGATGCTTTTCTCTGTGAAATAGGATGTGAAATGGCTCTTCTTTCCTCTCTGCCCAAAGGTGAATTGTTCCGAAGTTCAGATTCAATGTGTCCATATGGTTGAAAGTGGTTTGTGTGCTGGAAAAACAGAGACGCCCTCACTGATTGACTTTAGCTTTCTATGCCATTTCCACTACACATCTGGCCAGCTTGTGCCCCGGTGGTCAGCGATTTGGGGTGGGGATGGGGTCTCATTCTTTGGAGCCTCAAGAAGAAGAGACAACTTGATCTTGATTCCCAAAAGTGCTGAACATCTCTTGTTGTGCAAAGAAGTCCTCCCCACCAGTCTTTAAAATGTTTGAAAATAACAGAGGATGCTGAGCCATTTTTGAGAAGAAAAAAAAGTGACGTGGGTTGAAATTTCTCTCTTAAAACTGCTTGTTTTTAACAAAAAATGATTTTGTTTTTTTTCAAAATGATAATGTTCATGAAAAAGAATAAATGAATGAAAACTGAAAAACAAAATATGTTTTGAGTTTTGGCTTTTGATTCCCTGCCCCCCCACCTTGAGTGGCAAAACGACCGGGGGAAATTTTTTGGGTATTCTTATTTTTCATTAAAAAAAAACAAAAGTTTCAAACGTTTAAAAAATTATTAAAATCCCCAATTTTACTGAAATTTTCCAAAAATACACAACATTTTCCCAATGGCAACAGAAAACAGAAAATAAGGGGGGAAGTAAAATAAGGGAGGGGAATGTAAATTAAAAGTTTTTCCACACTACGCACAGTCAACTTGTCGAACTCCTTGCCAGAGGATGTTGTGAAGGCCAAGATTATAACAGGGTTCAAAAAAGAACTAGATGAGTTCATGGAGGATAGGTCCATCAATGGCTATTAGCCAGGTGTCCTTGTTTGCCAGAAGCTGGGAATGGGCAACAGGGGATGGATCACTTTTTCTTTACCTGTTCTGTTCATTTCCTCTGGGACACCTGGCATTGGTCACTGTTGGAAGACAGGACACTGGGCTAGTTGGACCTTTGATCTGATCCAGTATGGCCATTTTCTGTTCTTACGGAAAAAATGGGGGGAAAAATCATTTCTGAAATTTTGACCAGCTTTAATTCATCTCCTGAGAAGTCAGACTCAGGTAAGGAAGTTCCCAAATTCTAGATTCTGGAGGTTACTCCCAGCACTGAGAAAGAAGGGTAGGGGTGATGTTTCTCATCCCAGAACTTGCTAGATCCATGTTTACACTTCAGATTTCTGCTGTCACAGCTATGTTGGTTTGGGGTATGAAGAACTTTGATCTCTGACCGACGTGGCTGTGTTGGCAAAAGACGCTGGGGCAGACTCAGCAATAATCAGCAAAACTGTGCTCTTGCCTGTGGCCTGATCTACACTGCAAAGTTCTGCCAGCACATTTATGTCAGCGAGGAGTGTGAGAAAATCATATCCTCACTGTAGCTGTAACTCCACCGACAGAAGAGTGAGTCTGTCGGCTTACTGAATGTTGTTCAGGGAGGTGGTGTTACTACGTTGGCAAAAGTTCTTTTGGCATATGCAGTGTGTACACAAGAGCCTCTCATGTCACAGGCTCTGTAGTGTAGACATGGCCTTCTTTCTCTCGATGGGGGGAAGGGCTGGAATAATTTGTACCAGCAAAAGCACACTAGTATATCAGTATAGTTAGGCTGGCAGAGCGCTCCTAGTGTAGACATGGCCTGATGAAACTATGGCCAGTGTGAGGAATCAGACTCGTTTAAATAATATTGGAGAAAGAGCAGGATCAAGTAACTCCTATCTATTTCCTTGCAGGGTTCCTTGGGTGCGGATGCAAATCTTGATGTGCCAGTGAGTATTCAAAATTTACTTTGCTGTCATTCTCTCTAATGTTACCCCAGTTCCTCTTAACTATCTCAAACCCGGGGCCCCGGGGTCAGCTGGACAGATGTGCAAGGTTTGGGGCAAAAGACAAAGCAAAGGGTTCCAAGTCCTAAGGGGGCATGTAAGAGTTAATCCAGGTGTTCTTTGTAGTTTCAATTCTCTGACCATACTAGTACCTAGTTTGGTGGGTTTCTCTGGGCTCTGTTCTCTACAGCCATGATCAGACTCACTTCCCAGTTGGATTCATACACACTGTGAGCTGTGATTTTCTGGGAATCCTGGCATTCTGCATCTCTGGGACTGAGGATAATAATATCACCAAGGGAATTACATACATGGCCTCCTCGAGAAAAGGGAGCAGATTCCCAGGTATTGTAAACTGGTGTCACTCCATTAAAATCAGGAGAACTACATTCCCAGATGGTGTAAATCAGCACAACTCCACTGGAGGCAGTGGGTCAGATTCCAAATGAGTGTAAATCAGCATTGCTCTGTTGGAGTTAATGGGCCAAATCCTCAGCTGGTGTAAACTGATTTAGCTCCATTGGAGCCAGGGCAGCACTTCGTTTCTGGTGCTGTGCCTCTGGGTACTCCAAATTCGCTCTGCTTTAAGAGTCTGCTACATTACTTTGTACATCTAAGAGGCAGAGGCCTGATTAAATAGTGGATGATCTTTCCTCTCCCAGATGGGTTAGAAATTCCACTAAGTGAGAGATCCTTGGTGGTCCTATTCTCCTCACGAGGGGAAAGGAGACCCAATAAAAGAACTCCCAGCCATATTTCAGAGTCTGGAGTTTCAGGTCTTGCTTTGTATCTTGGTGCTCATTGGGCCAGGCTATGGTTACAGCCCCTTTCCACACCACAAAGGCTGTAATCAGAAACTCCAGGGACATCATACACCCATACTGTATGAGGACTTATATGATGTGCCTGACCTTTGGGGGTTAATGAAGACTAGTGATCTCTTTGACAATCCAGGGATTGGGTTTGAGCAATCAGCTTGTAGTGTCAGATATGACGCATGGGATAAAGACAGCTGCTAAAGTCCCCAGCTACACCGGGGACGTGATCATCTGGAAGAGCTGAACAGAAGCTGTGATGAAACTCCAGATCATGGCTGCCATTCTCCTTGTCTCTGACCTTTGCCCAAGGGAAGCAGCGCTCTGCCAGTAGAAGTGCTGCTGGTAACAATGAAAGCACTGTTAGGAGGGACATACTATTTGTTATAATGATGACTTTTATAAAATAATAGAAATGTAGAGCTAGAAGGGACCAATCATCACGTCCAGCTCCCTGCGCTGAGGCAGAACCAATAAACCTAGACCATCCCAGACAGGTGTTGTCCAAAGTTTTCTTAAAAACGTTCAATGATGGGGATTCCACAACCCCCCTTGGAAGCCTATTCTAGAGTTTAAATACCCTTAGAGTTAGACAGTTCTTTTTAATATCTAGTCTAAATCTCCCTTGCTGCAATTAAGCCCACTACTTCTCGCCCTATCTTCAGTGGACACAGAGAACAATTGATCACAGTCCTCTTTAGAACAACCCTTGATAGATTTGAAGACTGTTATCAAGCCCCCCTTCTCAGTCCTCTTTTCTCAAGACTAAACATGACTCATTTTTAACCACTCATCACAGGCCACGTTTTCTAAACATTTTACCATTTTTGTTGCTCTCCTCTGGACTCTCCGATTTGTTTACGTCTTTCCTAAAGTGTGGTGCCCAGAACTGAAAGGACAATTCCATCGGAGGCCTCCCCAGTGCTGAGCACAGAGGAACAATTACTTTCCATCTCTTACATTCAACACTCCTGTTAATATATCCCAGAATGAAAATAGCCTGTTTTACATCTGCATCACATTGATGACTCATATTCAATTTGTGACTCACAATAACCACCTGATCCTTTTCAGGGGTATTACCACCTAGCCAATCATCTGCATATTTTATAAGTGTATTCTCCACTCCATTATTTAAATCATTAATGAAAATATTGAATAGTATCGGACCCAGGAGTGACCACTGCAGAACAGCAGTAGATACACCCACCCAGCTTGACAGAGAACCACTGATACCCAGTCTTTCAACCAGTTGTGCACACACATTATACCAATTTCACCTAGATCATATTTCCCTACTTTGATTATGACCTTTCTATTATAATGATGATTTTCTCTGTGAAATACGATCTGAAATGTCTCCCCTTTCCTCTCTGCCCAAAGGTGAATTGCTCAGGGACAGTATCTTAGCATTCCCTGTAGCTGAGTTTGAATTGTGTCAGTGTAGTGAGGGGAAAAGATTAGAGGGATTTCCTTACTTATTCAGAAAATGTTTTGTATCCATTATTGTGCTTAGATATTACAATGGCAACTCTTGTTCCAATCTTCAGCTTCAGTCTGTACATATGGTTCTAAGAGGTTTGTGTGCTGGAGATATAGAGAGGCCCTCACCAATTGACAATAGCTTATCATGCCATTTCCCTTACACATTTAGTGAAACATGCAGATCTCATTCTTTGGGGGCTCAATCACTGACGATTTGGACTTGATTCCAAAAAGTGCTGAACAGTTTCAACTGTGCAATCAGCTCCTCCCTCCATGTTCTATGTTTTTAGAAAACAACAAACAAGATGCTCTGCTATTTTTCAAAGGAGAAAAATGTAGGACTACTTGACATTTATGGCTAAGCTATTTAATTTTTAACTAAAAATTAATTTTTTTAAAAGAAAAATTTCATGAAAAAATCTGTTTCTTCTGTTTTTTCTGATTTTTTTCAATTAAAACTAAGAAGAAAAAAGTTATGAGTTCTATTACATAATTTTCTAGCCACCTTTTTCCAAAAGTGTTGAAACCCATTTTTTTTAAATTTCCCCAAAACACGCTTATATTTTTTTCAAAAACTATAGCAAAAAGGAAAGAAGGAGGGAGGAGAAATCAAAAATCTTTTTTTTTCATTTCTGAATTTGTCAAATAAATGGAAAAAAAATATGGAAAAAAAATATTGACAATATATGGGGGTCTGGTCTATGCTACAAAATTCTGCCAGAATAGCTGTGAAAAAATCCTGGGCATCACAGCTATGCCAGACAATCCCTGGTGTAGATGCAGCTACACCGACAGAAGGGTGATTCTGTCGTCATACTGAACACTGATTGGGGAGATGATGTTCCTATATCAGCAGAAGACCTTCTGTCAGCGTACATAGTATCTAGTCTGGGGCTCTGCTATGTAGTGTAGACATGGCCTTATTTCACTTTTGGGGGAATATGCTACACTGGCAAAGTGCTCCTAGTATAGACCTGGCCTGGTAAAACTATTGTCATTGTCGAGAATCAGCTACGTGGAATGATATTGGAGAAAGTTGGGAATTACCCGATCCTGCTCTATTTCCTTGCAGAATGTCTTGGATTCAGCTGGAAATGCTGTTGATGTGAGTACTAAAGATAAATTTTTTTGTCAGGTTGTTTTATATTACATCAGTATCTCTTCGCAAGCTCAACTCCTGAGACAAATGGTCAGGTGGAACAGCATGGACGCATATAGCCATAATGCAGGGGGAGTTGAATGAACTCTCTGAAATTTCCTTATTGATAAAGGTCATTGGTCTCTTTGACAATCTCAGCGTTGGGTTTGGACAACTGTAATGTCAGATATGACCAATGGTATAAAAAGAGAGCTGCTAACTCCTGTTGTTAAATTATCCATAGCTCCACTGGAGTCTACGGGCCAGATTCCAAATGGGTGTGAATCAGCATTCCTGTATTGGAGTTAATGCTCCAGGCTAAGCCGAGGTAGCTCCATTGGAGGCAGGACAGTGGTTAGCAGCGTCAGTGGTGCTCTGCCCATGAGTACTGCAAATTCACTTTGCTTAAAGAGTCTGTTATATTACCCTGATACTTTTAACAGTCAGAGGCCAGATTAAATGGCAGAAGCCCATTCCGTTAATGGTTAGGGTTAGCAATTCTATTAACTGAGAGATCCCTGGCAATCCTAGTCTCTCTCTTATTGGTCTGGTTTCCCATCATGTTCAGAATCGGGAGTTTCAGGTGCTGCTTTATAAATTGGTGGTCATAAGGCCAGCTATGATTACAGACCCCTTCCACACCATAAAGGCTATGTTCAGAAACTCTAGGGACAGCATATTGCCATATTACACAGGGAGCTAAATCAACTCTAAGCTTTCCTCATTGATAAAGGAGATTGGTTTCTTTAACAATCTAGGGATTGAGTTTGAGCAATTAGGCTTGTAACATCATATAAGACCCATGGTATCAATGGAGCTGTAAACCCCTCAGACTCAATACTTCATAAATCGGAAGAAACAAACGGAAACCAACATTAAGCTCCAAATCATGGCTGCCGTTCCCCCCAACTCCGCTCTTTACCAAAAGGGAAGTAGTGCTTTGCCGGTAGAAGCTCTGCTGATAAAAGTGAAAGTACTACTAGGATTAATACTTTATATTAGAATGATGATTTTCTTTGTGAAATATGAACTTAAGTGTCTCCTTTTTCTTTCTGCTCAATGATGAATTGTTCTCTGACGATCTCTTAGCATTCCCTATGGGTGAGCTTGAATTGTCGGAGACACCTTCTCTACTGAAAACTCACATTGATATAGCTACAGCTCTCATGAGCGTGAAAAATCCACACTCCTGAAAGAAGTAGCTATTCCAACCTAACCCTCATTGTAGACAGTGCTAGATAGGTGGAAGAATTTTACACTCAACCTACGTACTGCCCCAAAGGGATGTGGGTTAACTATATCAACAGGAGAGTCCCTCCCGTCATGGTAGCGAGTGTTTACAGGACAGAAGTTCTACTGTGGTTTTGCTGGTATTGCTGCACCTGGTTTACACTAGAAAGTTCTGCCAGCATTGCTATATTGGCTAGCGGGTGAAAAAAAATCACTCCCTCCTGGAAAACAGCTGTGCTGAAAAAATCTCCGGCATAGAGGCAACTATACCAACACAAGGGTGAGTCTCATCTTACTGAATGTCAAGCAGAGAGGTGGTGTTATTAGGTCAGAACACGTCCATATGTCAGCATATGCAGCCTGTACTCTGGGACGTATGCGGGCACAGGCTCTGTAGCATAGACATGGCCCTATTTTGTCAGATACATGAAAAAAAATTACAGAAAATATACTGACAATTTTCGGGGGCCTGGTCTATGCTACAAAATTCTGCCAGAAGAGTTATTTCTGTTAGGAGTGTGAAAAAAATCATCCTTCCTGGAAAACACAGCTATGCCAGACAATCCCTGGTATAGATGCAGCTACACCAACAGAAGGGTGATTTTATCATCATACTGAACATTGATTGGGGAGATGATGTCCCTATATCGGCGGAATAAGACCTTCTGTCAGCATATGCAGTATCTAGTCTAAGGCTATGCTATGTAGTGTAGACATGGCTTTATTTCACTCTGGGAGGAATATGCTATACTGGCAAAGTGCTCCTAGTATAGACCTGGCCTGGTAAAGCTATTGTCATTGAGAAGAATCAGCTACATGAGATGATATTGGAGAAAGTTGGGAATTACCTGATCCTGCTCTATTTCCTTGCAGACTGTCTTGGATCTAGCTGGAAATGCTGTTGACGTGAGTACTCAAGATAAATTTTATTGTCAGGTTGTTTTATATTACATCAGTATCTCTCCGCAAGCCCAACTCCTGAGGCCAATGGTCAGGTGGAACAGCGTGGACGCATATAGCCATAATGCAGGGGGAGTTGAATGAACTCTCTGAAATTTTCTTATTGATAAAGGCCATTGGTCTCTTTGACAATCTCAGTGTTGGATTTGGACAATCAGGCTTATAATGTCAGATATGACCAATGGTATAAAAAGAGAGCTGCTAACTTCTCTGCCACACTTTGGACTTCATAATCGGAAGAAACAAATAAAAAACAAGATTAAGCTCCTGATCATGGCTGCTTTTCTCCCCATCTCCATCTTTTACCAAAAGGGAAGCTGCTCTTTCCCGCTAGAAGCGCTACTGGTAAAAATGGAAATACTACTAGCGGTGATACTTTCTATTGTAATGACAATTTTCTCTGTGAAATATAAACTGAAATGTCTCCTGTTTCCTTTCTGCCAAAGGTGGATTGTTCTGGGACGATCTCTTAGCATTCCCTGTAGCTGAGTTTGAATTCTCTGAGGCCCAACGACACTGAAAACTCACATTGCCAAAGCTATGTCTCTCATGGGGGTGAAAAATGAACACTCTTGAAAGAAGCATCTATTCCAACTAAACCCCCGGTGTAGATAATACTCGGTCAATGGAAGAATTTTAGCTACCGCCTCTCGGGAAGGCGGAGTGGCTACACTGAAGTGCCTCAGTGCTGCACTCTAGAGCTGCACTCTGCTTCTGTAGCATTTTAAGTGTAGACAGATCCTGAGTAACAGCAGTCGGGGGAGGAGGCTAAAGGGTTTTCCATCACTTATTAAGAAAACTGTTTAGATGTGCTGTTGTACTCAGATATCTCAAAAGCTTCTTTTGATCCAAATTTCAGACTTGATGTGTACATGTAGGTTGGAAGTGGTTTCTGTGCAGAAGACAGAGAGAGGCTCTCACTCATTGTCAACAGCTCACTCTGCCTTCCACAGTGAGACCAAAAAGTGAAGTAGGGGCTCATTGATTGGTGACTCAAGCAGAGCCAGCTTGGGCTTGATTCCGAAATGTGCTGAACATACCCAGCTATGCAATGGGCTCCCCCTTCCCTGTTCAATAATTTTTGAAAACGACACAGAGGATGCTCAGTCATTATTGAAAGAAGAAAAAGGTAGAACTAGTTCAAATTTGTCAATCTACATTTTTTTCTTTGTAACCAAAAGTGATTTTTTTCAAAATGAAAAATTACATAAAAAAATTTACTTCCTTTTCCCCGATTTTTCTATGAAAATAATGAACCCTAAAGAGAAAAAAAAAGTTTTGAGCTTTGTCATTTGATTCCTCAGACCCATTTTTGCAAATAGAGTTGAAATGCGATTTTTCTTTTAAATGTCCCCAAAACACTTATAATTTTTCAAACAGCTCCAGATAGGAAAAAAGGGGGTGGAAGCAGAAATAAATGAAAAAAAAAACACGAATTTTTTTCATTTCTCATTTTGTAAGACAAACAAACAAACAAACAAACAAACAAACAAAAAAACTTTTTTCCGGAAACACATTGACAATATTTTTACAAAAATTCATTTCAAAAATTTGAATCACTTCTAAATTTTTATCTTGAGCAGTCAGACTCAAGAAAGGAAGTCCCAAAATTCCAGATTATGGAGGTTAATCTGACCCCTAAGAAGCAAGGGTAGGGTGGCTATTTCTCATCACAGAGCTGTCTGTTGCTATGACTGAAATACAAACTTCTCTGGCATAGCTCTATCAGTATGGGGTATGCCATACTGGAGTCCTGCGTTGACAACAAAAATGGCGACGAAAAGAGCTACAAAAATGATCAGAGGGCTGGGGCACATGACTAGAAGGGTGATTCTGTCAGCATGCTGAACGTCCATCGGGGAGGTGGAGGGCCTATATTGGCAGAAAAGGACCTTCGGTTGGCATGCACTGCATGTTCCACAGGGACAATGCAGTGTAATGCAGACATGGCCATATTTTGCTTTGGGGTTGGGGGATGGATATGCGATACTTGCAAAAGCCCACTAATATAGCTATACAGGCAAAGAGCTCCTACTGTAGAAATGACCTGGGAAAGCTATTGTCATTGTGAGGAATCAGCTATTGAAATGATATTGGAGAAAGAGGAGAGTGAAGTAACTCCTAACTATCTCCTTACAGGGAGTCGTGAGTCCAGTTCAAGGAGCTGTTGAGGTGAGTACTGTAGATTTACTTTATTGTCAGGCTGTTTTATATTATCTCAGTACCTCTTAGCAAGCCCGAACCCTGAGACCTATGGAAAATTGGAGTATCCTGGACACACGTTCAAAGACTGGCACAAAACACAAAGCAATGGGCTTCCAAGTCCAATGGGGGCATGTAAGTGTTAATCCAAGTGTTCTTTGCAATTTCAATTCTCCCATGATAGTGGGTTCCTGTGGGCTCTGTTCATTATAATCACTTCCCAGGTGGAGTCATACATACTGTGAGCTGTGATACACTGGGAATCCTGTCATTCTGCATCTGCGAGACTGGGGATAATAGTATCACCATGGGCAATCACACACATGGCCTCATCTATACAAGAGAGCAGATCCCAAGATGGGGTAAATTAGTGTTGTTCTATCAATGTAAGTGGAGACAGATCAATGGGTATAAATCAACCATTGCTCCAGTAAAGTCAGAGGGGCCAGATCCCCTTCTGGAGTAAATTATCCATAGCTTCACTGGAGTCAACGGGCCAGATTCCAAATGGGTGTAAATCAGCATTCCTGTATTGGAGTTAATGCTCCAGGCTAAACCGAGGTAGCTCCATTGGAGGCAGGACAGTGGTTAGCAGCGTCAGTGGTGCTGTGCCCGTGAGTACTGCAAATTCACTTTGCTAACAGAGTCTGTTATATTATCCTGATACTTTTAACAGTCAGAGGCCAGATTAAATGGCAGAAGCCCATTCCGTTAATGGTTAGGGTTAGCAATTCTATTAACTGAGAGATTCCTGGCGATCCTAGTCTCTCTCTTATTGGTCTGGTTTCCCATCATGTTCAGAATCTGGAGTTTCAGGTGCTGCTTTATAAATTGGTGGTAATAGGACCAGCTATGATTACAGACCCCTTTCACACCATAAAGGTTATGTTAAGAAACTCTAGGGACAGCATATTGCCATATTACACAGGGAGCTAAATCAACTCTAAGCTTTCCTCATTGATAAAGGAGATTGGTTTCTTTAACAATCTAGGGATTGAGTTTGAGCAATCAGGTTTGTAACATCATATAAGACCCATGGTATCAATGGAGCTCAGACTCAATACTTCGTAATCGGAGTTAACAAACGGAAACCAACATTAAGCTCCAAATCATGGCTGCCCTTCCCCCTAACTCCATTCTTTACTGAAAGGGAATCAGTTCTTTGCCAGTAGAAGCTCTGCTGGTAAAAGTTAAAGTACTACTAGAATTAATACTTTGTATCAGAACGATATTTTTCTCTGTGAAACATTAACTTAAGTGTCTCCTTTTTCTTTCTGCCCAATGGTGAATTGTTCTTTGGTGATCTCATAGCATTCCCTGTGGCTGAGCTTGAATTGTCTGAGACACTTTCTCTACTGAAAACTCACATTGATATAACTACCTCTCTCATGAGCGTGAAAAATCCACACTCCTGAAAGAAGTAGCTATTCCAACCTAAACGTCGTTGGAATCAACAACTTGGAGATGGTATTGGAGAAGGGAGTTTCTTGATCTTGCCCTATTTCTGTACAGGCGGTTGCACGTCCGGTTGGAGGTCTTGTTGACGTGAGTACTCAAAATTACTTTGCTGTCCAGCTGTCCTGTATTTCAGAATCTGGAGTTTCAGGTGCTACTTTATAAATAGGTGGTCATATGCCCAGCTATGATTACAGCCCCCTTACAAACCATAAAAGCCATGTTCAGAAACACTAGGAATAGCATATAGCCATATTACAAGGGGAGTTAAATGAACTCTGACTTTTCTTATTGAGAATGCCCACTGATCTCTTGGACAATCCTGGTGTTGGGTTTAGGCAATCAGGCTTGTAATGTCAGATGCAACTCATGGTATCAATAGAGTTGCTAAACCTCCCCAGCCTCATTGTGGACTTCATAACTGGAAGAAACGTATGGAAACCAAAATTAAGCTTCAGATCATGGCTGCCTTTCTCCGTGTCTCCATCCTTTACGAAAGGGAAGCAGTGCTTTGCCCGTAGAAGCACGACTGCTAAAAATGAAAATACTACTAGCAATAATACTTTCTATTATAATGAAGATTTTCACTGTGAAATATGAACTTAAATGTTTCCACTTTCCTTTCTGCCAAAGGTGAATTGTTCCTGTATGGTCTCTTAGCATTCCCTGTAGATGAGTTTGAATTCTCCGAGGCCCCATCTACACTTAAAATTCATATCAGCAAAGCTACATGTAAGCAGTTATCCTGACCTCTCTGTGTAGACGGTGCTAGGTTTACAGAAGAATTCTTCCCTAGACCTAGCTACCGCCTCCAGGGAAGGTGGATTACCTACAGAGATGGGAGAACCCCTCCCATCACTGTACCGAGCTTCTACACTGAAGTGCTGCAGTGGCGCACACCTGTAGCCCTGCTCTATGCTGATGCAGTGTTTTAAGTATAGACATACCTGGAATAGCACTAGTGGGGAGAGGAGGTTAAAGAGTTTTTGTCACGCATTAAGAATGTTCTTTAGATCTATTATTGTGCTTTGATATCTCTTACTCTCCCATATCCATTACTCATTTAGACAAACAAGTGCAGCAGTGGTCAGCAATTCAAGAGTTCTCATTCTTTGGAGCTCAAGCACTTTTTTCTGATTTTTCAATGAAAATAATGAAAACTAAACCAAAAAAGTTCTGAGTTGTGTCCTTTGATTCTCAAAATCCATTTTTGGAAATAGAGTTGAAATGTAATTTTTCATTAAAATAGTCCAAAAAGATACTATAATTTTTCAAGCAGCTCCAGTAAAGAAGAAAGAAGGAGGGAAGTAAATGGAAAAATGTCAAACTTTTTCATTTTTTATTCTATCAAACAATGAATGTTCTCTGGGAAAAAATTGACAATTTTATTACAAATATTCATTTTGAAAAAATGGAACCAGCTCTAATTCTTATCTTGAAAAGTCAGATTCAAGAAAGGGAGTTCCCAAATTCTGGAGGTCAATCTGACTACTGAGAAGGAAGGGTAGGGAAGATGTCTCCTATCCCACAACTGTCTGAGGCCATGCCTGAAATACAGACTTCTGCTGGCACAGATCTATAGTGTGGGGAATGAAGAGGTTTGATTCCTGACTGACACGGCTGTGCTGGCAAAAGCCTCTCCTTACTGGAGCTGCAGTTAGAACTAGCAAAACTGTGCTTTTGCTGGTATTGCTGGGCCTGCCTTGCACTAAAAACTTCTGCCAGCATCGCTATATTCGCTAGCAGTGTGAAAAAAAATCAGCTCCTTCTGGAAAACAGCTCTGCTGAAAAATCTCTAGCATAGAGATAAATATATCAACTCAAGGGTGAGTCTCTCATCTTACTGAATGTCAAGCAGGGAGGTGGTGTTATTAGGTCAGAACAAGTCCTTATGTCAGCATATGCAGCCTGTACTCTAGGACCTATGCAGGCATAGGCTCTGTAGCATAGACATGGCCTCATTTCCCTTTCAGAGGAGAATAGGCTATATCAGCAAAAGCACATTAGTATACTGGTAGAACTGTACTGAGAAAGCGCTTCTAGTGTAGACATGGCTGGAAACGCTATTGCCATTGTGAGGAATCAACAACTTGGAAATGGTACTGGAGAAGGAGTTTCTTGATCTTGCCCTATTTCTTTACAGGCGGTTGCACGTCCGGTTGGAGGTCTTGTTGACGTGAGTACTCAAAATTACTTTGCTGTCCAGCTGTTCTATATTATCACAGTATCTCTTAGCAAGCCTGAACCCTGAGCCCAGTGGTCAACTGGAATAGCCTAGACACACATGGAAAGAGTGAGGTAAAACACAAAGCAATGGGCTTCCTATTCCAACAAGTGCACATAAGAATTACAGATCTCCAGCTGGTATAAATGATCTATAGCATCACCGGAGTCAACGGGCCAGATTCCAAATGAGTGTAAACAGGGGTGAAAGTAACTTACAGGATTTACCAGTACGGCCGGAGTCCTGAGGGGGGCGTGGCCTCATCCAGAAGGGGTGTGGCTTCTCAAGATTTAAAGGCCCTGGGGCACCAGCTGTGGCTGGGAGACCCAGAACTTTTAAATCAACCAGGGGATCCCAGCTGAAGAGGTGGCTGGGAGCCCCCCGGGGCTCAGGGGCAAATTAAAGCTTTGTGGGGCTGGGGCAGGGATTTAAAGGGCCCAGAGCTCCTGCTGCTGAGGGGAGCCCCGAGCCCTTTAAATCCTGGCCCCAGCCCAACTGCCAGAGCCGTGGCTGGGATTCAAAGGGCTCTGGGCTGCCCGCAGCGGCGGGGAGCTCTGAGCCTTTAAATCTCAGCCCCAGCCCGGCCACGAGAGCTGCAGCCGGGATTCAAAGGTCTCTGGGCCGCCCGCAGCCGCGGGCAGCTCAGAGCCCTTTCAATCCCCGCCGTGGAAGCCAGTGCAATCCAGCATGGTGTACTGGCTCTTGCCGGTATGCCGTACCGGACCGGCTTACTTTCACCTCTGGGTGTAAATCAGCATTGCTGTTTTGGAGTTAATGCTCCAGGCTAAACTGAGGCACATCCATTGGAGGCAGGACAGTGGCTAGAAGCGCCATTGGTGCTGTGCCTGTGAGGACTGGAAATTCACTTTGCTGAACCCGTCTGTTACACTGCCCTGA